>NC_092239.1:39140186-39467686 GCF_036320965.1 Panulirus ornatus | reverse complement strand
ATGTCTGGGGTAGATTAATGACAGGGTGTGTTGATGTCTGGGGTAGATTGATGACTGGGTGTGTTGATGTCGGGGTAAATTGATGACTGGGTGTGTTGATGTCGGGGTAGATTGATGACTGGGTGTGTTGATGTCGGGGTAGATTGATGACTGGGTGTGTTGATGTCGGGGTAGATTGATGACTGGGTGTGTTGATGTCTGGGGTAGATTAGTGACTGGGTGTGGTGATGTCTGGGGTAGATTAATGACTGGGTGTGTTGATGTCTGGGGTAGATTGATGAGTGGGTGTGGTGATGTCTGGGGTAGATTGATGACTGTGATGATGTCTAAGGTAGATCGATGACTGGGATGTCTGGGGGGGGGGGGATGGATGCTGTTGATGTCTACATATAGCAATGTTTAGGGTGTGTTGATTTCCAATATGTTGATCTCTGGGGTATGTTGATGTTTGGGTTATATTGATATGTCTACGTATGTTGATGTCTGCGTCTGTTGATGTCTGGATTATGGTAATGGATGGGTGACGTCGATGGACGAGCTGTATTGACATCTTGGTTGTACTGACGTGTGAGACTGGCTAGCTTCCTTCTCCCTGAGCGTCGACTCGTCCCCTCCCTCCCTTTCGCACCATCCCTCTTCCCTACAACCCCCCGCGCCCTTGCCAGCCTGGCCTCTCCCTCCCTCACACTCCGTCTCCACCAGACTCCCTCTGTCGAGGGAGGGAGTGGAAGTGTCACCCACGGCTCCTCAGTGCCTGACTTGTATATATGCAACACTTGGCGCGCCTCTGCTGCTACTGCTTGATGATGTTAGCGTTGATGTTGTCTGCTGATGAGGTATTGACTGATGCTCTCCATGATGTCTGTGTGTTGATGATGATGATGATGATGATGTCTGTGTGTTGATGATGATGATGATGATGATGTTGATGTGGTTGTTGTTGATGTGTTGTTGATGATGTTGTGGTTGTTGTTGATGATGTTGTGGTTGTTGTTGATGTGTTGTTGATGTTGCTGGTGATACTGGGGATGTTGTTGATGTTGCTGATGATGAAATGGTTGTTGTTGATGATGTAGCTGGCATTGCTGATGATGATGATGAAGTTGTTGTTGTTGATGCTGGTGATGTTGATGTTGAGGTTATTGTTTGATGTTGATAACGATGTGGATTTTGTTGTAGTTGATGATGATGATGTTGATGATGATGCGTAGGCTTTTATTCATGTTGTTGATGATGATGTGGTTATTGTTGTTGTTGATGTTGATGATGTTGATGATACTGTGGTTCTCCCTGTTGCTGATTATTATTCTGCTGTTGTTGTAGCTGCTAACGATGATGTGGTTGTTTCTGATGATGGTTCCGTGGTTGTTATTGCTGCTCTGATGACTCTGTGGTTGTTGGGGTTGTTGATGATGTGGTTGTTGTTATTTTTGCGCTTGTTAATGTTGCTTGTGTTGCTTCAGTTCCTGTTGATGTTGTTTGTGTTGCTTCAGTTCCTGTTGATGTTGTTTGCGTTGCTTCTGCTTCTGTTGTCGTTGTTTGTGTTGCTTCAGCTCCTGTTGTCGTTGTTTGTTTTGCTTCAGCTGCTGTTGATGTTGTTTGAGCTATTTTGTGTTCTGGTTGACGCTGTTTCTGATCATGGTGATGTCACTTGTGTTGCTTCTGCTTATGATGATGTTGCTTGTGCTGCCTCTGGTGTTGCTGATGTTATTTGTGTTATTTCCGTTTTTGATGATGTTTCTGCTCTTGATGATGTTCCGTGTTTTGCTCCTGTTGATGTTGCTCATGCTGTTTCTGCTCCTGTTGTTGTTACTTCGCTCCTGCTGATGCTCCTTGTGTTGCTTCTGCTTCTGTAGATGTTGCTTGCGTTACTTCTGCTTCAGTCGATGTTGCTTGTGTTGCTTCTGCTCCTGAAGATGTTGCTTGTGTTGCTTCTGCTCCTATAGATGTTGCTTGCGTTACTTCTGCTTCAGTCGATGTTGCTTGTGTTGCTTCTGCTCCTATAGATGTTGCTTGCGTTACTTCTGCTTCAGTCGATGTTGCTTGTGTTGCTTCTGCGTCTGTAGATGTTGCTTGCGTTACTTCTGCTTCAGTCGATGTTGCTTGTGTTGCTTCTGCTCCTGTAAATGTTGCTTGTGTTGCTTTTGCTCCTGTAGATGTTGCTTGCGTTACTTCTGCTTCAGTCGATGTTGTTTGTGTTGCTTCTGCTCCTATATATGTTGCTTGCGTTACTTCTGCTTCAGTCGATGTTGCTTGTGTTGCTTCTGCGTCTGTAGATGTTGCTTGCGTTACTTCTGCTTCAGTCGATGTTGCTTGTGTTGCTCCTGCTCCTGTAGATGTTGCTTGTGTTGCTTCTGCTCCTGTAGATGTTGCTTGCGTTACTTCTGCTTCAGTCGATGTTGTTTGTGTTGCTTCTGCTCCTGAAGATGTTGCTTGCGTTGCTTCTGCTCCTGAAGATGTTGCTTGTGTTGCTCCTTCCCGTATTGATGTCGTCTGCGTTGCCTCTGCTTCCTTGAGCTGTCGTTTCTTCTGTTTCTTTCCTCATCTCTGCTGGTCTTGATCCTTCTGTTTCCTCCTCTTGTTGGCCCCTCTGCTGTTACTGCTACTTCCACCGTAATCTCTTTGACTTGTTCCCCTTCTTCCCACTGTATAAACGAACAGTCTTTAATCCATGTTGCTTCTCTCTCGCTTATGTTGCTGTTTTCTTTTTTTTTTTTATCCACATTTCATAAACACGTTCATGTTCCACAATTCATAAACACGTTCATGTTCCACGTTTCATACACACATTCTTGTTCCACATTTCATACACACATTCCTCTTCCACATATCATACACACATTCTTGTTCCACATTTCATACACACGTCCATGTTCCACATTTCATACACACATTCTTCTTCCACATTTCATACACACATTCTTGTTCCACATTTCATACACACGTCCATGTTCTACATTTCATACACACATTCTTGTTCCACATTTCATACACACATTCATGTTCCACATTTCATACACACATTCTTGTTCCACATTTCATACACACGTCCATGTTCCACATTTCATACACACATTCTTGTTCCACATTTCATACACACGTCCATGTTCCACATTTCATACACACATTCTTGTTCCACATTTCATACACACGTTCATGTTCCACGTTTCATACACACGTTCTCCTAAGTCCAGCACACAACACACCTCATCGAAGTTCACCCTTCGTTTGGAACGTGAACACATTATCATTGCAGAGAACAACCTCAGGGGGAATTATTGGAAGATACAACAGACAGGCGTTCCCTCGGTGGCGAACTTTGGCACCTACGCTGCCAATGCCAAGAGCCAGGTGCCAAAAGCCAGGTGAGAGAGAGAGAGAGAGAGAGAGAGAGAGAGAGAGAGAGAGAGAGAGAGAGAGAGAGAGAGAGAGAGAGAGCTGCGTGCCATGGACGTTCATTAGCGATATCTCAGCCCCCCTCTGCCCCCCGCCCCACACACACACACACACACACACACACACACACACACACACACACACACTCATATACTTCCCGTGCGGGCGCGTGAATACTATACTACAGGTCAGACGGAGGTTGCACAGGCGTCGGTGGGAGTTGCACACGGGTCTGGATAGGTGTACACCCAGGTCAGATAAGGTTGCACACAGGTCGTGTGGAGGTTGCATACAGGCTGGGTTAAAGATGTACACAGGTCGGGCTGAGGTTGCACACAGGTGAGGTGGAGGTTGCACACAGGTCGGGCTGAGGTTGCACACAGGTGAGGTGGAGGTTGCACACAGGTTGGGCTGAGGTTGCACACAGGTGAGGTGGAGGTTGCACACAGGTGAGGTGGAGGTTGCACACAGGTCGGGCTGAGGTTGTACACAGGTGAGGTGGAGGTTTGAGGATGCATTTGAGTTGCATTCTTGAAGACAGATGATAAACATCCACCCCGAAGTTCTCTGTGTATTGACTGGTGGCAGTTGAATGAAAGACATACTTGTGGGACGCACTCTTTTAGAGGAGTTAGAGTGTGTGTGTGTGTGTGTGTGTGTGTGTGTGTGTGTGTGTGTGTGTGTGTGTGTGTGTGTGTACCCGAGAACACACTCATGATGGGATGGGCTACGGACGCACCTTGCCGTTAGTAAACGCAGGTAACGCAACCCTGAGGGAAGTAAGAAGCAACGAGCCTCGGGTAAATGGATCCAAGAGCAACACTCTGCGGGGGGGAGGACGCACTCTTATAGGCAATGAGCCCAGAAAACGCACTTGTCCGGGGTGGGTGAGGGGGGTCCTCAGCAGTAGACTTATGGCAGGACATTGGAATGCACTCGAGGTTAGGGTGTATCATATATATATATATATATATATATATATATATATATATATATATATATATATATATATATATATATATCCCCTATCCCTGGGGATAGGGGAAAAAGAATACTTCCCACGTATTCCCTGCGTGTCGTAGAAGGCGACTAAAAGGGAAGGGAGCGGGGGCTGGAAATCCTCTTTTCTCTTTTTTTTTTTCTTTTTAAATTTTCCAAAAGAAGGAACAGAGAAGGGGGCCAGGTGAGGATATTCCCTCAAAGGCCCAGTCCTCTGTTCTTAACGCTACCTCGCTATCGCGGGAAATGGCGAATAGTATGAAAGATATATATTTATATATATAAAGGGTCTCTGTGGTATAGTAGTTAGCCCTTCTGACCGAAACTACTTGAACATAATGCTTTCACCAATCAGAACACTTGTAAACAAAGAGTTTACATCGAAGTTCAAGAATTTTTGCGTATGTTTTGCAAAAGTGGGCAAGGCTTTGAAGGAGAGGCAAAATGTAGGACGAAGTAATATGAAATGTAAAGATGGGACTCGACTGAACCTATGAAAAAACCTCTCGTAACTCTCATCCAGCGCTGAGATTTGCCTTGTTCTTAACTCAGTTGCGGGAATATGTCATTGTTATCGTCATCGTCTACGTAGTCCACGAGGTGTGGCTGTTGTAGATACGGTCGGTTTTAAAAGAAAAGGTATATGGAAGTCATCTGATGTGGAAGTCTGTTGTGCCGTTCTTTTAAGTTATTCATGTTTTCAAGTCTTTTGCTTTCCAAAAAACGGTCTGAACGAACAATATTATGAATGTCCACATTGATGGATACAATATTCCACTGAACGCACCCTTTGTTTACGTAGGCTGCACCAAGTGGACGGAAGCAGAGCATTTATATTTCTAATATGACAGTGAAAATAGTGTAAAAGTCCGCTTGTGGTGAAGGTTGATGGGGGTTTTCCAAAGATTCTGTTGATCTTCAGTCATGTCTTCTTTCCTAGTTTTACGTCAACCATATATCATCTCTCTTGACCAGCGCCCTGCCCTCTTTCGACTTACTGATTGTCGTAAGGAGAGGAAAACGAACGTAGACTGTCATCCGATGGTGCTGTCGTATATTACCATGTACAAACCAGCGTTTAAGAACATAATCGTCGATGCATACTGGTGTCGCGTCCGTTAGAAAGAAGAGCGCTTTCATCCCTTCACCAAACGTAGATGTGAGTACAGTGAATGTGATTCTTTAATGTGACCAGTAATTCCTTGTTGTTATTATCATCAGTATCTGTTCACATGATCTACGATGAACCGACGAAGACTGATATCCCGAAGTCGTCTTCTTCTCTTTGCAGTCACTTCGAGAACTGCAGACGAAGAACTGAATCGATTAATTAACGTGATTATTTGGCTATTCCAAAAAATTGCTTCAGAGTTAAAATCATGTTTCATTTTCTTGGTGAACAATGTCTATTATGAACTCAAGAATTACCTGAGGATTTGATGGACACATTTGACCTGATATTTATCACATTCCAAATGTTTCGTCATGTCTGATGTCTTTCAGCAAAGACTGTACCACTGAGGACAACGGTACAGTTCTTGATTTCGAAGGTACAACACCGTCGTGTTCAAGGGTCTCGCTCCAGTGCTATCAAGGGATGCACACAAATTGTTTTAAGTCTTCTATTTGCCCTTGAAATTTTTTTTTTCTATTCATGAGGAAATTTTTGGTTTTCATGTTGGTATAGAAGACCAGCCATTATCTTGATAGTCATGGAATTACAATATGAAATATGAACATCTTAACGTAATATAGTACTCGACACAGCTATACTGTATATGGTATGTTACGTGCAGATAAATGACGTATTGCTTTGCGTAAACTCGAACAAGATCCAACATAGTTCGTGGCGCAACGACTCTTATAAAAGAATCCAAACAGCGACAGACCACTAGATCCTCTCGACACTGTTTGTGACGTAGCGGAAGAGATCAGAAGCCCAGAGATATGTGTAGTAAGATTAGAAAAGCATATAGATGATTTACTTAAAGAGAAATACCTGTAACTAATGTCAGTCGTGGACTTAAAGCGAAGTATTTATTTCGTCTAATTTTAAACGTGTCTATGACGTTGCTTTCAACTGCTCTAATTGGTAAATCATATACCATATGTTTACGACTGTGCTGTAGAAGAGATGGCAATTTTTCCTTAGTCGAAGGAAAATGTTTTCCCACAATTTTGCAACCACACTGCTTTTAGTGAGATCAGACATAGGGAGCTTCTTAGATGAGATCATGAAAGCTTTTGATGATTTTGAATCTCTTTATCAAAGCCCTTTTCTAACTTTAGTAAGCTTAAGTCACAGAATTTGTTTCTCAGTTTGGGAATTATCTTTGTTGCTCACCGCTGTGCTCTCTCTATTCTAAGTCTATTTTTCTTTCAAATTGGGTGACTAAAACTGGGTATCCAAGATGTTATCAGAGAAGTAAATTATAAAAAATGAGAATTAGATTCTTAGGTTCGTATTTGAAGGCTCTTCCATTAAGTCAAAGAATTCTGTTCGTTATTTGCACTGTTTTTTTGGAAATGCTTACTTTTCATTAGGTCATCAGAGATCATTACACTTCAAAACCTTCCTTATTTGCCTTTTGATCGAAGGATAAACGAAAGGGCTGGGAATCACTGTTCCCCAAGCCAGATCATCAGACATCCCTTGTATGTTGTACGCAGAGAATCAACTCGATAAACGTGTGAACGTAAGGTTAATGGAAATAAAAGATACATATCATCACCAGAATACCCCTGTGGTAGATTATAGCCTGCCATATGACGCTCAAGTGCGAGAACCGAAGTGCGAGAACCCATGAGTGAGAACCCAAGTGCGAAAACCCATGTGCGAGAACCCATGTGCGAGAACCCAAGCGCGAGAACCCAAGCGCGAGAACCCAAGCGCGAGAACCCAAGTGCGAAGAACCCATGAGCAAGACCCCAAGTGCGAGAACCCATGTACGAGAACCCAAGTGCGAGAACCCATGAGCGAGAACCCATGAGCGAGAAGTCATGTACGAGAACCCATGAGCGAGAACCCAAGAGCAAGAACCCAAATGCGAGAACCCATGTGCAAGAACCTCTGACCAAGCCCCAAAGGTGGCATCAGTTCTCCTGCCTAGGAGTATGTAACATGTTACCTCAACCTTCCAGGATAATTGAAGCAACGAGAAGCAAGTATAGTCCTAAGATTATCTTGAGCATATAAGAAAAGTGTTCAGGTTTCTTCTCTTTTTTTTCCATTAGATATAATACCTTGACATTGTCGTCCAGACGACCTTGAGAATCGATAGGTCTGAAGCCGAAGAAGCCAAACATCCTCTAACGCACTTTTTATTTATTTTTTTTTTTTTTTTAGCATTGATCGACTGTTTTCAGAACCAACTGTTGCAAATGGACGTCACGCGGTGAGCAGTGATATCCTCTGCCAACTGTATATTCGGAAGTGTATTAAAAGATACTTCATATTTGGGTAAGGTAAACAACTGGATATTCTTAGAACAGCAGTTCTGAGCTTGCGGTTCCTTTACTGTTGATATAGACGCACTGCATACAAGGGTTGTGGTGGCTACGGGTGTGGGCCGCATGTGAATATTGCCTAGCGGGAAGTAAGCTTAAAGATTCTACGTGTTAGATGGACTTGGGAGTAGACATCGCCCCTAACCTGTCGCCAGAGTCCCATATCAGGAGAGTAAGCTGAGGATACAAACTGTCTACTGGCAAATATCAGAATAGCTTTCAACTTTATGGATGAAGAAATGAATAGCAAGCTATTCCTGTCATACATAAGGCCAGAACTAGAACATGCTTCTCAGGTTTGGTCGCTGCACCTAAAGAAGCACAAAGAACTCCTAGAGAAGGTCCAGAGGAGAGCAACAAAGATGCCACCAGAATAATGAGAGCTGAGCTACAGGGGAAGTCTGGAGGCTTTAGATTTTTCCACCTTGGAGGCTGTTACATTGTGGGGTGACCTGTTCACACCCATTAAGTTTTTCAAAGAGATCGAATAAGTGGACAGTGGACAGAATTTTGAGAGGCATAGGATTAAAGAAACCAGAGGACATAACCATGAAATTAAGTAAGAAACTTTTAAATAAGGACGTAAAGAAATACTTTTATAGTTTGAGTCTGGTAGATGACTGGAACATTGACTGTGGACATGGTTTATACAGGCAGCATACATATTTTTAAGAGGTTGTATGACGGTAGAGAATACTCAATAGATGGGCCCTTACGAGTGTGGAACTCCCTCCCCGTACAATACACACAAGCAATCACAAAAAGTAATTATAGGCTTCCGTGGTACAGTGGTCAGTGACGCTGACCACGGTTCACGCACGGGTCCGCCCAGTCTTGAATGCTGGGCGTTGCAGCTGGTCGACAGAAAACCTAGCTGTTTATCCTTCCTTTTGGCTGGTCGATAAGTGAGTACCTGGTTTAGGCTGGCGTGTGTGTGTGTGTGTGTGTGTGTGTGTGTGTGTGTGTGTGTCCAACAGTAAAAACATGTTGTGTAAGTAAAAGAAATGGCCAACACGAGTGTAAAACTCTCTCTCAACAACACGCAAATAGTAATCAAAAATAGTAAGCACACACACACCTGGGGCCCCACGAGTGTAGAACCCCTTCCCCCGTACAGTGTAGAGAGGATATTTCTCCCTTCAAATAAGTGAACCAACATGGACGCCCAAGTTGGCCAGACATAAGGACGATGGAATTCACCCCGACTATATGTAATGATAATGGGTCTCTGTGAAATAAGGCCTCAGTATGAAAGTCGTCTAGCAAGAAATAAGAAATCTGATTATGTGTAAGAGAGGCTTGGGAATCTACGTATATTGCCCCTACGCTGTTGACAGAGTCTCATCCTATGGGTATAGTTAGGAAGATTAAGTTTCTGCTTGCAAAATAGAAGAAACTTATGCTTGGTTAGATAGTTAGGGAAATATTCTGCAGGCAGCTCACGTCCTACATAAGGCCAAAAACTAGAATATTGTTCTCAAGTTTGGTCATCCCACCAACAGAAGCACATAGAGCTAATAGAGAAGGTCCAGAGGAAGGCATCAAAGGTTGGATCAAAATTACGAGTAATGAATCGCGAGGAAAGGCTAGGGGACTTGAATTAGCCCACCATGGAAGAGAGACGAGTGAGGGGTGACCTGACAAAAACTTTTAAGATCTTAAACCAGGGTTATGACGTAGATAAATGGGTACCTGGTTTCGGCTAGCGTTTGTGTATGTGTTCACGTGGGAGTAAAGACGTGGCACTTATGTACACGGTTAAGAGCAACGCTAATGTAAAACTTTCTCTGCGTAATACAGAAACGGTGATCACACACACACACACACACACACACTCTCTCTCTCTCTCTCTCTCTCTCTCTCTCTCTCTCTCTCTCTCTCTCTCTCTCTCTCTCTCTCTCTCTCTCATGCAAAGAAGATACATTCACCATCTAGTTCAGGTATGACCAGTCATTGACAACCGCCGAGTATGTAATATAAACATTCCTAAAGAGGAGATCTCCAGCGATGCTCAAGGCCCACACCTCAAAGGCCGAGATTTTGCGTGAGCTTATAAACCGATAAACAAATCTACTCCAAAAATAGGAACTGAATTAGTGGATGAGGAATGAAAGGGTAACAATACAGTATATATATCTGTTTGTTTTAGGATCCTTGGCCATAAGATCAAGGAGTTAAGCAAGCAGACGGGCGCTCCGCATTACTACATTGGTAATGTTCGTAGTATTGGTGATGTGAATGAAGTACATTTCTTCCCAACTGCTGATGACTGCGAGTGGAAAAGCGACATCATAATCATCATGATCGTCATCATCATCATCATCATTTTCTTCTTCTTCTTCTTCTTCGTCTTCTTCTTCTTCTTCTTCTTCTTCTTCTTCTTCTTCTTCTTCTTCTTCTTCTTCTTCTTCTTCTTCTTTTTCTTCTTCTTCTTCCTGATCTTTCTTTTGTCTTCCTTTCTCCCTCCTCCTCCTCCTCCTCTTCTTCTTTTTCTTCTTCTTTCTTTTTTCTTCTTCTTAATCTCCTCCTCCTCCTCCTTCTACTTCTCCTTCTTCTTCTTCTTCTTCTTCTTCTTCTTCTTCTTCTTCTCACTGCGTTTCAGCGAATATACTCAAGCCACAGAGGCATCACCATAGTGCCAAACCGATGATTAGTAAGTTAAATCATCTTGAACAAAGATATTATCTGCAAGTCCAAAGCACCACACCCATCATCAGCACGTCCCAGGCACCACACCCGTTGTTAATTTGCTGTGGATTTTTCCAATCCAGGGTAAACACAGAGACATGGGAGAGAACAGGGAGAGAACGACAAGAATGGACGAGAGGTCGAGAGCTGAAGGATTGTCGGGTGATCGGCAGAGAACTGAAGGGGGACTTGCTTGTGGATAACATAGTTGTGGAAAAGTAGGAGGATGCTTGATAGCCTGTGAGGAGGTTATGTGTAGTTATAATCACAACTGTGGTAGAAACAGGGCAGTAAAGTAGGCGGCGGAGTTTGGGGTGACCACAAGAGTTTCCCATATTTGATGGGACAAATCCCCTCTTTATACTGTATGGGGGAGAGGGTTCTACACTCCTGGGTCCCCAGGTGTATGTGCTTCCTATGTTTGATTACTAATTGTGTGTTACTGGGAGAGAGAATCTCACACTCGTGTTGTCCCATCTCTTTTGCGGGCCATGCCAGATTCTGTCTATCGTTCTGAAAAACACCAGAAAAGAAACATCCTTCAGCCTGGACAGCGATGCTCGTGTTAGGTTCGCCCTCACCTCACCTCGCCAGGACTCACCATCAGCTCCTGCCGATGCTGCTGCTGTTGCTGGTGCTGCTCTTGCTGGGACCTGCCAAGCTGGCATCACATCTCAGTCTCTGCCACACAGGAGGAGTGAACGAACACCTCGGCCAGTGAGTTAGTTGAGGAGGTGAGCTGTTATTAGCTACCGTACTTTTATCTTAAGTCACTCACTTCAAACACTGCAGTCATCTCGAGTGTCAATGGAGAATAGGGAGCACTCTTGAGTGGTGCGTGAGGCAAGAGAACGTGACTTGCCTGAACTCACTGCAAGACTAAGTCGTGTAGTGTATGCAGGTTTCCTTTACAATTTACTCGGAATATAATAAGTATTTACTCCCTGTCAAAACGATGTATGCTTATTCTTATATCACTTGAAAGGAGTTTGATGTCCACCGCATTACAACACACAAACTTTGCAGCGATCACTCAGGGCATGAACGCCAACGCATGCGCGATAACTAGACAACCTTCCCATTATTCGCTTCCTTTAAACTTTTTTTTCTAGTTTTTACGACGTAGTCTCTTGTCGCGGAAAGTTCTCAGTGAGGTTAATTCTTGGCGGAGAGAGAAAAAAGATTGTGGTTAGGGTGAAATGAAGGAAAGAGCGAGCGAGAAAAAAGTGTGAAAGGGTGAAAGGTGCAAAAATAAGGTGGCTTACATAAGGAAATAATGCGGGTTCTCAGTAGCTCTGTTTGACAGAGAAAGAGAGTAAGGCTCAACTTTGCTATTCCACGTCTTTTTGTTCCTTTTCCTGGTGGAGACTCCAGCCACGGACAGAAGTCCACATCGAGGCTGGGCCTTAAACCATATGTGAAGAGGCTTAATGAGAGGGAGATGTGAATACGGGCTGTACTTTTCCCTGAACGTTATTTCCGTAAGGTAAATGTTTTCTTAAAGGATAGACCATCCTTGTCATTACAGCCTGACTGAAGAGAGTGAGTGGTTGGTCATTATACAAGTCGCTTGTTCAATTCATCGTTTACATACCTGTAAGTCTCTCTTATTTTCATTTCCCATTCATTTCACAGAACCAATTCTCTCTTAAACTGTTGTCTTACTTATCTATAAACTCCCTCTTCACTATGTTTTCTTCCCGTTATGATCTCTCACAAATGCACTGTTTTTGCATCGATGCTGCTCCAAGCCCTCCCTACTACCATCTAACTCATAGAGATCACACTTCGCGAAGTCTGGAGCCTCTCAGTGCTCCTATCCCTCACAGATCCCACTTTTTTCTGTGTTAACTGAGACGGCACAGACAACTGAATCCCCTAATCATGGCCACCTCATTGACGCCGTATATATATATATATATATATATATATATATATATATATATATATATATATATATATATATATGCCTAAGCCAGGTACCCAGTTTCTCGACCAACTCCGAGGGAAGGATAAATGGCTGGGTTGACTGTGGACCGACTGCCGCAATCAGGATTCGAAACTATGAGTTCGACTCCTGATAGGCCGTGAATGCGTTGCGGTCACCAGCGCTAACCGGTAAATCACGGAGGCCCTCGAAATTGTATACACTACTAGGCAGCTATCCTTCCGTCACGTTTCGCCACTCAAAACGAAATTCATGATTATTTACTGGCTCACTTTACTCATGAATTCTAGGCTGAAGATTGGCACATAAGCTTGATTCTTGAGTATGATTAGTACTCATAATTGGCGTTGAATTGTGTTTCCAGATGCAGAGCGATAAGAATAAGGACGGGTGAACTTTATAATTAATATCAGTGGATTTCTTAAAATAATTCAGGTCTGTAAGATGCCGCTCACTCGAGCGTCATTGAGGTGATAGCACCGTTTGAATGATACACAACTTCAAACATCTTGTTCACGCCACTGCAGCACCTCAGCCCCCAGCGGTGTAGCTCCCTCTTAAAAAGAGGTAATTCTGATCGCCTCGTAAAGTGAAGAACCTTCGACCCTCATTTTGCTCTCCTAGTCGGCCATAAAACTCCAAATTCCAGGTTGCCGCTTCAGGGCGCGACAGCTCCTTAAGCAGTCCAATAAACCGAGAGCACAGATAAGAAGGATTCAGGTCTTCTTTTCTGCTAAGCCGGTGAATCCAGACTGTATAGGCAGAGTTTTAATGTGTTGGGTAGTCCCCTAAAATCGAATTCCAAATTCAGTCTTTTTGAGGCAGATATATCTGCGATTCACGTTTTGAAAAGTTCTGAAGGATGGTTTATCTGTTGTTGCAATCTGTGGGGAGTTTGTATCATATCTATAGTAATGATTTATTGGTTTAAGCAAGATGACCTTCATTTGGAGTCTCTCGCTTGTCTCTTGTCCTACTCATACAAGCGCCGTACTCGATTAGAATTCCTCACCGCTTTTAGGAGCTTTCCTCCCACACCATACACATTCGTAACGCCATCCACAAAAATCTCTATAAGCCTTGTCATACGCTTCCTGCAGATCTGCACATGCTACATATAAGTCGTTTTCTTTCTCACAAAGACACTTCAAAACAGATACTTAATCCACATATCGTCTGCCACTTCTGAAATCACATTGCACACAGTTTCTCCCCAATCTGATGCTCTGTGCATGCTACCATCCTCTCAATCACCACTCTCTCTCATACAGCATACCAGGTATACTCAACAGACTTATTACCTCTGTTGTTGGTACATTCACTTTGTATCCTTTGTGTTCATTGAGTGACGCCATACATGCATTTCACCATTTCTCTAGCACCTCACCTTGATCTAGCATACATATAAAGTCCTCAGTGGTCAGTGAATGACTCTTTCATCTCCTTTCTTAGAAAATCAGCTGCAATCTCGCCCACACCATCCGCTTTGCTACACTTTATCTTAAGCAAGGTTTTCACCACCTCTTCTCTTTTCACCAAACCACTTGCCAAGCCTCTCTCGATCCACGTACCTTCACGTCCAAAATACAACTTCTGCCACCCAGTCATCTCACATATTTATTATTTCATTTAGATACTTACTCCTTTAATTCTTCATCGTTTCTTTGCCTGTTCCCACTTCCCTTTCTGCTCACTTGGTCCCATTTGTCCGCTTCTCCTCACACTAATACCTTCTTCCAAATCTTTTCTTACTCTCCTTGATGATTGCCGAGAACCTCTCACCCCATCTCTCATTTGCTCACTTATTAGCTCGTGCACTATCCTTTTGACCTCCTGACGCTTTCTCTTTAATATTTCCCAGTCACTCGCACTCTTTCCTTGCAAGTAACACCCGGTGTCCTCTTTTTCTCTTTTTCACTTGCAATGTGCAGTCACTTCCTCATCTCGCCATTCTCTACCCTTCCTCACATGCCCACATTTCATCTCCTGTATGCCGCACACTTTCTCGGAAATGCAAGACTTGCTTCCCTAAATGTCTTTCATTTCACCCAGACACTCTTAGAATCGTTTATTCTCACCAGATCATAATGTGCTTCATTAAGTGTTGACGAATCTAATAATTCATTTGTTTGTCCAGTTATCAGTCTATTGGTTTGCGTCAGTAGCTATTCATCAGCATCATTCCAAACTCTCTTTACCCATATCACCCTCCACAATTGGTTGGAGTGAGAGAGGAGTATGCGGGAGGAGAGCCTCGCCCGAGAATTAAGAAAATAAATATGTTCCCCGAGTTTCCTCGAGTCCCAGCTGTAGCTGAGGAATATAAAGCGAGTTTTTACCTTCTGATTTTTCGAAATTCTGAAGAGAATCGCTTGAGCATCTTCTGAGAAACCTCTTTTCTTAACGTTGCTTAATGGCTATTGGCTGCTCCGTTTTCCCTTCGTTAATGACCTCAGGGGCTTCCCGGTGAGCCATATAGGGCCACATATGGCCAAACACAATGGGGCTGTGACCAGTCAGGCAGCATCACTCCTACGACAGTAATGTGCCTCAGAATTCTGCCGGCATTCCTCACATTCTCCCATCAGCCTGTCTTCCCTCTCCCCCGCTCACGTCTAAGGAGCTCTCTCTCTCTCTCTCTCTCTCTCTCTCTCTCTCTCTCTCTCTCTCTCTCTCTCTCTCTCTCTCTCTCTCTCTCCTCTACGAACGTTTTTGATGACTCTCGTTCGTGACGTTTTACTTTAGCTGAATCATGAGTATTTACAGTCTTAATGATATATATATATATATATATATATATATATATATATATATATATATATATATATATATATATATATATATATATATATATATGTGTGTGTGTGTGTGTGTGTGTGTGTGTGTGTGTGTGTGTGTGTGTGTGTGTGTGTGTAAAACCACAAAGAAACGGAAAATACGCTAATCAAGCGCTTTCGTGTAATTGCATCGTCAGAACTGACTACAGATAGACAGAACCAGTACTGACACTGTAATTATACGAAGCGTTTGACCATATATCATGGTTGAATGCACTTATAGGCTCTCGTTTGAGGGCGTAGTGCCTATAGGGTTGTATAAACAATATAAGACTGATCACTTTGATAATCAGCTTTTTAATGGTAAAAATGTACACTATCATATCCGTGACTTAATAATGTCCCAAGGTTTCGTAGGATAATCACACTTTATAATGTCCCAAGGTGTCCTAAGATAATCATACTTGATAATGTCCCAAGGTGTCCTAAGATAATCATACTTGATAATGTCCCAAGGTGTCCTAAGATAATCATACTCGATTATGTCCCAAGGTGTCCTAAGATAATCATACTCGATAATGTTCCAAGGTGTCCTAAGATAATCACACTATTATCATACTTTACTCTTTTAGATAGTTTGTGAGGTCTGATGTTTGGAGTATCCCATTCTGAGCAATATCCTGTCTCACGCCTCCTCATTTTTTTTTCCTAACCCTCTTGCGGATCCACGTACGCTGTAGTATATCTTGCACTGCGATTCCTATTAACATTCTTACGAGATTGTCTTCCCAATTTCTTCAGCCGGTCATATGTCCTCAAGGCCACTTGTATCCTATTTTGTTTTTTTAACTCGTCTCTCTAATATGCACTGCCAATTTCCCACTCTGTTGATTGTAATGGTGGTATTCCCTTCACCTCGCTAAATGTGCTACTTGTAGGTAGTAATCTTGATGATGTTTTAGGCAGCACAAGGCAATTGTACTTTGAGCAAAGGCAATTGTACTTTGACCAATTGGGTTCTTCATTTTCTCCTTTGGGGCAGGAACATCGGTAAATGAGTTCCTTCAAACCTTTCATAAGAATATATGTCGTACATTCAGTACAACTTGTAAGTACAGAGATTCATGAGTGAGGCTAACCCTGAATTAATGTAGAGGGTGACTTTAAGGTCCTTTTGCAAAAGTCTGTCGCTGTTATCATGATCATCATTACTCACCGTTATCATTATCACTATGTTACTGTCACATGGCACCCGGCCGGGAGCGGTGGAAAGAGGGAGGGGAGGGAGAGAGAGAGAGAGATAGAGGAATGTGGACGGAAAAGGCTAGGGTGGGGGAGATATAGGTAGGGGAGGGGAACTGAGTAATTAGGTGAAGCAAAATTAGTGTGACGGCCGTGTGACGAAAACCAGCGACGTCGAAGTGGAGGGAAATGTGTTACAAAAGTGAAGGAAACTGTGTGGAAATAAGCCTCCGAAATTGTATGTTTGTGGCTTAATTCATGACGGACAATGGGATTAGATGAGGAGATGACATGATAATGCAGGCATATGAATGGGTGGCAATGGCGAGTATGAAGCCGATGAAACCAATGCAGAATCGATTGGGAAAGACGACACTTAAGGGTAATACTGGAATGGAAAATGTCTCATTAAAAGATGACTAGATACAAGATGCTCGAGCGAAATCAATAGAGATAGTATCGTAGCAAATTGTGTGAGAGATAGTTGATGAAAAGACAGTGGTAAGGGGTGTGCGAGATGTAGATATACAGGAGGAAGATTACGATGAAAGACAAGGGGAAGAAGGCAGAAAATATGAATCATATGAGTTATTCAGGGAAGACAGAGATGGCGAGAGATGGGATAGAGAGAAGACAGGGCAAGGGCAGTGGCTACCGCAGACGAGGGGCATTAGTGGAGGTGCGTAAATAGAAGGGGAAAGTTGGGACAGGTAATGAGGAAGAGATTGTAGGAGGAGGTCTGGCAGGGCAGGGAGGGGGTGAGAGTTAGGGCTAAGGTAGAAGAGAGAGAGAGAGAGAGAGAGAGAGAGAGAGAGAGAGAGAGAGAGAGAGAGAGAGGCGACGCTGGCCAGGGTAAGTGAGAGGACGGAAGCGCAGGAGGGGGAGACAGCTGAAGGACGAGGAAGGAGGGGATAGAGGGAGGGAGACAGTGAGGGCGGAGGTCATCACCAGAGACATTGTGGAATGTGTGGTGGAGGTGCGAGGTGTCCCCCACTGGATGACCAACCCGGGCGGCTGACTGCTGGCGATGAGCACCTCAACAGCACCTCCTGGATGGCGGTGATGGGTCAAGAGACGGAGGGACAGAGACCAAGAAATCACCAAGAGACAACTACACCACTTCCTTAACCAACGTACCGCAGTATTAAGGCAACGGAAACGATGACAAAATAAGTAACATTACGAGAATTTCCTTTGATAAGCGGACTCCCTCAGCCACCAACGCTCTTTATGACTTACTACAGTATATCTTCCCTTCCCATAAGGAACGAGAACATGAACACCTATACACAGTTACTTGCTATTGAAGATTCTAAGAATCAGAAGCTACGAAAGAGACTAGAAACCCACATCTAGTAAAGGATGTGGTGCTTCGAATGTCAGTGTATCCCCTGTTCCCATTCAGTTGGCTTCCAGTTCACTAATTCTTATACTGCACAGAGGGTTCAGAATAAGGCGGTGCGACTCGCCACAAATGAAATATATCAATATACTGAAAATAAGGAAAACAAAAGGATCAAAACCGACTGGCTCATATTTGTGAGACGAATACAAAATGCATACATGTTTTTGATCTCTACAACACCACAGCTATGGAACACACACACACACACACACACACACACACACACACACACACACACACACACACACACACAACATCATGAATGGGTATCAGAATCAGGCATTAAAAGTACTAATATCCAACAAAGCATTCACACTCATCAGTAAACCCATACTCTATACATCTGTACACTCTAAAGTTATTATGTTCTGCTTCTCTAACTTTCCGGTCCTACCCCTTTTCTTTTTCCTCTTCAAAACATCCAATTAAGAAAGAGAGAGAGAGGAGGGGAGAAGGGGTCGTGATCTTTGGGACACTGGAGGCCTGGCTTCCTGGGGGAGGTGAGGGAGCGTCTCGGTGGGGGAGTGACAGAGGGGAGGGAAGAATGTTGAGGTCGAAGGAAACTGAGACTAGTGAGGGAGGGGGAGAATGTCGTAGGGAAGCAGAGGGGAGATTCTCAAGCGGAAACAGCGGAGACGAAAATACTGTCGGCGGGAGACAGACGCACGGGGGAATAAGTCATGAGATGGTCGGGAGATGAAAGGCTATTATTGTGGGAGCGCGCAGTGCATGCCTGGCATGTTACTCCTTCCTGCATATGTGCTGCCGCATGATCTTACTTTCTTTTTTTAACATTTGTCATGAAAGTACAGGTTTCTGAGACTCGTTTCTCGTACTGGTTTCTAGTACTGGTTTCTAGTACTCGTTTCTAGTACTGGTTTCTGATACTCGTTTCTCGTACTCGTTTCTAGTACTCGTTTCTAGTTACCGCCTTCTAGTGATGGTTTCTGGTTTCTAGTACTGGTTTCTGGTACTCGTTTTTAGTACTGCTTTCTAGTGATGGTTTCTAGTAACATGAGTCACATGCTCATCTAAATCGTGTATTTTCAGTCTCTTCGTGAGGTACTGGGTGACACTGTCACCGGGTAGCTTGCGGCATTACACACTCGTTGTCGACTCGTAAATGTGGCCAGTGCCGAAGTGACTCCCTGTATAGGAATACTCTTCTCTTCCTTAAGATAACTTGCTTTACAAGGGGTGTGTGTGTGTGTGTGTGTGTGTGTGTGTGTGTGTGTGTGTGTGTGTGTGTGTGTGTTATTATTTGTGATCACTTCTTGTGTGTTACGGGGAGAGAGTATTACACTCATGTTTCCCTGTCTCTTAACCTTGTATAGACGTACTTACCATGTTTGTGACTCCTATTGATACACCCACTCACACACACACACACACACACACACACACACACACACACACACACACACACACACACACACACACACACTAGCCTACGCCAGGTATCCATTTGACCGACCAGCCCCAAGGGGAAGATGAACAGCTAGGTGGACTATCTCCTGTACACACCTTTCACTCAAACATTGGCGTGATGTCAGCGTAGGACACTTGCAGAAACTGCAAGCACATGGCAGGCTAGACATGGCTGCGATTCTGCTTGTATTTACGGCCATAGACCACGGAGTTCGGAGAGCGTCAAGCCGTAGCAGTATACTGAGCTGGAGATCTGTGTGGGGTGTAGTCAAGGCGGGAAGTTACGTGGTGAACAATGCTTGTAGGTTCCTTCTCGGCTTTGCATAGGGCAGGTGACACTGTGGCTGTTGGTAACCTGGTAAAATTGAGTGAAACTGCTGATACACTGAGAGAGTGTTAAGGAAGTGAGAGGCCCAATTGGATCAGAGGGAAAGCGCTCCTGAGAATATATGAAACGATCAAAGGGAGATGTATTTATAGAAGTGAAAGGCGTCTTGAGGTTGCGTGTGTGATGTGCTGTATCATTTTGTGGTGTTCAGGCAGTGAGGACTTTGTATATGAATATAATTATTCGTATCATGTCTTAACATAGATCTTCGTGTTGTAATTATATCCTTGCTTATACAAGATCAACTCCCTACCTTTTCTTGTCTTTCGCAATGACTGTGACCTGGCACATTTTTAAAAGACAGGTTTTTCACTCCCTCCAAAATTCATAAATAGTTTCCCATTTCTCTTCTTTTTTTTTCCTCGTTTCATAATCCTCTCTATATTTCAACCACGGCCCGGCCTTGATGTGGACTTTTATTCGTGACTGGAGCCTCCAACATTAAACCAAAAAGACCCACTCTTGGCCACTGGCGAGCACTGATCGTAAACATCAGTAGGGAGACGACTGTTTCGCAGAGGACTAGTCAACCACCACCACGATTGATATATCTGTACAATCTACTAGAACTAGTTGGTACTACTTCTGTGAGCTCTTACAATAGAAGCCTCAGCTCCCACGTATATTCTAGTACATAGTACCAAACCTCCATTGGGTGTTAAGACCTCGACTATCTTACTCCCCAATCTGCCAACCCTCCCCAGCGGGGAAAGCATCCACTTGACTGGCTTACGTAACGGTGGTTCTTGTCCCCCGGTGAATTTTATGAAGCTGAAAATCCTGATATCTAGGAATATCTCTCCTTGGTGTGGTCACACCAGTGCTACACCAGCAGTAAGCAGGTACAGTCTTATCATGGTTTTTCGTGTTTGTCTCCTTCTTGATTCTAATCTTCGTATGTGAACGTCTTTGAGTCGATGCTTATGTGGGAATCTGTGTTTGTAAGAGGATCTTTGGTGTGGAAAGTTTTGTGTTTGTCTGTGTATTTGTTTTTGTATGTGTATATTTTTGAGTGTAATCGACACGAGTATTTTTCTCTTTATTGTTGTCTGTCTAGCCGATATCTCCATGCTTCATCCTTCCCTTTTTAATCTAGGTTTTTCATGCTCTTTATTCGTTAATAGACTGGTATCATATACGCTCATATGTGTGACTGTAATTACCAATTTGTACTGTACGGGGAGGGAGTTTTACAACCAGTGGGTGCCACATCTCTTGAGAACATTCTCTCCGACATTACAGCATTTCAAACCTCTGTGTAGCACCGCATTTACTACTATATTCACGCAATTTATTCCACTTATCGACTATTCTTATAAGATTATTTCTTGACATCTTCCCTAACAAGCCTCCTCTTAAATTTCAAGTCAAGCTTTTGATTGTTGTATCCTTGTACCTGACGAAGAAGTGTTCACTATCTACATCATCAAGCTGATCTGGAGGAGATGAAGAGGTTGTGATCATATCATCCGCTTACTCTTCTCTCTTCCATGGTGAGCAAATCTAAACCCTCTTAACATTTTCCTGCAACTCGCTTATCTTTGTTCTGGTTAACATCTTCTCTAGTAGATACTTGGGGTTTCTTTAACTGTAGGGACCAAATTTGAGAAGAATATTCGAATTCTGGGCCTAATGGTTGATGTGAATAGGTTGACGAGTATTTCATTATTCTTATAACTGAACGCCATTCTGATATTTGGTGACAGAGACAATGCCAACTTCCAAGGCCCTCTCTCACACACAGAGTCCTGCATGTTAGGTCCTGCTCGATGATATTTGTATTGTGTGTGTGTGTGTGTGTGTGTGTGTGTGTGTGTGTGTGTCTGTGCGCTTGATCTAAAGTCTTTATTTACATTACCCCGAGCCTCCTTTTACCAGGCTTATGCAATTGCAAGGCTGCATTGTTGTCTGTAGCAGGAGTATGATAGGCTATTTTGAAGGGACAAGTTCCTTGATGAGATTGAGCTTTCTTTTTCTTTTTCACTACTGACGATGAGGTAGCCTCAACACGGGTGACTTTTCGCTTGTGGCGTAACTACATGCGATCGGAGTCCGGTAACGCATAGGTTGGTTGGTAGTTTGGGCTTTAGGCCTATCAACTGCCAGGGTCATTCAGGCCGTCAACGTAAGTTACATCCACCAACCGAAGAACCTTCAACACCTTCTTCAGGTGTTAATGATAATTCTAAGACCACCTACGCTCTCACTATGCTGCAATGTGGCCCATCGGTAACGCATATATGTGCAACTTAAAATTCGTATTCTTTCTGTATACGTATCATGCTATGGTATATATAGTTACATGAAGAACAATGACTAGCAGCTCTTTTTTTTTTTTTAAGAAAGTCGTGAGCATCTGTGATTATCACTTGTTGGAAATCTTTCTAACTGTTGTTAGGTTACGGATCCATGGCTTTCAGAGGGGAAGACTGGCTTCTGCAGCTCAGAAACCCTCCAGGACAGTTTCAGGAGTCGATAAAAAGCACTTCTGATGCTACTTAGACGTAGATGGTGAGATCCTGTTACCGCTTGTTGATTTAGCAGAGAATGATTGAAAGTACAAAGTCTAATCCATTCTATTTCTGTCTGATGAGTTTATTACTGTATTATATTCCAAAAGTCTTACGTAAACATGAGTCATTCTTTTAAGATATGAAAAAGTCATTTACTTGAGTTGGTAAATTCAGATTCTTAAGAACGTTCTCTACATTAGCACGATTTTTATCAACCTTTCACAAAACGGAGCCAACTTTAACGTCAATATGTTACTTTACCTCTTCCTTATACATGAGCCAGTACAGGGGATGAATCATGAACGTATCAACTGAGCAGCTCAATCTAACTTCAACACCTTCGATAGCACGATCAATTACGTATGAAACCTCTTCTCTTCGTACTGTCTCAAGTGACCTTCTAATGTATGAGTCTCCAGCAGATATAGCCAAGGTGGTGACGGGTCGCCTCACTGCCGCAGGCGAACCTCACCTCACTCATTACACATCAGGATATGATGTTCGTGACAGGTATGGCATTACAAGCTTGACAACAGATCACATTACTCATGTGAGCCCTTATGAGCGACGAAGATAAACAGCGATAAGTGACAGATGGCCTTCACAGGTCCCGTAACCAAAATATCTAATAAGATTTGACAGTCAGTTTCATGTTACCATTGGCAGCTGTTTGTACCCAGACCACGTTTCTTACCTTTTGTCGGAGTGTAGATGTTGAGGTGGAGACAGTCCTCGCTCTGGTTGGTGAGGAGCGGCAGGAGGCGCTGAAGGTACTTGAATCTGGCCTCTGGCATGCGCTTGAGGGCCTCTCGCTTGTTGGTCAGGTCTGGCAGCTTCTGGGGGCACACCGGGGGCATAGTCTCAGCCCCTCTGATGCCGGACCAATGAGGAGGGGACTTGGGAGGCATAAAGCGCAGATGGCCCACGGGCGCGGCGGCGTAAGGCACACCCAAGAAGACGGCGACGGGCCTAAGGGCGCGGTGGTTTGGCGTGACGATGACTCCCCGCAGGGAACCGTAGTGAGTGGACACCACGTGAGGCAGACTGTGGTAGCCGTCTACGCCCACGGCCACACTCACCACCGCCGCCGCCCACCTCACCACCCGCCATAGGGACGCCCATGTCACCAGGCGAGCCAGCCGCACACCAAACAGCAGCATCGATGAAGCACAATCTATGCACGAGGCAAATTTTCACCGCCTATTTTTCTTGAGGGATCTAGCACTGATACATAGCGACATAAAGTCTTTAGACTCGACTTGGCCGTCTAGTGAGCGAAATTTTCACACCTTAAGAAAAAAAGATAGAAATTTGCACATGTAAAATCACAGTGGGAATGAAACTAATCGGTAGAGTGAACAGCATCATGGAGCAGCTGTTGCCTATTATACCCAAAGTTTGCTTCAGTGGTCATCGTAACACACACACACACTGCACTTGATTTTCAGGGGATGTTTCCTCCCTGCTCTCTATGTCTTAGAGGGAATTTCCCTGGCCTGTGAGAGGAGAGGAAGGTCACCCATTGGGTCTCTTTCGAAAAGAGACGCTTGTTTCGAGTGGCATTCGTCCACTGAACTACTCACACACACCGAAAATTTAGCCTGGAACTCTTCTGGATTAGATTTTTTGAGTAGGCATCAATAAGGAAACGAGACGATATTCTAATGGTAATTCCAGTCTTGTTTTGACACACATAATTTTCGACAATAGAATCTTTAATTCATTGTCTACCACAAAAGCGGTAGACCTCTACTGACTTAATAATTCAAGTTTATTCTAAATTCGCGCATAATATTCATGCTATATTCACTCATAAGTCAGGTATTGCTTCTTTGTCATGATTTCATATGTCCCGGTAACCCAGGCAAATTTATTGTCCACCCTGTGCCCATCCTGTGAGCGGTAGCGCCAGAGGATGACAGAGGCCGTGCATAAGCCCTTACCCATCGAAGACTCTGAAAACTGACCTCCCGACAATGAACGTTCATGATGATGATACAGTTTTAAACGTTCATGATGGGAAACGCTCGCACCAAGTAGACGTCATTGACAGTATCCTGAACGTTCCATATAGACGTAACTGAACCCGAATAAATATGGATGAACTTCACCATTCACTGTTAAAGAAAAAAATTACGAGGGATTAAAGATATAAGTACATTACCAGAGCACCAACTCCAACTGCAAGAATGATGGTAATAATTACTGTGATATTCCCTGGATTCGTCCGACAAAGCCAGAGTCTCTGATCCTCCTACAGACAATTCCAATACGGTCAAGAAACAAAAGAGTGGAAAACTTTGCTGGAATAAGCGATAGAAAACGCGGCCTAAAAGACAAGTGTTGATGAGAAGCAGAGACGAGCATTTCTGTGTACGCCATCTATCGTCTGGATGAAAATCCCGCCAGGAGTTCGTACCTTTTGTATGTATTCATACACTGCAGCACACAATGGTGTACGCATCATCAATCTGTTCCCAGCTGTTGAAGTGGCACATAAATGTACCTTGTTCCAGCGACGGGCAACAGAACTGTGCTGATATACAAGGGGAGGATGAACAGCTGGGATTTGTTGTGAGTCGACTGCCGCGCCCAGGATTCAACCTCGTACCGCTGGCCCGTGATGGGTCATGGTCAGTAACGCTGGCCACTAAGTATGCGTGTATGTTCGTACGTTGGCATAAATGTCATGCACGTATCAGTAAGATGGTGACTTTTGTAAACATAATCTTATGGGAATAACCCACAATCAAATGCATTCCACCTTCAATAGATATATATTCAAGTATATTCGTAGAGAAGCGTAAACAGACATGGAGTAATTCAAAAACGCACTAGTCAATAGATGACAGAAACATGCACGAAATAAAAGCCATGTATCACAGTAACATTTCAGGGCGAAGGAAGATCTCTCACTCTCAGAGATATAAGAATATTCATTACCCGTTTCCGATGTTTGTTCACCTCCGTCTTCTGAGAATGAGGGTCTCATTATTACGGCCAAAACGAGACTGTCGTTTTCGGTTTCAGTGTCTGGTTTCAGGTCTGCTAACACAGACGGGGCAACGCCAATGTAAAAACTCGCCCACCGCAACACACAAATTGTAAACACATACACATACGAGCATAAACCCGAGCGTCCCCACAGGGCTTGGCGCAGGTGTGTTCCCAGCTAATAGGTAGGAAAGCAGGGCGAGGCTTCGGACCTGCATAGCTGCTTCTTTCTAACACACTCTTCTCTCCTCTCTCTTCCCTTCTCTTTCCATTCTTCTCTCATCTCTAACCTTCCTCCTGATTGCCTTCTATTCTCATTGCTTCTCGACTCCCTCCTAACCTTATCTCCAAACTCACCAGTTGCCTAGCTTCTCCTCTCCAAATCTAGCCCTACGATCAGCCTACAATCGGTTACGGTACTCCAAACGTGAATCCCGAGATCGGTTTTGGAGCAGCTGGCGTCACACGTACGGTTGGCAACCTGGCTGTAAGCTTCCCTCTGCCCTCATTCGTCACAGACACAGCCCCGTTAATCTGGCCATTTTTTTTTTTAAGGGGTCTGGGGAAACCTTCGTGGGGGAGGACCACATGTGGAGGTACAGGAAGCGAGGTCAGAGCTAACACGGAGGGGGACATGGCGAAGGAGAGCAGAGGGAGATAGCCATGTAGAAGAAATATAAGATTATATATATATATATATATATATATATATATATATATATATATATATATATATATATATATATATATATATATATATATATATCGAACATCAAATTTATCCATTTTCACTTTATTATCGAAATACACGAGACGTTTCGGTCATAGAAGCACTGCCCATCTTCAGTCAAATTGATTTAGAATGGCACAATACAATATATATAAAGAACACAACAGTATTGGATCACATCTTGAAGAGAGCGATGACGCAGGTAATATCTTGATCTCGGGACCATGTTCCCTCGAAGTTCGTGTTTGGTTACCGCGGTCGGTAAGGATCAGACTTGGTGGGTCGACGGGTAAGGGGTTCCCCCTTAAGTCTCAGCGCTTGGGAAAGGCGCGCAGAAATAGAGACAGTGGGGTCATCTGGGGTGCTGTTGAGAGTAATTGTAGGGCCTTAGCTTGTCCTGTGCCATGATGATTTATGAGTGGGTCATGTCCTCTTATGTCCATGCCTTCTGTTATTTGTCGTCTTGTAAGGGTTGTGGCAATGTATCATTATTACCGTATCATGTTTCACCGAGATGATGGCAAGTAAAATTTATGTTGCTGTTTCATATGGAGTTCGGGACCTCCGTTTTGAAGATGGACTGTTATGTGTTGGCCGAGTGATGCAGTGGTCATACTGATGTAGTTTACGTTGTTTTGAAATTTACAACCTTCGTATGGGCAGGAGTACTTGTAAACTACCTCGGTAGACTGCGGTGGGTTTGTGCTCTGGATGAGTTTGTTTCTCATAATTCAGTCACAAGCTTCCTTGTTTTTGCAGGGAATAGAAATCAGGGGTGTTGCGGGTAACTCTCCTGTCTATCATCTCCTTCAGGATCCGTTCGTCCTTCTGGTGGGCCAAGGAAATTTGGTTTTCATAAAGAAAAATCTACTAAAAACTCCAGATTTTCGTTCGTTGTGGTTCACTAATCGAGTTTAGACGAACACAATCGTGTCTTTAAAAATGGTCTTATTGTTAAGTGAAATTTGCTCTTCATGGTGGAAGAGAACGCATGATGAACAGCTCTTGTAAGCACGACTCAGCGAACGCTTAATTTGTACCTCAGGAGGCACTCATCTTTAGCGCCCAGACACCTGTCCTAATCAGCAGACTTACAATGGACAATAGTTTGCCATTATCCATTATGAGCCAGGACGTCTTCATGAAGAGGAGGGGGGATCTTGTTGTCCACACTCAACTCCTAAGTGAATCTTAGGACAGATGTGTCTTCCATGGCCTTCTGCAGTACCCTAAGGCGCTCTTAGTTCCTTATGTCGACATGAATGTCGTCGACGTATCGGCAGGGCGTAGTTCAACGGATGGTGTTGTCTAGCAAAAACTTGGTTTTGTATATGGTACATTCAGAAAAAAAAGAAAGGATAGAAAACGAGTTAATGTTGAGCATACATTAGTCTTAAACAAGCAGTATTTATGTATGCGTGTGGCGGGGTGGCGACGAGAATGGATAAAGGCAGCAACTGTGAATATGTGCATGTGTATATATATGTATATGTCTGTGTATGCATATGTTATGTATACGTTGAATTGTATATGTATGTATATATGCGTGTATCGGCGTTTATGTGCATACATGTGTGCGTGGGTGGGTTGGGCCATTCCTCGTCTGTTTCCTTGCGCTACCTCGCTGACGCGGGAGGTGGCGAATAAGTATAATAAATGAATAAATGAATAAATGAATATATATATATATATATATATATATATATATATATATATATATATATATATATATATATATATATATATATATATTGGAAAGGATCACAATTTTGCGCGTGATCAAGATATTCCTATGAGTCCACGGGGAAAATGAAACACGAAAAGTTCCCAAGTGCACTTTCGTGTAATAATCACATCAGCAGGGGAGACACAAGAGCTTCGTCTCTTCGATGTATATCAACTGACTGTTATATTTCTCTCTTGTGTCTCCCCTGATGATGTGAGACACATAATACATATATATATATATATATATATATATATATATATATATATATATATATATATATATATATATATATATATATATATATAAATATTCACGTAGAGAGAGAGAGAGAGAGAGAGAGAGAGAGAGAGAGACCACACAGGTAAGAGGTTGATATCTGCCGTTAGTTAAGCGTCAGGAGGATTGACTTGTGATATCAGAAGAACCGGACTTTGGTGTTAGGAGGCTTGATGTCAGGCGCTGAGTGGTGTCAGTGGGCTTGGAATATGGTATCTCGAGGCCCGGGGTTTGGCGTCAGGAGGAGTGGGAATTAAAGTTTGATGTCAGAAGTTTTCAAGTTTAGCATCAGGGAATTCAGAGTGAAAACACCCGTGAACCAAGGAGTTTCATATGAATGATTTCACATCTTGTAGCGCTCATTTGGCGTTCCCTGTACTTTCTGGTAGCCTGTAATTCCACCACGAAAGAATGATCAAATCATGTCCCTCTGAAGGTAATCGCGTTTACGGTACGTGCACACGAACTCTTTTCGTTGACAGAAAACTGGAATCGTTATGAACGGAGCGTGATACGTGATATCGTGTGTTTTAACGAATTTCGGATTGTTTGTTGCCATTATTGCTGCCGCTACCGCTATATCTTTTATGGCTGACTATCAGTGTTCCTCTGTTTCGTCTCTTGTTAAGGAAGGAGGTGGAGCTCATATGGTTTTATTGTCAGAAATACTGCAAATCACCTATTTATTACTGATTATTCAAATGGGACTTCATGAGTCTGGCGAAGGAGTTCTCTATACTGCAAGAGATCCATGGTGCCTTGCAAGGGTCAAGGTGTACTAATATCTTGATTATTTCATTTCAGATAATCTTTATGCTTTCCCAGACGTGTTCCCCTCACTTAGATAGGTTCAAATCCTCCACGAGCTTCAGTACGTTATACCCTTATTAATGTTTCATATTGCCCAACGATTCCTTTGATACTTTTGGGAGGAACAAAACTCCTGCACAAGGCATTATAGTCATCTGTCCTTACACAAGATATTTGTTTTTCGATCTTATTGATGAGTATACACACTGATGGTGTATGGCTGTATGTCCACACATACCCCTGCTTGTTTGTATGTGTTCAAATGCTTATGTAAATGCCTGTCCGTATGTGTCTGTCACGTATGTGTGTGTGCAATTATGTGCCTGCCTAGTCAAGTTTCTCTGCTCATACAGATGCTCGCCTGTATGCGTGAGTGGGTGCACTTCTGTCATTGCTGGTGCAGGCACGTGGAGTGCATTACCCTAAGTTGTAACGCCATAACGTTACCATTCCATGACTACTTGAACACACACGAGGTTTCCTCATGGCATTGTTTAAACATGGTGCTGTGTCGTCATACTACATGGCAGTACCCTGCCCCATATAAGGATTTCGTAGCACCACACACACTAATATCGCTGCTCTATAGAGGGATATCATGGCTCCCTGCAAAGGGTTATCGCTTTATATAGGGCCTATATCATAGTACTGTACATAGGAAAATCATCGCTTTATACAGGGATATCATAGCACGATACACAGGGATATTGTTGCCTTATATAAGGATATCATAGCACCATACATAGGGATATCATAGCACCATACATAGAGATATCTTAGCCTCATACAGGATATCAGAGCACTACACACAGAGATATCGTCTCATTGTACAGGATATCACAGGACTTATATACAGAGTGATAACCCCGCCCTATACAGGGACATGATAGCATCATACACTTAGAGATATCGTCGCGCGGCACAGAGATATCATACCTTTATCTACATAGAGATGTCATAGCACTATACGTGTAGGGATATCAGCTCCCTCTGCGAAGATATCATTGCATAATACAAACGGATTATTTTCGTAATTATCGTCACACTAGACACATAGGGATATGATCCCAGTCCACATGGCGGATATAGTATCAATACACCGATTTCTATCACTACACCATTTATAGAGGAAGATTGCCAGTCTACACATGGATGTATACCCACTATGCTCTTGAGGACGTTGTCGCTCTACACTTACAGGAGATATCGTGGCACTGTTCGCTCGCGGGTATTGTTTCATTTCACTTCAGCAGTTCACGTCGGAGTATCATATCGTCACAAAGTGGATATCTTTTCACCACCCGAAGGATGTTATCATTTTACTGGGCAGAAAGAACTGGTATAACGCCATGAATACATGTTTATCATTTTATTAAAAGGAACACGAATATCTTCGTATTACAGACACACACACACACACACTGCCTCCGCCACGTATGTCTTGCACTGTAGACACGAACGTATATATATATATTTTTCTTCACTTCACATCTCACATTTTGCACTGGGTTGAGACAGCTGTGGGGTTTTGGTCAACCCCACGACACAGTCACTGCCTCCGTTGGGGTAAACTTCCCATCGCCAGCGTCAAACCTCAACAATCCACACACGGGGAAGTGTCCGATGGTGGTGGCTTGCAGTGGTGGTGATGTGGTGGCTGCAGTGGTTGTGATGGTGGTGGCTGCAGTGGTTGTGATGGTGGTGGCTGCAGTGGTTGTGATGGTGGTGGCTTGCAGTGGTGGTGATGTGGTGGCTGCAGTGGTTGGTGATGGTGGTGGCCTGCAGTGGTGGTGATGTGGTGGCTGCAGTGGTGTGATGGTGGTGGCTGCAGTGGTGTGATGGTGGTGGCTGCAGTTGGTGGTGATGGTGGTGCTGCAGTGGTGGTGTGGTGGTGGCTGCAGTGGTGGTGATGGTGGTGGCTGCAGTGTGGTGATGGTGGTGGCTTGCAGTGGTGGTGATTGGTGGTGGCTGCAGTTGGTGGTGATGGTGGTGCTGCAGTGGTGGTGATGGTGGTGGCTGCAGTGTGGTGATGGTGGTGGCTGCAGTTGGTGGTGATGGTGGTGGCTGCAGTGGTGGTTGATGGTGGTGGCTGCAGTGGTTGTGATGGTGGTGGCTCCAGTGGTGGTGATGGTGGTGGCTGCAGTGTGGTGATGGTGGTGCTGCAGTGGTGGTGATGGTGGTGGCTTGCAGTGGTGGTGATGGTGGTGCTGCAGTGGTGGTGATGTGGTGGCTGCAGTGGTTGTGATGGTGGTGGCTCCAGTGGTGGTGATGGTGGTGGCCTGCAGTGGTGGTGATGTGGTGGCTGCAGTGGTTGGTGATGGTGGTGGCTGCAGTGGTTGTGATGGTGGTGGCTTGCAGTGGTGGTGATGGTGGTGGCTGCAGTGGTTGTGATGGTGGTGGCTGCAGTGGTTGTGATGGTGGTGGCTTGCAGTGGTGGTGATGTGGTGGCTGCAGTGGTTGGTGATGGTGGTGGCTGCAGTGGTGGTTGATGGTGGTGGCTGCAGTGTGGTGATGGTGGTGGCCTGCAGTGGTGGTGATGTGGTGGCTGCAGTGGTTGTGATGGTGGTGGCTGCAGTGGTTGTGATGGTGGTGGCTTGCAGTGGTGGTGATGGTGGTGGCTGCAGTTGGTGGTGATGGTGGTGGCTGCAGTGGTGGTTGATGGTGGTGGCTGCAGTGGTTGTGATGGTGGTGGCCTGCAGTGGTGGTGATGTGGTGGCTGCAGTGGTTGTGATGGTGGTGGCTTGCAGTGGTGGTGATGGTGGTGGCTGCAGTGGTTGTGATGGTGGTGGCTGCAGTGTGGTGATGGTGGTGGCCTGCAGTGGTGGTGATGGTGGTGGCTCCAGTGGTGGTGATGGTGGTGGCTGCTGTGGTGGTGATGGTGGTGGCTTGCAGTGGTGGTGATGGTGGTGGCTGCAGTGGTTGTGATGGTGGTGGCCTGCAGTGGTGGTGATGTGGTGGCTGCAGTGGTGTGATGGTGGTGGCTTGCAGTGGTGGTGATGTGGTGGCTGCAGTGGTGGTGATGGTGGTGGCTGCAGTGGTTGGTGATGGTGGTGGCTCCAGTGGTGGTGATGGTGGTGGCCTGCAGTGGTGGTGATGTGGTGGCTGCAGTGGTTGTGATGGTGGTGGCTCCAGTGGTGGTGATGGTGGTGGCTTGCAGTGGTGGTGATGGTGGTGGCCTGCAGTGGTGGTGATGGTGGTGGCTTGCAGTGGTGGTGATGTGGTGGCTGCAGTGTGGTGATGGTGGTGCTGCAGTGGTGGTGATGTGGTGGCTGCAGTGGTTGTGATGGTGGTGGCTGCAGTGGTTGTGATGGTGGTGGCTGCAGTGGTGGTTGATGGTGGTGGCTGCAGTGGTGGTTGATGGTGGTGGCTGCAGTGGTTGTGATGGTGGTGGCTCCAGTGGTGGTGATGGTGGTGGCCTGCAGTGGTGGTGATGTGGTGGCTGCAGTGGTTGTGATGGTGGTGGCCTGCAGTGGTGGTGATGGTGGTGGCTTGCAGTGGTGGTGATGGTGGTGGCTGCAGTGGTGGTGATGGTGGTGGCCTGCAGTGGTGGTGATGTGGTGGCTGCAGTGTGGTGATGGTGGTGGCTCCAGTGGTGGTGATGGTGGTGCTGCAGTGGTGGTGATGGTGGTGGCCTGCAGTGGTGGTGATGTGGTGGCTGCAGTGGTGGTGATGGTGTGGCTGCAGTGGTGTGATGGTGGTGGCTGCAGTGGTGGTGTGGTGGTGGCTGCAGTGGTGGTGATGGTGGTGGCCTGCAGTGGTGGTGATGGTGGTGGCCTGCAGTGGTGGTGATGTGGTGGCTGCAGTGTGGTGATGGTGGTGGCCTGCAGTGGTGGTGATGTGGTGGCTGCAGTGTGGTGATGGTGGTGGCTTGCAGTGGTGGTGATGTGGTGGCTGCAGTGGTTGTGATGGTGGTGGCTGCAGTGTGGTGATGGTGGTGGCCTGCAGTGGTGGTGATGTGGTGGCTGCAGTGGTGTGATGGTGGTGGCTCCAGTGGTGGTGATGGTGTGGCTGCAGTGGTGTGATGGTGGTGGCCTGCAGTGGTGGTGATGGTGGTGGCTCCAGTGGTGGTGATGGTGGTGGCTGCAGTGGTGTGATGGTGGTGGCTTGCAGTGGTGGTGATGTGGTGGCTGCAGTGTGGTGATGGTGGTGGCTTGCAGTGGTGGTGATGTGGTGGCTGCAGTGGTTGTGATGGTGGTGGCTTGCAGTGGTGGTGATGGTGGTGGCTGCAGTGGTGGTTGATGGTGGTGGCTGCAGTGGTGGTGATGGTGGTGGCCTGCAGTGGTGGTGATGTGGTGGCTGCAGTGGTGGTGATGGTGGTGGCTGCAGTGGTGGTGATGGTGGTGGCTGCAGTGTGGTGATGGTGGTGGCTGCAGTGGTGTGATGGTGGTGGCTCCAGTGGTGGTGATGGTGGTGGCTGCAGTTGGTGGTGATGGTGGTGGCCTGCAGTGGTGGTGATGGTGGTGGCTGCAGTGGTTGTGATGGTGGTGGCTCCAGTGGTGGTGATGGTGGTGGCCTGCAGTGGTGGTGATGTGGTGGCTGCAGTGGTTGTGATGGTGGTGGCTTGCAGTGGTGGTGATGGTGGTGGCTGCAGTGGTGTGATGGTGGTGGCTGCTGTGGTGGTGATGGTGGTGCTGCAGTGGTGGTGATGGTGGTGGCTCCAGTGGTGGTGATGGTGGTGGCTGCAGTGTGGTGATGGTGGTGGCCTGCAGTGGTGGTGATGGTGGTGGTGATGGTGTGGCTGCAGTGGTGGTGATGTGGTGGCTGCAGTGTGGTGATGGTGGTGGCCTGCAGTGGTGGTGATGTGGTGGCTGCAGTGGTGTGATGGTGGTGGCTGCAGTGGTTGTGATGGTGGTGGCTTGCAGTGGTGGTGATGTGGTGGCTGCAGTGGTTGTGATGGTGGTGGCTTGCAGTGGTGGTGATGTGGTGGCTGCAGTGGTTGTGATGGTGGTGGCTGCAGTGGTGGTTGATGGTGGTGGCTGCAGTTGGTGGTGATGGTGGTGGCTTGCAGTGGTGGTGATGGTGGTGGCTTGCAGTGGTGGTGATGTGGTGGCTGCAGTGTGGTGATGGTGGTGGCCTGCAGTGGTGGTGATGTGGTGGCTGCAGTGGTGTGATGGTGGTGGCTGCAGTGGTTGTGATGGTGGTGGCTGCAGTGGTGGTGATGGTGGTGGCCTGCAGTGGTGGTGATGGTGGTGGCCTGCAGTGGTGGTGATGGTGGTGGCCTGCAGTGGTGGTGATGTGGTGGCTGCAGTGGTTGTGATGGTGGTGGCTGCAGTGGTTGTGATGGTGGTGGCTGCAGTTGGTGGTGATGGTGGTGGTGATGGTGGTGGCTGCAGTTGGTGGTGATGGTGGTGGTGATGGTGGTGGCTGCAGTGTGGTGATGGTGGTGCTGCAGTGGTGGTGATGGTGGTGGCTGCAGTGGTTGGTGATGGTGGTGGCTGCAGTGGTGGTGATGGTGGTGGCTGCAGTTGGTGGTGATGGTGGTGTTGGAGATGTGGATGGTGATTGTGGTGGGAATGGTGACGGTGGTGGAGTCAGAGGTGTCGGTCCTTGTGGACGAAGTGGTGTTGGTTGTGGTAGTGTTGGAGATGATGGTGGTGGTGATGGTGGTGGTGATGGTGGTGTTGGAGGATGTGAAGGTGGCCGTACCAGAAGCTGGTGGTAGTGGCTGAGGTTGTGGCTGTGGTATTACAACTGGTAGTTGTTGTGCTGGTGGTTGGGTTGTTGTTCTTGTACTACTCCGGTTGGGTTGGTGGTGTTGAAGATGATGACTGTAATGGTTTTGGTGGCGGAATTAATGGTGTTTTTGTTGGTGACTTTGGCAACGCTGGTGGTAGCTTGTAGTTGTAGCGGCTGCGTAACTGGTTGTAGTTGTAGCTGCTGGGGTGGTGTAGTTGTATTGGTTGTGTTGTTGGGGATGATGGTGAAGATGTTGGTGATGACGGTGGTGATGATGGATGTGGTGGCGGTAGTGATGGTCGTCAGGGCTTCCCTCAAGGCATTTGTGGTAGTGGTGGTGATAGTTGTAGTTGATGGTGGTGGTTGTGGTGGGCGTTCGAGGTGACAGGACTTGTGGTGGTAATAGTGGTGGTAGTGGTGGAGGATGTTATGGTAATGGTGGTGGCGACGGCTGTGGTTATTGTGGTAGTGGTGGCGACGGCAGTGGTGGTGATGGTGGTGGCTGCAGTGGTGGTGATGGTGGTGGCTGCAGTGGTGGTGATGGTGGTGGCTGCAGTGGTGGTGATGGTGGTGGCTGCAGTGGTGGTGATGGTGGTGGCTGCAGTGGTGGTGATGGTGGTGGCTGCAGTGGTGGTGATGGTGGTGGCTGCAGTGGTGGTGATGGTGGTGGCTGCAGTGGTGGTGATGGTGGTGGCTGCAGTGGTTGTGATGGTGGTGGCTGCAGTGGTGGTGATGGTGGTGGCTGCAGTGGTGGTGATGGTGGTGGCTCCAGTGGTGGTGATGGTGGTGGCTGCAGTGGTGGTGATGGTGGTGGCTGCAGTGGTTGTGATGGTGGTGGCTGCAGTGGTGGTGATGGTGGTGGCTGCAGTGGTGGTGATGGTGGTGGCTGCAGTGGTTGTGATGGTGGTGGCTGCAGTGGTGGTGATGGTGGTGGCTGCAGTGGTGGTGATGGTGGTGGCTGCAGTGGTGGTGATGGTGGTGGCTGCAGTGGTGGTGATGGTGGTGGCTGCAGTGGTGGTGATGGTGGTGGCTGCAGTGGTGGTGATGGTGGTGGCTGCAGTGGTGGTGATGGTGGTGGCTGCAGTGGTGGTGATGGTGGTGGCTGCAGTGGTGGTGATGATGATGGAGACTATTATTACCCTGTGTGGCGTGGTAGGCCGCCCGGCACCTAAGCTCGGGGGATGGACCGCTTCACCTCCACCTGATCTGCGTCTATACCAAGAGCTACCTCGAGGTAATGACAGGTGGCGGGTGTAATGCTGTGTGCGGCTACAGTCGTGATGATACGGGAGAGATTTATGGGATAACATGCCTGATATATCAAAGCTACAATGTTACTGATATCTGAGGTGAGTTTAGACCACAGCTTTGAAGGCCATAGGAATAGATATTGCAAATAAAGAGAAGTTTCACTGATGTTTCCTTGAGGAACAGAGTATTTATAAATTTGGAACCTCTGTTAAGGAAACAATGAGTTTATCAGAATACTAAAGGAACCGTATTACAATTACGAGAACCTGGGTAATCCCTGTGTAATTCGATGCCCTTTGCTGATGTCCTGATGTCCTTTCAATGGAATTGTGACCTGAAAACTTATTTCAGAGCTTTTGATTCTCATGTGTCATAAAAGGTCAGACGTGGACGGTAGATATTTCGTTCGAAAGAATTCAACGAAAATGTTTCGAGATGACTTTATAATTATACAGAAGTCATCAGATTCTTTTCAAACGACGTAAAGCTGTTCTGTGCAGCAGGTGATGTAAAATGCAAATGTTTCAAAAGCTTTTGATTAATGGCAGATTTTGTTATCACTGTGTGTGTGGATCTGCATCAGTGGTATTCATGTGGTGCCTGATAAATGCACAAAATAAAATATAACTGACAAAGTGTTTATATAAAGCGTATATAACAACCCACTGTGTCTAGTTTCACACACACACACACACACACACACACACACACACACATATATATATATATATATATATATATATATATATATATATATATATATATATATATATATATATATATATATATGTATATATGTAGTTATATATTTATGAGTCCAAGGGGAAAATGAAACACGATAAGTTTCATTTTCCCCGTGGACTCATAGGAATATCTTCATAACGCGCAAAATTTTGATCCTTTCCAATATATATAAATATATATATATATATATATATATATATATATATATATATATATATATATATATATATATATATATATATATATATATATATATATATATATATATATATATGCCCATGCGTAGTGAGCTTATCTCTGTAGCTGAGGACAGATGAGAGCTGCTGAGTTTTATTCCTCCGACCTTTCGTCACGTAAAGAGGCTTTCGTCACTGAGACTTAAGATACACAGACACAAGACTCCATATCCGCAGGCCACTCCTCACCACGTTCCCCTTCGAAGCTGCTGTAGCCCATCGTGCGAAACCATCCCAGTTATTGGTCACTTCTGTGTTGTATGTGGGCTGCTTCCAAGGTTCACCTCGTTTGCTCAATCATCTGTGTGTTATATCAGCTACTTGTACATTGGTAGGTGTCCATATTTGTTTTATTATAATATAAACATGTTATCAGTATCACCATCAATATTATCATTAATTACTGATAATCAATAATGATTATTGTTAATATCATTCAATGATCCTTTTGGCCATACCTCGCCCTGTTTCCCCATGGTATGTAGCCGGACAACCAGTACAGGTTATACTATATACCACAATATTCTCCTTCGCACTTATGTCACTTTTAGCTTTCAGTACATCTCCTGACGAAGTTGAAAAGTTTATGCCCGTGTTCTGTCAAGACCTATTCATCTCTGAGTCCTTTCTCGGATTTCAAATTGTTATATACTCACTGTTTTCCACTGTAGTACATTTAGCATTGCTCTCAGCGCCTTTTCATTATTTCGTCAACCTTCTTAAGTTTGATTGACAAAGCCTCAGGTGTAGCACAACTTACTGAACGTTTCTTCAGTTGTTCACAACTGCATTTTCTGATTGCTTTCCAAAGGAACTCAGTGATTGCCTCGGACTTTGGTCCTTCGTTGTTGGGTCGAAAGGTAATGAATGAGACTATCTTTGTTCGTGGGTTTACGGTACACTGAGAACTGTGCACCCTGGTTAGACTTTCCTATTACTGTAACTAAAACCTGCAGTTTACAGCTGTCCTCCAACTCCACAATAAACTGTATGTCTGCTTACGATACCGCACATAATTCATTTCTTTTCTGTGTTAGCTTCCTCGGGAGCTATCACTTTGACGTCATCCACTCATTTGTTCTACGTGACACCCTTACCCACGATCCAATTGTAGCTGTCAATATCCAGTCTCCGTATACAGGCCTGCCCCGACATAACCAAGTGGGGAGCCTATGGCTTGTCCCCTGTGTTGTGTGTGTGTGTGTAACCCTTCTCGTTGAAAATCGTACCTGGAGCACTCTAGGACCTAATCCAACCACCAGCAACGGGAACTGTATTCTCAGCGACACGGTAAAGTTCATGGATAACACGTTACAATGGACATGCTAATCGCAGAACCCCACCAACATTCTATTCCCAGTTTTAAACTCAGTGATATAGACACCCTGTCAGTAGTCTGGTGTATAATTGTCTAGAAACATAGAAACGTGGTAGAGAGATGAAGGCAACGCTGTTGTAACACTGACAAGGACGCTAACATAAGCGCATTATGTTGTCCAGCAAATAATACCGTCAACGGAAAACCTTCTCACTGTAATAGCAACTTTGTGGTCGCACTGACCTAGTCTTTTGACGGTGCTTTTAACTACATCCCTCAGTGTGTAGGGGGAAGCTGCCCTCCTTCTGGTAGGTATGTGAGGATGAACGGAGAGAATGGTCCCTTGGAGGTGGTGGTTGCTGGCCTGACCCCTGTCTCTTGTTTTGAGAGAAGGCTCATTATGTCAGGGAGACCACACATGATAGAAACGTTAGATACTTATGTGGGAGGGATATATATATATATATATATATATATATATATATATATATATATATATATATATATATATATATATATATATATATATAATTTTCTTTTTTGCTTTGTCGCTGTTTCCCGCGTTTGCGAGGTAGCGCAAGGAAACAGACGAAAGAAATGGCCCAACCCACCCCCATACACATGTATATACATACGTCCACACACGCAAATATACATACCTACACAGCTTTCCATGGTTTACCCCAGACGCTTCACATGCCTTGATTCAATCCACTGACAGCACATCAACCCCGGTATACCACATCGATCCAATGCACTCTATTCCTTGCCCGCCTTTCACCCTCCTGCATGTTCAGGCCCCGATCACACAAAATCTTTTTCACTCCATCTTTCCACCTCCAATTTGGTCTCCCACTTCTCCTCGTTCCGTCCACCTCTGACACATATATCCTCTTGGTCAATCTTTCCTCACTCATTCTCTCCATGTGCCCAAACCATTTCAAAACACCCTCTTCTGCTCTCTCAACCACGCTCTTTTTATTTCCACACATCTCTCATACCCTTACGTTACTTACTCGATCAAACCACCTCACACCACACATTGTCCTCAAACATCTCATTTCCAGCACATCCATCCTCCTGCGCACAACTCTATCCATAGCCCACGCCTCGCAACCATACAACATTGTTGGAACCACTATTCCTTCAAACATACCCATATATATATATATATATATATATATATATATATATATATATATATATATATATATATATATATATATATATATATTCCTATGAGTCCACGGGGAAAATGAAACACGATAAGTTCCCAAGCGCACTTTCGTGTAATAATCACATCATCAGGGGAGACACAAGAGAGAAATATTAGTTAGTTGATATAAATCGAAAAGACGAAGCTAGGACGCCATTTAGTAAACATGCGATTGTCCAAGACATATATATATATATATATATATATATATATATATATATATATATATATATATATATATATATATATATATATATATGCATTATATAGGGGTTAATGTGCACGTTTTGCAGAGTGGGAGATGGTCACAGCATACGAGTGGGGAAATCGTTCATTTAGTCATACAAATATTTGATGAAGATGTTGAGTTTGTGGGTGTCTTGTGCCCCTCTCTCTTATACATCATCTGTGATTTGTCGTCGAACTATTTATTTCGTATATAAGCTTTACTGAATCATTGTCAGAGTTCTTCCTCCGTCTATCTCCCCTGTTATCGAAAATCTAAATTCATTTGCTGTCCACATCAAGATCGTAGTCTATCCTGTTCTAGGTTTTTCCTCAGCAATATATTTCCATCTTCCGCATCCAAGTCTGTTCGAGGACACTGATTTTAAATGATATATATAATTCATCTCCATCTGACACCTAGCTTACCTGGTGTAGGCTTTTCCTACCCACTCAATCACTGCGAAGAAACTGCGATTTGTAAGAAGTATATGTGTTGCCTAACTTACCCAGCATCATAATGCACTCAGACTGCTCCTCATGTATTCCACTGACGTTGCACTCCTCACTTATCCTCTCCTTTCCCTTCGATACCTGCCACTGACCCGCCACCGACTCTTTTTTACTCATTCTCAACCTAAAACCTCCTTCTTACCTGGCACCATCAGCTTCAATAAGGTAATACCTTACAGCTATTTACCTCACATTCTCTCCGCACTCAAGACGTCGTGTCTGCCCGTCTCTCGTTTACTAGGGACACCAGCAACACTCCTGTTGCCCGTTCAGGTCCTCTTGGAGAGAGAGAGAGAGCACACCCACAATGTTTGTTGAACGCAGCTGACTATCACCCAGAAGTCGAGGCAAGAACGCTCACCATTTCACTGAATCTGCTGCACTCCACCGACTGTAAATTCCCGAAAACAAAGGAGGGCCTTTCAGCTAGGACAGAAATAGACGTGAGATACGGAACCATACTTTAGGGGATATTCCTGTTACTCTGACACTGCCGAACTCACAGCCTTTCCAAGAACTCAACTAGAACTCACCATCATGGCCAGCGCCCTTTGTTGACAACGTTTATAAAAGAGAAACGAGAACAGAACTAATCTCCTCACACTAGGGAATAACAGGCACCATTTGCAACATGCGAGTGTGATCACTGTCTGCGTATGACGGGAAAGAGAATTTTACACTCGTATTGCCTTGACTTTTATCCTTGTATACATATATACCATGCCTTTTCTCTTATGTGTATATACATACACACACACACACACACACACACACACACACACACACACACCTCTCATAAGCCTAAGTCAGATACCCATTTATCGAGCAGTACCACTGGGAGGCTTAAACAGCTTGGATTGGTTGTGGGCCGTAACAGATAAAGCTATACAAGAAAGCTTTGGTGCTCGCTGTAAATCAGCGTCGTCTGATGGGTTTCTTTTAAATGGGAGGGGATTGCCCTGCTGACGCAATGCTCGGTGCTTCTGCAGCGAAGTTGTTAATCCTTTGTCGCACTTTCCTGTCAATTAAGTGTCGTTTTGTGTTCGAGATTTGTCTACTTAGCTGTTTGCATCTCATTTGTCTCACGAGGTACGTGTATGCGTGTGGGGAAGGGAGGTACTATCAGGGGGTCCTCATGCCTCTGCGCTAGGAACTGAGCACCACTGTCACTTGCTAACTTAGTTACGTTCCTGACCCAGGTACCCCCCCTTTTACTCAGCTCCCGCAGCGCAAAGAAAGCTGGCCTCGTCTACCAGGGGGGGAGGGACCACAGATAGAGAAATGTGATGTGTGTTTGTTTGTATTATTTAAGTGCAGGGCAGTTTAGATGTAAGTGTTCAGTGTCTACAGCGTCTGTTTGCTGTCGGTGGTGTTAAACCAGTGGGGCCAAAGTTGTTCGGTCGTTTTAACACAGAATACATTTAACGAGTTATGACGGCCAGAAGGTGGACGTGAGCGAATGTAGGCCGTTCTTTCAACTCCTCCCGGCTCTACCTCGCTAAGGCGGGTCATAAATAGCAAAGCAAGTACGGGGAAAGGAAATAAACGATTTATTTTTACGACACACAGATATAGAATATTTATACAGCCACCATCATGCTTCTCGAGAATGGTGTGAGAAACTGTAGTCACTGAGACAAGTACTGACGATAAATATTCATATGAAAGTCATTCCTTTAAAACTCTCAGATGGCTCAAAAGTTATTCAAAGTCATTTTAGGTAGTTTAGAGTGTTTAAGGTAAGGGAAATATCATTCATTCATTTTGTGTTTGCCGGTAAAACAAATAGAAATAACTTACTAGACAAGGAAAGGTAACTTTTATGTCACCGCTTGAACTAATACAGAAGCTGGTGGCACTCATTTTCCTACTGTGTACTAAGGCAAAGCACAAGATGCCTTGGAGTCGGAGGGGAATTATTGGTACTTAGAGAATGCTGGTATTTACGAGTGAGGGTGGCTGTGGGGGAGCTGAATTTGAGAGCAGGGATGTGCAAGGGTAAAGAGATGGAGGTGTACTGAGAGCTTCGGTATATATACCTTCGCTCATTGATCATCAGAGATGGATGATGTAGGGTCTCACTGATCACAGAAAACGTTGTCTGAGGAGGGAAAGTTCCAACTATCCGTTAGCGTGATGGACTTAATCATTGTTTCTCAAGCTAGTGATCGCCGGGTTCGATCCCAGGCATGGAATAGTGAACAGTTTATGTATAGTAAACAGCTGAGAGTTGTGTTTACGAAAATGCACCTTGTTAAAAGTACTCACTCCATCCCCTACATGTATATGTGAAACCCTTAGGTGTTCTTAGCTGAAAGATAGATCATAAATAAGAGAAATAGAGATGGAAAACATTACCAGTTTACTAGGAAGTAGGAGAATGAATTACATTATTGATTAAAGATGTAATAAATGAATAATGTGAAGAAAGGTACATGCATGGACAGCTTGTAGGACGTGTAGACAAATGGACGTTCAGTAGGCAGAAGTATGATGATATGGCTGAAGGATTGAGGAGAGGAGGTAGGTCGTAAGAGAGATGAGTAGTTGTTGTGAGTCAAGTCCAGAGGAATATTGGATGCCAGAGGGAGTGGCTGCTACTAGGTATGAAGCAGGCCTTCTGTGTGTGTGTGTGTGTGCGTCTGTGTGTGTGTGTTGTGTGTGTGTGTGTGTGTGTTGAGGTGCACGTGTGGGTGGTGGAGGGGATCACACTAAACGACTCGCCTTGAGGAACACAAGAAACACTGGGATAACTGAGCTGGTCTGTGCTTTGGATTTGCTCGGAGGTACGACGTGTTCAAGGGTCGTACAGCGTCGTGCTTGCGTGGATGTATAAATGTGATATGCGGACAGATTTACTGCATGTTTATTTTGCTGATATCTCGACCGTGACTTACGGATATTCTGCTTCACTAAGACTTTGCCGTTTGAGCGAATAGAAACTCACTTAGAAGGTTGAACAAAGGCAGCGAGAAAAAAACAAATCAAGTTTTAACGTAGAAAACCGTAAACAAATAAGGTTGTGAAATCAGAATGTAGTTTTGAATTGTTTGTTGGTACTTGCACACCACTCAGGATAAGAGAACCCACAGATTAAAGAGGATCTTTATCCCTTCTTCAGAAGAAGAAAAATATTTCTAGCAATATGTCTAGGCAGTCCAGATGCTACGTACTTATATTTCCTTCCACAAACTTCAGGAGGTAATTACAGTTAACGTTTAACAATAAAATTACTGAAGACTTGTAGATCTGGAAGCTGGGCAGTGATTTGGTAATAACTAGCCAACTGATGAATGTCGTGATGTTCACTTCTCTTTGAGGGATGTGGAAATGGAGGTCGAGGAATGATGCAGATAATTGTGGGTAAAAGGAAAAAATCTTGATTTATATCACACACGGTGTTCAAAGAAGCATCTCCAACGACGATTGGCATTGATGTCACAACACACATACTGTCACACTTATACAGTGTTAACACATCCAAGTGGTGTTACTGAACCCAACTAGCGTTATCATACCCACTGTTACTTCACCCAGTTAGCGTTATCATACCCACTGTCACCACACCCAGCTAGCGTTAGCATACCCACTGTCACCACACCCAGCTAGCGTTATCATACCCACTGTCACCACACCCAGCTAGCGTTATCATACCCACTGTCACCACACCCAGCTAGCTTTATCATACCCACTGTCACCACACCTAGCTCGCGTTATCATACCCATGGGGTCTAATAAGACTCAGGTTCTATCATTTCACCCTCTGAATGTCTTCTCGCCCAGCTTATACCACTGTGGTGATATTCAAATCACTGACACGTACTCGCGGACGTTTCTGTCAGCTACCAAAGTCTCGGGACATAAGATCCCACGTCCCAGGGTGACAAATGGCCATTGAAGAGACCTTCGCTAGCATTGAGGATGCAGGGTTTTCGGTAGGTTAGCGATGAGTTCAGTAGTAGAGAAGGAGCATGGGTAAAGGACCGCTAGCTATCTATAGGAAACACGCACCCTCCATTGAACCGTGAGATTGAAACTACGTGGATGCGAATCTATGACGTTTGTGACGTCACAATTCCGCACGTTTTCTCTTGTGATATCAGTTTTTAAGAAAACGTGGTATAGGCGTAATTGACCTTGGTTCTGTTATTGATTCAAGTTTCAGAAATGAAAGTGTGTAAAAACCGTATTTCAGGGAGTATGATAGGCATTTCACCAAGTATGGGTCTGCAAGCAGACTTATGATTAGTCTGAATGGTATGATGTCAGTCAGATGGCATACTTTATATTGTTTTATTCTTCTGATGGTGGCGACCCGGGGCTGACGCCCATCTTATACGCTTTATACGCTCAGAGCGTAGGTAACAGAACGCTAAGGGGGTCTCCTTATCCCGATCTCTATGTGGCATCCTTCAGAAAATGGGATATCCGTCCCAAACACCTTAAATTCTTAATTATTTTTTTGAGGAGGTATATCACCGAACCCCCTTAGAGCTCATGGTTTAATAGGGAGTTTGAAGGGTGGAGGAGCCCACAAAGAGACTGAGAGCCCCACCCCAAATGGCCAGGGTCGACCTTGGTGATGATATGGCATGGGCGAAACATACCCTAGTCAAAGCCATCCTTGGATGAAAGAAGACGAACGAAATTAAGGGCTTCGCAGATGTCTGCAGACCTGACTGTTGAAGGGAGAAAGTTGCACGAAGGAAAGAGACACTGCCACCTCCTCCACGTACCACCAAGGCACTGGTGGTGCGGTGGTGTCTGACGTCCGCTGTGTGTTCGAACCCGTAAGACCCGCCCAGCCTCACTGTAATATTTCCTCTCACATCCAACCTTGATCGCCGTTTCCTGCGACAGCGAGGTAGCGCTAAGAAACAGATGAAGGAAGACCCAAAGACATATATGCACACATATGTACCTACTGTTTTGTTGTCCTTTGTCCTCATGATTCTTATGATGTGGGCGATACGTCCCCGGATGTCGTTTGTAAAAAGTTTGTTAATGTGTGTTATGAGTTAGGCATCACCAATCATTGCCTCTGTGTTGTTCTCGTCGCTAGCTTAACTGTCCATAATCCTCGCCGCCTTTTTGTCTGTTTGATTAACAGGTACATTGGGTAATCCAGTCTCATGAATATTTCAGGTTCTCCGGGCAGCGTCCTGTAAGCGACGCCCTATCAAAATCTAGTAACCATCCCTGACTTGATCCTGATAGTGAACAAACTCGCCCTGGGTTTTATAGTTAGGTTTGCTCAATACTGAGTACTTTGGGTCCGCGTTTGCTCTGTGTCGTAGGGCAACTAGTTAAGGCACATGACTATCATCTTCCAGCGTAATGACCCTCCTCCAGTGTCTTCATGTAGAGGCAAGGCCAAGGCAGTACACAGAGGAGCCCTTTAGCCATTTCCCTTTGCTGTTGGTTGAGTACGTACACCAGGTATGGCAGTGGTCGGGTTACAGCACTTAAGGAAATGGCTGTCGTGAACGCTGCATGTGATCGATGCAAACGTCCGCAGTGCAGCTGACCACTGACCCACAGCTGGCCCGTTATCCACTTACTACACTACAGCAGCTGCATCAGAGGAACATCCATGGCTATAACCCACCAGTTAGGGAAAGACGTAAATGCGCACCAAGAGACCAGCGTGGTGTCCACAACGGAGCAATCGGAAGTAAAGGACTTTTAGAACAATGTCACTAGGTCTGGATGAAATGTGTATATCACACATGGACGCGGAGGCAAAGCAGTACGAACGATTTCGTACGACATGCACGAAAGAGCAACAACCGGATGAGTGAGCACTGCCTTTTTTAGGATGGATGAGAGGAGAACGTAGGAACGTACACATCTCTCTTTATAAAGCAGGTACAGTATTCCCAATCACCAGTCCTTTTGAAGCACATTACTCGCCGAGCCGTTGACCATTTTCCACCCATGCCCCTAACGACACTTTCAACTGCCACATTATTCATTTATGAATTTAAATCACCCATCACTAACATTCAGTCTCTCCCATCAAAGCTGCTGACACTCTCACTCAGTTGTTCACAAAACACTCTCATTTCTTCATCGTTCTACCTATGGCCGGGTGCATAAGCACTGCTAACCACATCATCTCAAATAATCCGCTTTCATATCAACTGGCATCAAGGCTGGAGATCACCTCCTTAAAAAGAAGCCTTGATTATTCTACACAGGAAATGTAATGGGACGACCCTAGCATTAATTCCTCATACGTGATACGTAAAGTTCCTCTCTATCGTAAACTAAACGACCTTCTCAAACTTGATGATGCTTGGGAGTGGAATGATACCTGATCAAATAAGGCATTTACGACAGCAGTATGGGCCATGCTCCTCAGTGATCACCCAAGACGCAGTGGTACTGTCTTGATCAATATTTCGCTGTGATGTCTGCTTTGTCGTGAGTTCTTACCTAGAGTATAAATTACGAACATATTGTATGAATTTTCAAGGACAGGATCTTATGAGATTTTATTGTTTTACCTTAATGTAGATCTACGGTGTGTGAAACAATGGCAATAGCCACTTAACCTCTGTCCAGTAAGATCAAGGATTGAGTTAAAAAGGTACGAAGCATCGTCTTCGAATTTACTCCTAGGTATCCTTATATTTCCTATAATACTCCTAGGTTTTGCCTTAAGGATACAGTAATATTCTTGAGTATTAAAGTCAAAAGTCGTAATGCTCCTATCATGTTCCTTTGCAAGTATCACGTCAGTAAACAAAGTGACTTACGCGACGATGATTGGTCTGTTTCCTTGTCCAACAAGCCTCGACGTGAAAAACGCTTTGCTCATTGGTTTATCTTCTGTCGCGTTTATTGATTGGTGGTTGACGAAGCAAAACTAGGTGTGGCGGCAGAGTGTCGAACTTTTTCGAGCTTCATATTTTGTTTTATAGGGTCTGGAAACTATTCCCTTTCGGGGGGATATGGTGTGTATGTGGACACCAAATGCTAAAATATAAGAATTCGAAATTGTAACTCAAAGAAGATGGTTCACGTATAAAATAACGCGAAATAAGAACATTAGAATGTTTCGTATATTACCTATTTGTTTAGTATATTACTAATTCATATCATACGTATTACCCTGATTCGTTTAGTATCAGTCTCCAGGCCATGATCCTAAATCTGCGGGGTTAAGTTCTTAACGAACGAACTACGTCGGCTGAGAATGAGCGAAACGCAGGGAGGGCATGAGGTCTCGAATAGCTAGCTCGGACTGTTTCGACCTGGAGCTCGTTGATTTAGGTTTGAGCTAGGATTCGTTCCTCTTCATTCCCCGGCTGATTTTGATGGTGGGAACATCGATGTTCCGAGGATCACAATAGCAGTCGTCTGATGGACCATTTTTTTTTTACGAAAGATTTCGTTGTCATTGTGTTTCCCAAGACAAGATACTCGATGCCGTGAACTGCCACAGAAGAGATTAGACTAAGGAACTGTACAAACCCTGAGCTGAAAATTGTGTCGACAGGGACTGTGAGGTGTCAACTGGCCACTGAATCGAACTCCGAGACCAGGTAGGTGTGATGAGCAAAGTGGATTCGCCTCACTACAGCTGCGTAAGTAATAAAGTAGTGAAGAGGTTGATTTGGCATTGCACACTTAGGGAAGGTAATAATCGCATCCCGACCGTAGAGGTTAAGTTTAGTGTACAATGTCAAGGTTTTAAGCCTTATGTCAGAATATAAAGAGGTTTCGTGGTACAAAACATTAATTCAGAGGTGGTGGTGTGTGTGTCTACTTAGAATTCTTTACAAGAAGTGGAGATTAGTCTATCAGGAGACATTGTACGTGTGTGCTGAATGATCCTGGCTTGATATAATGGGAATTTTACAGCTTCCTCTCTACAGAGATATTTAGGTGAGCAATGCTTCCCTGGTCGGTTTTGGTATTTCAAGTGAATATCTAGTTTAGACGTAGCAAAAAGATAACTGATTTAGAAGAATCGAGCATGAACGGACTCCTTAAACTTGGTACAAACTACTTAAATGCGCTTCTCAGTAGTTGAGAATTGCAGTGTATCAGATTACGTAAGAGGAAACAACATACGAATGAAAGTCTTATCCATGGACTCGATGGTTTATATCATCGGTACTTGTGGGTGATTCGACTTGACCATCCTGTACCGTGTTTCAACCGTTGTTCATAGATGATCACTGTCAACTGTGCCGTCAAAGTGATGTACGATTAGAACGCGAAGATCTCAGTGACTCGTCATAGCGTTATTTTCAATTTGGCGTTCAATTGCTGGCTTACATCACCTGTTCAATACTAGGAATACTATGAGCTGAGATGAATTATTTGCATCGGGAAATGTTGCATTTTCTATTTTTTCTGAATATTTTGGAATAAGTTTTAAGCTGTCGTTACTTCAAAAGGAACGAGATGCTTTGACAAAAAAAGAAAAGGGTGTATTTGCAAATGCAAGCTGTTCGTAGATGATATACGTTAAATGTGTATTGTTAGGAATGATGGAAAGCATTAGAAGTTGAGAGGAAGGAAGTGGTGTAGTAAAATAGGAAATAAAAGCTTAGAAAATGCGCATTAGGTAAGGAAGTGTGATCAAACATCAAACAGAGAGAGAGAGAGAGAGAGAGAGAGAGAGAGAGAGAGAGAGAGAGAGAGAGAGAGAGAGAGAGTTATTTAGCGGAAATGAGGATGGACAAGAGTGATGGAGGGTAAGGGAAGATTGTTGTGCAGTATTCTTGTTGGTCGTGTGGGTGTGAGGGGAGGCAGGTGTGCCAGGGATTGAGGAACGGGTGTGGGCGGCACTGGAGGTGTGTGTGTGTGTGTGTGTGTGTGTGTGTGTGTGTGTGATTACTATTTGTGTTACGGGGGGGGGGGGGAGTTTTGCACTGGTGTTGCCCCGTCTCTTGACCTTGTGTGTATATGTATATATATATATATATATATATATATATATATATATATATATATATATTACACATACCATCTCTACTCCCTTGTGTATATACACGCACATACACACCAACCAAGGCAGTGTAACTATTTACTGACATGTGTAAAGGAGGAAGAGCACCAGAGTTGGGTGTGGGCTGCCTGCACGCTCAGGATTCGAACCCATGCAAGCTCAACCCCAGGCTAACCTAAGTTTTCTCGTGGTTAGTAACGCTAACAAGTACACGGTGGGTCGTGTGTGTGTGTGTAATCATCTCTCTGCACAGTTCGGTGAGGAAGTTCCACACTTATGAAGCCCCATTTTGTGATTTTTTTTGTCAGTCGGCTTTTTAAACTTCTGAATGCGTCCATCATTCACAATTTCAACCCTAAGTTTGCTCCAGTCATCCATCATCTTGAGACTAAAGATGTACTACAGCACCTCTGCCAGTCCGTCCGCATTTGTGTACGTAATGCTGGAGCCACTTGGCGGTCAAAGTTGTCCTCCTTGAGTCTGTGTTAGGAAGGGAGCATTGCCATTTGGCAAGATCTAATTCCTCTGTTGTGTCTCCTTCAGACAGGGTGCTGGTTCTCGCTCGCTTTCTCTCACCGCTCCATAGATGTGCTACTTCTAAAGGACGTGTCTTTGTCTCCTGTAGCACGACTTTTATTACACAGCGTCGTGTCAAAGGTAATCTTAAGGCAGTCGACCCTCTGCAGCTTGCCCGTCCCTGACGATTCTCTTCGCTTCCTTTACTTCCAGACTTACAACTTGGAAGTCCATCGCCTCTTGTGGCTTCTTGATTTCTTCCCCTTCCTTGGCTGTTCTTTCCTCTTTGTCTGGGCGATATTATTCATCCCGCCCAAAGACCATCACCGACCCAAGTCTGTTAACCTCATTCTGAGTTCTCTCTCTCGTATGAGAAATGACTTGCCTGTTTCATTACTGTCTGTGTGTTAAGGGGTAGCTTTACACTCATGTTGCACTGTCTCTTTACCTTATATATAAATATCATGTCTTTGCTCCTGTATGTGTCCATACACACACAAGCCTAAGCCAAGTACCCATTCATCGACCAGTCCTGAAGAGAAGATGAGGACCAGGTTTGGGTGGGGTCCGACAAGATAAGGTGTGGGTGATAATGGGGTTCGGCTGTGAACCGGGTGCTCTGTCCGGAACTTGATCCCCGGGCATGTGAGATTGGTGGGTTACGACACTAGCCGTTGTACAATGGAGTGGGAGTGTAATTATTTAATTTCACTGCGCGGTGTGTGTGTGTGTGTGTGTGTGTGTGTGTGTGTGTGAACAGAGGAACCAAGGAATTTTAGGTCAGCCAGATAGGTGCCGGGTAGAGCAGCGGAACGAAAGGATAAGTGGGTGTGTGCGAGTCGACCTTAAGGGTGAGTGTGTCGGGGAGCTTTGTGTGGTTGGGTGTGAAGGCAGGTGTTTAGTAGGTGGCTTATAAATGGGTAGTGGGTGTGTGGTTGGGCGTGTTATGTGTTAAATGTCAGGTGGCATTGTGAGGGATTGGTTAGGTGGGAGTATAAAGGATAACTGACGGGTGTCTGTGTAAGAGGGATGTGGTGTTGGCTGACTACGGAAGAGGTAATGGTTGGGTGATCTTGTCGAAGGTAATATGCTCGTCTGTACAGAGGGCTACGGATGGCTGGTTGTGATGTAATGAATGGATGGGTCTACAGGAAGTGATGTTTATTTAACCGCTCAGGGCGGTGTGGAGGATGCCTAGAGAGGCGCAGTGGGGGAGTGAGGAAGAATGTGTGTGTGCGTGTGTTTGATAGTCCAAAGGAAGAAGAGGCGCCCTGGGAGATGGATATCTAGAAGGCAGGACGAGGAGGATCTGTTAATAGATGGCATAACAAAAGAAGGGAGGGAAGAGACATCAGAAGACACTAACCGCGCGTGTGGGTCGTGGTGTGGGCTGGCGCGGAAGGCCATGACAATTCTCAGCTGTGACGAAGAGTCTTTGTGGCCTCTGTAATCTTCTTCCGCTACCGCTCACCCAAGGGTGAGCAGGGGAGGCTTAATAAGCTAGGAGCTCCAGCGACACAAAACCACGGCTATAAGTGCAAGGAAGAATATGATCAAGCCATATACACAGGACAAGACAATAGACATATCATCATACCGTGTTAAGACAGATCTCCAAATCAGCTATCACTCTGACATGGTATATCCTCTAGTAACATCAGCTTGATCTCAACAACCTGAATTCTTAAGAGCATTCAGGGCTGTAGAGCTGGATGGCAAGGATTGTAGGAATGTAACTGTGCATTGTACTATGTATTGATATAGCAATACCAGTACCCTCTTTAAACTACACGCTATGTCATATGAATACAGATTTTATATAAAGTCTCTAAGTGTATGTTTGAGTTGTATGTAAAGGAATCTTGCTCTAGATATAGATCTCAAAAAATACAAAAAACTTAGCAACAGTTTGAAGTGATATCTATAATATACTTGGATGTCTATTAGAGGCTCGATCGTGTTGAATCTTTTTTCTTTATTTCCTTTTGTTTTTCAAACGCCAGAAATGAGATACTTTGGTCCCATGAGTCGTGGGGGGATCAATACCTTACTCTGTATGTTCAGATTCCTTGTTCCTCGTCGTTTCCAGTCTTATACTACCAGTGGTATGCATGCCACTTCTTGGGAACCTGTGATCCACATGTACGTACCTGTCAGCTTTACTAAACGAAAGCTTCCTGGTGAGGTTCTCATCTGTATGAGCCTTAAAGGAAAAGCACTCGATCGTGCCCATGAATGTGTGTGTGTGTGTGTGTGTGTGTTATACAATCACAGTTTCTGTTACAGGGAGAGTTTTAAACTCGTGCTGCCCTCTCTCTAAACCTTGTCTGTATGTAAGTGGTCTTTGCTCTTGTGTTTGTACATAAACATCCTAAGCGTGTTACCCATTTATCGACCAGTTCTGAGGGAGGATGAACACCAGTATAGACCCACGTGGATCCGGTCCTGGGCTGGCCCGTGTTGATTCATGGTCAGTAACGATGGCATAGGAGTGAAGACACTATACATATTTACAAATATGCATATATAAATAGTACACACACACACACACACACACACACACACACACACACACACACAAACCACCAGCCTAAGCCAGGTGCCCGTTTATCAACTACTCATGCAGAGAGGATGAATAGCTAGGATTGGCTGTGGGCTGAATGCTGCGCCCAGGGTTTGATCCGATGCAGGCATGCCCGTGCTTACACATGGTCGGTAAAACGCTCGTGCCACAAGGATTGATTTTGCGTATTAGTTTATATATGGAGCTGTGCAGATGTGTGAGGCTTTGTCTTAATTTTTTTTCTTTTTACATAAGACACGACATTTTCCCATGACTGGTCCGCAGTCACAACACCAGACAGGTGGCGTCCTGTGGTTCTCACTTACCGGTTCATTAGCTTCGTATACGTAACGTAAGTTGTATCGCTGAATAAGACCGGTTAACCGGTTAAACACCCTATATTTTACTGTGATCCTCTTAACACCACCTCACTTTGCACTTATACTCCAGGGTCGATTCTTTTTTTTTTAGCTGTATCAGAATTGCACATGTATCCATAAGCCTTTGAGGTCCGAAAATAGAGATGCTTATGAAGTAAAGTTTTAGAAGGGAATCACTGATATGCTGGGCTTCGCTTTCTCCAAGGTTCCTGCTTCGGATGGTTGTTTCATTCTTCCTTGATCCAAACAAACCTTCAACCTTCTTAGAATGACTAGGTATAGATATGGAAATAATCTTGCTTATGTAACCTAAGCGTCGGTTTTCCCATTAAGCCAAATTACAGATGTTATGCAGGAGTCATGTGCTGTTCTCCAGTTTCGAGGGCGTGAAGCAGCGACACCCTTAACCAGGCAGTTCATTTTCTCGCACCAGGACCCATCTCCTCTGAGGGTCTTGTCCATCTTTCTCTAATGGGACATCTCTCGCGTCCCACTGCTGCGCAAGAAAGACGAGAGGAGAGCTATGAGGCACAGTGGAAGCCGACAGCACTGTCATGGGTATTTATTTCATTAGAAACTTGCGAATAACACCAGAGACTTGGAATGGGTCAGGGACATCCTCAAATGTTTATGGCCTCCACCAGGGCAGGCTGGAAGGGGGCCCATTGGAATGGGGATATTGCCAGACCGGGTGGAAAATACGAGTCTTCAGCGTCGTTAGATGCGGAGGCGTTGGCGTATGACGGTGAGATTTTAGTTACAAATAATGTTGGATGTAGGCGTGGCAGGGCTTGGCAAGGAGCCGGTCGCTACCAATATAATGTTTAACTTATGAATGGTGGTGTGTGGGCAGAGAAACTGTTGGTTGGTTAGTTTTGATCATATTTTGCGGGAGTGAATTGAATCTATCCACCATGTTTACGCCTCGTCTTGCTCTTTCCTGTTATTATACCAAAGCTGTGGTTTTTCTCCCAGATGTCGAGGTTGTATTATAATGCTACGTTCCTTAATCGTATTACCGTCGCAGTTATGACTGTAAAGTCATATTGATCACCTGCAACTATATCACCCGGCCACCTTGAGATCGTCCTCGACATTTCCAGGTTGTGTTGTAGCCAAAAAATGAATTAGATATGGGCTTTGTGGTCCACTTGGTAATCTTGTTCTTGAGCCACACCACTGTAATCAGGTTGTCGTATATACAGATCGCGTTGCAGTTACTACATCCCATATTTCCAGCTCATGTTACATTCATTCATTCTGCTTAGGACGTACATGTCTTTGTTGTTTCTTTCACATCGACACCTCATGTGTCATACATATTTCCTTACACACACATACACGTTCGAAGATAAGAATCACAGTTCCAGAAGATACTGTCTCCATTTTTCCAATAGTTTCGATCGCTCACAAACCCTCTTCAGTAGGTACTGGGAATGACAGAGTTAGGGGAGCATCATGTAAACACACTCTGGTAACCTTCGCATCTCTGTGTAACCTTTGCCTTTGGTTGCATATGTGTTCGAGGTGTGAACACACGGCGTGACCTGACCTGTAAGGTTGAAGGCCTTCACCTCACGGGACCCAATACACTGATAATGTTTCACAAATCTTTGTTAAACTGCCCATTCACCAGTGCTTTGTATGGAGCTTATTAGTCCAGTTTAATGTATTCTTAATAATCATTAGATATGACGATATGGTGGCAGTTGTAGTCAATCATACGGTTGAAATCTACTTGAAAAAGCACACACGTGTACTGGAAACTAAACACGCCATATAACCCTCTGTGTACAGCAGTGTTTAGTGCGATGTTCTATTATACAAACTGTCAGTACCAACACTGGATGGAAAGCCTTCCTTGCACAGGAAATTCATTGGAAACGAAGTCTTGGGCATCGATTCGAGTGTTATCTCTTGGTAAATCTGTTTTAATGAAGTATGAATGTTCATTGACCATTATTACTGCTCTGTGGTCTTGACTAGTGTTGGTTATCACCAGGTGTGACGTATTTACTACCCGCTACAACGCTCGCATCACCGTCACGGTTGTAGTGAATGGGAAGTATCTTTACGTCAGCGGGCGAGGTGTAGAAAACGATGGATAACCCCAATAACGTATGAGGAACTATAAGAATTCTAAAAGAAAATGTTTAAAGTGTTGGGTGCGAAAACCCCCCCAGCTTTGTGAGGCAGAGAGAACTTTAAGCACACGAGAAGCTGGTAATATCCGTGACGAGTGTTTAAAAGTGTCAGGAGAAAAGGCAGGATACAAAAGAGATGATGAGATGCAGCAAGCGAAGTGTTGAGGGCTCGGGAGTATTTCAGGTGAAGAAGGCGAATGAGGACGTGCTTTTAATCGCGTGCCCGAGAGGAGTAGTGTTATGTGTGGGTTGAAGTGTGACTGTACAGGTTAATCTCTCTTGACAAATAAATTAGTACAAGATGGAGAGGTCGAGTGTGGCTTTAGTATTGAGGAAAACTTTCTTTACTTCATTTGTTATGAATGAAGATTCGTTTGAATGTTGCAACGAAGCAGGATGCACTTAACTCAGTGTAAAGGAACGGGATTATAGTGAAGACTCGAAGAATTCTGTTAATGTACAGAATTGAATCTGAGAGTCTGGGTTTATCAGCATACACGTATAGATGTAGGGTAGTTGATTGTTTATATGGCTTATCAACTGCCAGGGATATAGGTTTCGAATGGCTGAAGAATAATGATTGCACAGATAGGCATTTTTCAACATGGAAAATACGGTGTCAGAAAAGCACAGGCAGAAGTATTAACGTAACTCAGTCCTGACTTGCGGTGAAGGAGGTCTTACAGCTAGGGACATGTTCTAGGTATGACGAAGGCGAGAGAAATGTATGCTTTGTATAAGAACTTGCTCGAGTTTCTTACGCTGGTGTAAAGAGGAAACTTTCGCATGAATGATGAAATAAAACTGGATATTTGTGAGACCATTTCCCCATAAATCATGGCTGACAAAGCATTGGGCGTAGGAAGCTGAAAAGTTACCATTGTCAAAATAGAAACTTTAGCAGGTTTGGAAGGATCGAGGTGGAAGAAAAGTTTGGGAAGTGGCAGACAGATGGCGACTGGTGATGCAAGTCTGAGCATCGAAGTGAGGTGTTAGGAGAACTCAATAGTGGGTTGAATAGTGCATTTGGTGGGTCACTGACTCGTATGATAGAGTTGAGAAGCTTTGTTTGTGGACTGAAAGCTAATAACTTAGTGCAGGAGAGAGAGAGAGAGAGAGAGAGAGAGAGAGAGAGAGAGAGAGAGAGAGAGAGAGAGAGAGAGTACTCGCAGGAAGATTTTTCAAGCGCGTAGCGCAAACTGGAAGAGCGCTAGAAGTCTCGAATTAGGAAGGAGACGTTCGAGTAAAGTGTAGTAAACAGTTTAGCGAAAGATGGAGAATTGAAGTTTCTGGACTGATTACCAGCAGCGAACGTGTGGGTGAGGCAGAAAGAAAAGACAGTAACCTAGACCAGGTGATTGGAACTTGACGGCCAAAGCCACTGAAGGTCTGGCTTACTCCGCATCCATCACTGATCGCCCCGGTAACCTAGGCGGCTAATACGAGTAATACTTGCATGGGAGGTGGCTACCGTCCGCGAGAGAGAGAGAGAGAGAGAGAGAGAGAGAGAGAGAGAGAGAGAGAGAGAGAGAGAGAGAGAGAGTGTGAGTACCTGCATCGCGTTGAATACCGAAAAAGATGAAAGGACTAGTTAATTAAAACTACTTATTTGTGTGTGTTCATTGTACAAAAAATCATTTACTCATTTTTTCGATGGGTTACTTGGTTAACACACCTGAGAATTTACCCAGATGTTACCACAGGATAAATTGAATGTAGATCTGTGAAAGTCCTTCCTGTGTAAAGTTGTATGAATATCTGTATCGTATTAAAAAGTGTATATTCGTTTTTACTTAAGCTCAAAGCTCGGCATTCACGTGAGTGCCTATGATGATAGAATTGACGAACTAATGAATAAGGCTTTGTGGATTTATCAGGTCGTGATTATAAGTCCCTTTAGTTGATAAGCCTATAGCCCAACTGTCCAACCAACCAATCAGCAATCACAAATCGTTCTTCTGTAGCGAAATGATAGTAAAAGCCTCGTTTATTTATGGACATCAGTATAACCAAGTGCTGACGAGATGGACTCGAGTGCCGGAGGGACAACAAACTCTCCCTCAGACTGGCAGAAAAGTTAACCACTTTTGAAACGTCTGTCCATCTCGGCGATGAAAGATGGTCAAGTATCCACAAATTTATCAGAAACTCTTACCCCACGTCAAGGTCGAGGCCATGAAAACTGCACGAGTGCCAAGTACAGCAGAATTTGGCGTAACTATTTGGTCAATTTTCCACTGAAAATGGAGACCACTTGAGTTGTAAACATTCAAGATATTGAAATACGATGCTTCGAGTCTGTCAAGATGTAGGCGGAGTTGTATGCTACGTCCTTTCACTGTGCATCGTGAGCTTTGATATTCCCTTCTGTCTCCTCAGAGTCCCAGTCTCTACCACAGTAGACCCCAGTACCTCATCTTCACCACATTGCCCTCAGTAAACCCACCACCTTCACAGTCCCCTGTAGCCTCACTTCGAGTAAAGTTCTCTCATCCTCACCTTCTCTGCAGTATCGTCTGACCCTCTCCTCCCCAAATTTACTCCTATAGTCCCATTCTCTCCAAGGTAACTATAAAGCCATCTCCACACATCCTGGAACCTCGGGGCCCCGTCTCCACCACAGAACACCCGTAGCCCCGTCTCCACAACAGAATCTCTGAAGCCCTACCCCCCTTAACAGGATTTTGGAACCCCCACCTACCTCACAATACTCTGGGACTGCCATCTCCACCACAGTCTTATCCTCGTCCCCTGGGTCCTCTCCTCCCACACAGAGCCTCCGGGTCCCCGCTTCAGACATCGTTCGTCCTAAGTGTAACGTTTGATCATTAGTCAACAATACCACTGAAACCCGATTGCTCGTTCCGTATTCCCGAGGTTCCATTTTCTTTACAGTAACCCAATGCCCATCTCCCCATCATACTCCCAGAATACCATTACCCCCCTAAAGCCCATCTCCCCCATTGTACTTCCTTAATCTCGCAACCCCACAGGACAAAAAGGAGGGATCGCCCAGAAGAAGCACTGAAGAACTTGCTAGTAATTCTTTGATGTATTCTCCTCTGTTTTTCCGAACGTATTTTTCCAGGCACCGTCAAAGCTTTCCAAGAGGGCTAGAGGCTGTGTTGTGTGTATTGTGGCTGCCTGTGTGTATAGGTTGTCTTGTCTTTGTAAACTACTTTATACAAAGTTTTAGTAAAGTGGTTGCTGTTCAAGGTTAGTTTACGATGGTTTATGGTTGCAAAAGTTTTAGAATCCCCCCATTTCTATCTTCACAGATGTTTACATTTCCCTTGAAGTTTTGCTTCCCTAAATGCCTCACGTTTCTTTACACACACCTCAAATTACGTTTCGCTCATCAATTGCCATATTTAATCAACTCTCTTTTGGTAGTATTTTACACAAGCGTTTTTTTTCCAAGCGTCTTAACTTTTAGCATCCTCTACCCACCCATACCATCTCCTATTTTCACCCTCGCATCCACTAGCAAATGATCAGGTATCTCACCATCTGCTTCCACGAGTCTATGGCTTACATCAGCTTCCATAGATCCATTTACTGTCATATCCACTTCCAGATATCCATTCAGAAGTCGCACTCCAACTAACCTGATTTCCTCTGCACTGCTAGACTTAATGATCTTGCTTTTATACACGTTTACTCAACTTTCTTTCAAATGCAATCCCAAACTCGGACACCAACTTCGGCAGTTTATCACACCAGCATCGTGTTTAGAGGAAAGAAATGACTCCTTTCAGGCCTCCACCCCCTCATCCCCGACATATCTACGGCTGACCTGCATCTCTCTCCAAGACCCCTGCATTTACCTCCCTTACCACCCCATCCATGAATACACTAGACAGCCATGGTGACATCACACACATCCCTGCCGTATTTTAACATTCACCTGGATCCACTGACTCTCCTTTCTTCCTCCTTCCACTGACCTTACTTTCTAGATAAAAACTCTTCACCGCTTCTGTCAGCTTCCTCCCTCACCATATATTCGAAACTTTCCACAGACCTCTCTATCAACCCTATCTAATGCTTTCTCCAGCTCCATAAGTGCCACATTCAAATAATTCTATTTATATATTTCTCTCACGTTCCTCAAAGCAAGCATCTGATCCACACATCTTTAACATACCTGAAGCCGCATTATTCCTCCCCAAGCCGAACCTCTCTGCATAATATGATCCTTTCGGTCAACACTCCCATACAAGTTGCCACGTACACTAAAAAAATTACCTCTGTAATTACAATGTTGGCTTATATCCCCCTTTTCCTTTATGAAGTAGCACTACACAGGCATTACGCCAATCCTCAGAGACCTCACTAAGCCATACCCACGATTGTATAACTGTTATCGTTCTTCACTTAATGTTCAACTGAGTGCATAGTGAATAAACCACAGTATTTAGTCCATAAACATTCTTGTATATCTGCCACCCGGACTGTCTAATTGTGCCTCACTTACGTGCTTTATCCACAGCTTGGAAATATCCAGCCCACCTTCTCTTTAAGCCCTCTTATGATAAGTGAACTAGTTACTGTCATTACCTCCCAGCTCTGTAAAATCTTTTGATGCCCCAACTATGTATTTTCAACCGAATGTCGGCCTAAATCCAATAAACCGTTTTTATCAATTAAATCCAATAAACCGTTATTTATCAATTTAACTAACCAGTCAAGAGCAGTCACCCTTTTCCATAAGAAATTCAACTGCAATGGCAGTCTATATATATATATATATATATATATATATATATATATATATATATATATATATATATGTATATATATATATATATATATATATATATATATATATATATATATATATATATATATATGTATATATATATATATATATATATATATATATATATATATATATATATATATATATATATATTCTTCAGTGTCTGTCGGAAGATTTCTCTGCAGGGGAGCCCAGAGTACCACCCTGAGGGCGACGCCCACGCGTCATCAAGCCTGGGACACCTACACATCACCCCACAGGAAGATGTCAACACACCAGCCTGGGGGAGACGCCCACACACAACTGTGAGGGAGACACTGACATGATACCTTTAAGGAAACTCCTCCAATACTACCCTTGTAGTGGGATGCACAAACGGAGGTCTGTGGGGCGTCCACACACACACACACACACACACAGACACACACAGACCAGCAAGTATACGCTTTTCTTTGGGGGTTGGGAGACTTGCACAGCGCCGTGAGAGTAAATGCGTTCCCAGCATTTGTGTATGATGCTCATATGTTCTCCAGGTAAATACACTTCATACTTCCTCCCTTCTAGTTTCATCTCCCAACTGTGTTACTCACCCTCCCTTGGTATTTCGTTTCTCTTACTCTCCTGCCACATCAGCCTTTTACCTAAATTTCTACCAATTTCATCCTTCGTCCCCCTTTCAGTCTCATCTCTCTCGCTCCCGACAAGTCTTTCTCTTTTTCAACATCATGTCTTACTCCTCATGACTTATCTCTCTCGTTCCTTTCCTTTCTCCCTAAGTGCTTCCTCGCTTGTTGCTTTACAACATATTTTTTCCCCCTACTCATCGTCTGACTTTCAAGTCTTCCTCTACTCCAGCTTCTTAGTCTCAACTGACCCAGCTCCTCTTACCCCACTGTTCCCACCCCCCGTGTCAAACGTGACCCATCAAACAGGCTAAGAGCTGGACTCTGTTTATTGATTCTGCTCACGGCTCGTCACCCTTCTCCCACGCGCCAGACCTGGGTAGAGAGGAAGGAATGACAAAAGCACACGGGAAAGTTCCTGGCCGTGGATGGCCATCGTGTTGGCGAGGAACAAACTGATTTTCGAAAAAACTTACGATTTCATTTTCGTCAGGTTTGTCTCTGTTGTCCTGATGGTATCGTCTTTTAAATCTACAAATATGATTTAAGCGATGGTCTCATATATATATATATATATATATATATATATATATATATATATATATATATATATATATATATATATATATATATATATATATATATATATATGGGGTCAAGTCTCTCCATCCTCTCGCGTGATAGCTGCTAAACACCCAATTGAATTTGATGTTTTCATTCGTGGACATCGAATCTCATCGTTACTTTTACTTTCATCATAATCTTCAGAAACCATTTCTTCCATGATGCGCTTTCCAATTTGTCTTTAGTCTATTTTTGAGGCATTTCTTTCCTTTCATCTGCAGTCTTCATTGTTCTAAGTTTGTTGTTTTTCTTTAGAAATTTTTTCTTCCTTTGAATCCCTATTCAGATGCCATCACTGACGAGTTCCCAAGTTTATTCACAATCTTGATGTCTGGTTAAATTGTCTCTCATCCTCTTCGGTTTGTTGTTTTCTACAATTAACTTTTTTTTCCATGCTTATGATTTCTTACTCTTGTTTATTCAGCCTTAACTCTGAGGCTATTGTAATCTTATTCCAATTTCTGTTTCTTTTTTGACTTCTTTTGTAGTTACGTTCGACATATAAAGTCGTATGTCAACAAACCCCTTTGGTTCTTTCCCCTTCTCCCCTTCCTTGGCATTCTGCTGCCGTCGCACTGAGTTGTTCAAACTTTTCCTGGCAATATTGTCCACGTTTGGCTTTTATTTCTGCAATCTAGATACTTCTTTTCTTTTTCGCGTATCTTGATGCAGTTCCCTCTATCAGCGTATTTCGTAGTGCGTCAGTGTACAACTAATAAGTCTGTTGTCGTACCCTAATAACACGTTTCATGGCCGTCACTAATGGTGTCTAATGTCATCTTTCAGGATTCTGGTCGTCTTCCGTGAATCCTGGCAACTGGTTAATTCTTCCTCGGGTTTCTCCGCGCATTTCGTGTTCCAGGTTCTGCCACAAGTCTTTGCGTTAGCTTTATTCCAGATGCCAGGTGACTGGAAATAGATCTTTAAACAACTCTCTTTGATTATCGGCTCGAAGGGATGATGATAATTGAAGATATTTCCTTTTTTTATGGGTATATTGCAGGGATCTTTGGAGTTTAACGTAGTTAGGAAAAGATAGGTAGAACTTCATTTTTGGTGTGCTATTTATCGGGTTTTAATCCTGAAGGCTGCAGTGATCATTAAGGTCATTAACAAGTTATAACAACAGGAAAAATGACTCATTCAGGTATTTACGATAATTGTAACATTCATTGTGGGTATATGATCTATTAAGGACGAATAGATCCTTGGGTTCAGCTACGGTGCTCCATGTAACTTGTTTGTAAACGTTGCAATGTCTCGCCCAACTAATTTCTTCCACAACTCATTCCTTCTTTGTGTTGTCGAATCGATATCTCAACAACGTTTCACTCTCTGAAACTGGTTCAGTCACAAATCGGCAGCTTCTCCGATGTGACTCTTATTATCTTTGAGAATAATGCATAAATGTGTATGCATTACCTGTCGTTGCCTTATACATAAAGATTCGGATTCCCATTATGCACTTCAAGCGCATGTACACGAGTTCTCTTTTCATGTGCAGAGAAGGCCGGTTTGAACGCCGATTGATGATCGGTATCAAGGTGCAGATTTATGCAACAATTAGCCTTTGAATCGGTTATTTCTTAAATTAAAAAGGGTTACCTATGGTAGAGGCATGAAGTTTCTCTCATGTTGTAGTTATCGTGCTGAGACAGATGTGTCCACAGACAAACAGAAAGGCTGGGGTGACGACAATGTGTCGTAGCATATTGTAGGGAAGGAATCAATAAACGTATGCAAATGAGAACAGACATGATACAGCTGTGGACATTTCATCTCTGTACGTATGACTTGATAACAAAGGAAAATTGGCTGCGTTCCGTTTTTTGATGAAGATTACGATACCATATGATGATATAGCCAATGATCAAGACACATTTGGAAAAAGTCCCTTGGAAACTTGTCAATATTTTTTTCCTTAGTGTCGAACCACATATGTGAAGCATGTGTAAACTGATACGAGTCAACATCATTAGCTTGGAATGTTCTAAGCTCTATGCATGGTCATGTATAGGTAGGGCCTTGTAGTTTGCAATAGCATATCAACGATCATTTTCATCATATTAATAAAGCTAATTTTCTTCGTCACATGTTATGATAATTATATGGCTCTATCATCCCTGATCATTGCATAATTTCTCGCACGTCACATGATAATTATATGGATCTGTCATCCCTGATCATCGCATAATTTCTCGCACTTCCATCCATTATATCATCCTACATTTTCGAAATGATTTGTACTGTCATCCATATATGCATCCTCTATGCATGGGGACAGGTGAGTAAGAAGAGTATCTAGGCATCTCCCGTGTGCCATATGAGGCGACACACAGGGTAGGGAAGTGGGGGGCTGGGAAAAAAGGACCCTCTTGCATTACCTTGTAATTTCAGGAACAGATGAAAGACCCCAAGCAAAAGACTTGTACTCCTAAGGCTTGGGGTGAATGTGCATAATCGTAGCCAGGATGAAGAGAAGATAGCTGTCATATTTGCTGAAAGAGACTTGGATGACCTGGCTTTGAACGAAACAAAGTTGAAGGGAGAGCGAGTAGAATGAATGGTTCAGGAATATTTAAAGAGGGGTAGTAATGTCCGGGGTAAAATAACGGCCAAGTGCAACGGAAGGGATGCCGTGTGACTGTGTTCAAGAGTGTGACGCAGTGAGTTCGAGTGTCGTGAGTTCGAATGGAAGTAAACGAGAGGAGGTGGGTGATTGTTGATGTTAGTGTGTCTGGTAGCGAAAAAACACAAGATTAAAAGCTTCCTTTTCAGAGGAACTGACTTACTCCTTTAACAGTTTTGTTGTTAGGGTATTTAAATGCTAGCGTAGGTGACGTGGCAGTTGAGGGTTACATGAATAAAGTAAAAGGTGGCAGCGCAGCTGTACATAATTGAGTGGCTCTAAAGGTCGCAAAGCATTATTGGATTATAGGTTAACTGACGGGCAAGGAAAGTGGAGGACTTTTGATTTAAACGTGCCGAGATGGACAGCAGGAGGAACGTTTTGATCATTTTCTGTCGAAGTTTTGAATATTGATAGTCTTAGGGAAAGACTTAATTCTGTATTTAATGAAAGAAGTGATGGAAGTGAGCAAGCATAGGAAAGTGGCTTGTCTGCAGATATACCAAGAGAGGTTGAGTAAAGAATGGTGTAAAGGTAGATGAATCTTATGGACTGGAATAGAAGTTGAAGTTGTTTAGGAAAACGGCGCTTAAAGAGAGTGGGACGTGCGGCTATGAAGAAAAGTAGAGCGGTGGAATGACGAAATATAACAGCAGAGAAGGAAAGCAAGTGACTAGGAGAAATGTAGGAGGTATAAGAGCTAAAACAATAAAGAGCACGCGAGAGATGGTCTAAGAGAGTATCAAAGAACTTGAGAGTAAGAAGATGTCTGGGAAGGCGAATAGTGTGATAACAGATGAGGACGACACTGAGGAGTGCTCATGACCAGGTGATAAAAGGCAAGGTAAAGTAGGTCTGAAAAAGAGAGTATTTAGAAACTATGCTGCATATGCTTCACTGTAGTGCGTCCTAGACAAAATGGCATGTGGAGTGAATGTGTCATGGAGAATGGTATGTTGAAAGCGGTAGTGGTAATGAAAACCATGCTCAAGATGAAGTGCGGTAAAGCGGCCGGAGTGGATGTGATTGCAGTCGTTACTGAAAGAGGTGAATGGGTGACGCTGATTGGTTAGTCAGGCAATTAGGCAATTAGGATTCCTGACGATTTGAGTGCATGTAACGTGCCCTCGTACGCGAGTGAGGGAGATAATCAAATCTTCGAATTAGAAGGATATAACCTTGTTAGATATTCATGTTGGGGTGTATGGGAGAGTGGTGACGGTGAGGAGTACTGACGTGCACAGAATATCTGACTGGGAGAGAGCTAAGTGAATTTCAGTGAGGTACGGGGTGTGTGGATCGCGCGTTTGCTTTGAGGAATTTTGGTTAAAAGATGTGAAGTGAGAGAGTAAGCCGCACATACGGATCAAAATAAATCATTTCTAGGTTGAGATGCCCTGTGGTGGATGTACTCAAAGTGTTGGGTAGAGAGAAAGTTAATCAATACAACGGGGAGTTTTTATAAGAAGGGTAAAGCATTTGTGTAAGTAGGAAGGGAGGAGGGAAGGTGGGTCTGCTAAAGGTAATTCCCACCTAGACAGCACCCCATCCCTGATGTCGATTATGCAGTGTTTCCAGGACAGCGTGGAGGAGACATGGTTATGCCCGCAACATTTATGGTATTACGGAGGTGAATTGTGGTGCCTTGAAACTGAACAGTAGGTTACTAATGGAACATGAAAACAGAGGGAGGGAGTGCGTCCCAATACTATTTGATTTCACATTACTGCTTCCTCTTCCCGAAATGCTGCGCAGGTCCGAACTGGGAGAGTAGATCTTTATAGGCTTCCGTGGTGTTGCGGTTAGCGTCCTGACCGTGACTCATTCACGGCCCGCCTCTGGTCGAGCGCATAGGTTCGAATGCTGGTTTCGGCAGTCGGTCCACTGTCAGCCCATAAGTTCATCCACTCTTGGAGGGTTGGTCGATAAAATGGGTACCTGGCTCAGGCCAGGATGTGTATATATATATATATATATATATATATATATATATATATATATATATATAGCGTTAATGGGATGACCTTGATTAGGGCCTTAGGTGCCCATGCCGTTGCAACTAATATAAAAAAGAAGAAAGATATGTTCAGTGCTAGCGTGAAGACGATAAGATATAGACTTTCTGAAGTTCTTGAAGTCTGTATCCTCGTAACTTTCACGAATTCGAATCCTTGCCTCAATCAGGAGAAGTGTCTGCTTGTTCTCTCGCAGTCCTGGCGCAAGTTTGGCTGCAGTAGCACCATACCTAGTGATCCATTGTCTTGGTTGCAGTGAGAACAACTTCACTGGTCATTGCTGATACATTGGTGGTGATCACTGTATATGAAGGGTTTTGTTTAGTATTTCTCCCTTGAATTCATAAATACAGGGATTACCTTTGCGATCTCTTGGAGCTAGACTTAAGCCAGAGTAAAGGAGTGCTGGTATACTAAAGATATATACTGAGGTGCTGAAACTAAACTTTAGGATCGTATCCTTACTGCCCATTTGCTGCGAATGCTTAGATACCTTGCATGGAGATCCTAGGTTGTTCGATGAGAATATGCAGGATTAACGTGGCATGTCACACACAAGCAGCCACATCCTTTGGTTCCCTTTTTGTGACAATGGCCCTTAACTCACAAGCCAGTTGTGGGCTTCACTTGATATCTAGATTCTGTCCATAGTTATGTTCTTCAATTCATTTCATAAGTCGGTCCATCATAGGTTTTGTTTGCTCCATAAGCAGAATACCATTTAAGTTGCATCCTGTTATTGTATCATCAGGACATGATATCTCTCATGAATATATCTCCTAAATAGTCCAAGATCATACTCGAAGTTGTAGGTTGTGGCATTCTGGATGGTACTTTCTCAGCTTACTGACGAAAAATGGATTCCAATATCACTGCTCTGCTAGACGTCCTTCTCAGAGAGGTTTTTTGGTTCCCCATCGGTAAAATAGGCACGTTTTCTGTAATGAATGTGAGGTCTCTTGCTTCTTTCATGTGTTTTCTTTTCTCCTTTTCTGTCTCCTTCCTTCATCCTCACTGTCACTTTCCCTCCATTCCTCCTCCTTCCTTTTCTCGTCCTCGATCTCTTCCTTCCTCCTTCATCCTCCTGTCTTCATTTCATCCTCGTTCTAATAATTCATTTCTTATTCATTCTCACCCTATCCCTTCCCCTCTCAGTCTTCTTCTCCTCCCCCTCTACATTCTGCTGCATCCCTTCCCTTATTCCATTCGCTCGTCCCTCTTCTCTAACATCTCCTAATGGCGAGTCATCGCAATACGCTGGCTGAGCATAACCTGAATGTACACAGAACTCCTAGCCCAAACCTGGAGTGTTGATCGTGTGTGTTGATCTACAGTCATTATGGAGAACTTAAAGTAAACATACACCTGTTATATCAAACACAACCTTAAACATCAGAGCCGTCTCACTGTACATGGCCTCCTTATGGAGAACATAAATCTTAATTAGGGAATATATTGAACATCAGCACCATGGGTAAACATACAGCACTTGATAAAAATATGGTGAACTTAAGGGAAGCCGTGATGTCAAACGAGAAACGCTTAATGATGAATAACGTTAACTAATAATGAACATTAGTTGGAAATACGAGCTTGAGGCACATGGATTTGGCGACGGACGTAGCGTCCAAGAATAGACTTAACGTACGCGTGTTCTTATGTATTGCGAAAGAAGACTCTATGCTTATATAGGTCTCCATCCATCCCACTTGCCTACACACACACACACAGACACACGCAGTATCCCAAATTTTGTTTTAATGTCTATTTCTTTTTCTTGTTTGCCCTTACTTTTACTACACGTTATCGCTAACGACTCTTAACAGACAGTGTGGAAGAGGAAGAAAATCGAGCCAGAATGGTGTCCAGCCAGTAGGACTACTTGCTGGGGGGGGGATCTGAGAAAACTGTCACGTATTCTTCAGTGCGTTCTCTGCTCCCCGCCTACAGGTGTAGGCGTGTGGCCAGTCTCTTAATAAAGTCCTGGGTACGTGAATACCTGCAACTGCATATAATTACAGTAGTTAAGACCTTCACCTAAAAAAGGTATACATTTAAACTTAAGATTCTTAAGGTAATGTATAATCATATATGATCTTGTGCGATTAGATATAACGTTGTGGGTTTACCTCCAGAAATGCGATGGTCAACCAGTAAGGACTTAAACGAAGGATTACGTGATACAGTAACTGGGTAATTGCTTAATTCACGAAACAGCGTGTCGCAGCTGTGTGGTACGCCCTTCAATGTCATTCATTTCCGCTTATTAGGCCAGGGATCTGGATGTTCAAGGATTGTTAAATCAGATTAGATCTTCGAAGTAAACTCGCACTGTCTCTGGCATTTACGAGAGATGTTTAAAGTTTTGCTCTTTAAAAAGCCAAGAACAAGCTTTATAATACTATTCATTGTAACGTAATCACTTTTAACATATGAAATGATTTGCCAATAAGATTATAGCAACGCCATAGATAGGTTTAGGAAAGACTTGGCCAATACTTGCGTCTCCATATGTATATAAACTTTATAGATCCTTCTCTACTTTTGACCTCCTTCACTATCACAAGCATCCTAGTCAGGACCCTGTAGTCTGTTGGCGTCTGCCATCTTTTTTGCACTCGTATAAACTGGATGGTTTATATAAGGCCTGCGGAAGCCTTTATCAAAAACAATGATGCATCAGAATTACATGAACAGATCCATTTCATAGGCATAAAGTAGAACATCTACAGGATTCTGCATGATACAGGAAATGCTTTGAAATGCTCACGTCTTCGCGTTGTACGCATGCTTGAAGGCATCACATTCGCTTACAGGGATTGATTTTGACTAGAGTGACTCCTCCTTTCATCTCGGTGATGGCGCGCTTGGCCTCTTCTGATGGACAATATCTTTATTTATCCACCCTGGATAAAAATGTGAAAGGGATATAGATCAAGGGAGTGGGGGGAGCGTTTGGCGTCGGAGGCGACTAATGCTTTTATCATCAGAGTGCTCTGTCAACCACTCCTAGACTCCGGTTAGTGTGAAGATGCTCTCTGTCTCTGTCTCTCTGTCTGTCTGTCTGTCTCTCTCTCTCTCTCTCTCTCTCACACACACTCATATATGCATGTATAGGCAGGACCACAGGTTAGATCATATGGCGATATTGTGTGAATCTTTGTAAGATGAACACATGTGAATTGAGGAGTAAGAATGACATACCCGGAGCCTTGTCAGTACACACACACACACTCAGGATGGCTGACCGTCATATAGTGTGACTGTAGCCACCAACGTTCGACTGTATACTGATCGGTCGGAGTTTCAATGATTGATGTAGGTGCCGTTCGTCCATACTTGATGTGGTGATTAAGGTGTGTGTGTGTGTTTTTTTTTTAGTGCCATCTGTAGTGAGCGTTAGATCAGGCTACCGTCAGCGGCTCTACTCAGTTGCTCCCTGATGAAGGTCGTTGAAGATGCGTCGCCCCAAGGCACGTATAGCTTATCTTGTGAGCTACACGTTTTGGGATGCGCCCTCCTCAGTCACGAAGCGATATTGGTAAAGTACGTAGGTTTTTAGCTAAAGTATCCCGCAGGGGCACTGGTATTGTTACTAGTAAGGGATGGCTGGTTTATGGACGTTGTGATAAATAACTATAAAGATTTGGTTATCGTCCATAGGGCTACAGGTTTTAGTCAAAGTTTTCTAAGTAGTTTTCTGATGGTAATCATACACCAGAGTAAATGTGTTACAGTAAGACGCATAAGGTGTATACGCTGCTCCAGCTATGGTGGTGCCACGCACCGTTGCCAAGGCTTCTTCGAGACTGCATCAAAACTGCATACATCATAGAATATTCGAATTGGTTGAAATCATTGCAAAAGAGATGGGTGGGGCTGAAGCAGAGAATGCAAGCTGACCATATCTCTCTAGAAATGCTTAAGCGTATATACCATGTTACATGCTTGACCCGATATGTAAGTGTTATCACGAGTAACAGCTCTTTTAGACCCCCTGCATCTGGCATGTGTTCACCCGTAGTGAGAAGCTTGGCGGCCGATGCAGAGAACGCGAGCTAACTAGAACTGGAGGGAAATGCCCGAGGAAAGTCGCTCCTTCGTTTGCTTCGATGGCGAACTGTTATCCCTATCAAGGCCTCTGTTAGATCTGTTGCTTGCTTGCTTCTTTTCATTGTAGTAATGTTATGATGATGAAAACATCAGTTAATAAGGCTTGCATGTAGGGGTCATGGGCTGGTGATATCCGCCAACCATGTATTTCTCGATGGTAATGTCATACTTAGGTAAAGAATTGCTTTCACTTATGTGATAGCAAATTGGTCCCGTAAAGCTGTACCCAACTGGAAATAAACTTCTCATCCCTCAGGTCAGGATTATATGAATAATTATTTTGTTCCTACGTAATTATTCCAAATCTTACAGTCTTACGCGCGTAACTCCCCCTCACGGATCATCCTGCGCAATTACTGTCACACTATGTCACGTAGGAATCCTTCTAGACTCCAGCTATAAACCCTGTCACAAATCTTTTGTATACAGACTCACTCTCTCTCTCATGTACCCATATTTCGCCGTTGTACAACCCCTTTTCTCAGTCCGACTCGTCCAGACCCTATCAGATCTACTTGCTACAAAACCCTCGTGTGACTGTCACTCGTCCAGCGTAAGCATTCTAAGAATAATTGTTCTCTCCCAGCCCCATGATAATTGTCACCCAGATCCCCATCATGATATAATTGTGACAGCCAACACTCTCTCTCTCTCTCTCTCTCTCTCTCTCTCTCTCTCTCTCTCTCTCTCTCTCTCAGATGCGTGTGTCGTATCCGGGACTCGTAAACTTTTATGGGCATTAATATTCAAAAGGCTCTTCACTTTTGTTATTGTTATATCTACTTTAGAGTGATAGATATTTACTTTCCTCATTATTTCCGCGCTTTCCCCTTGAATTCTTGGTCGTTGAAGAATCCCACATTTCTCTCACCCAGTCGCTCTCGCAGAGGGAAATGGATAACGGAAAAGACGCGTCAAATTTGATGATGAAACAAATGGGTCGAGAAGTGAGTAATGAAAGAGACCATGTAAGAAATGAGTTTTTGGAAAGGAAGCGGTGGCGAGTCGAGACGAGACGTGGGGATATGATGTACAGACAACACAGACAGGACGTGGAATATGATACACAGACAGGACGTGGGGATATGATACACAGACAGGACGTGGGGATATGATACACAGACAGGACGTGGGGATATGATACACAGACAGGACGTGGGGATATGATACACAGACAGGACGTGGGGATATGATACACAGACAGGACGTGGGGATATGATACACAGACAGGACGTGGGGATATGATACACAGACAGGACGTGGGGATATGATGCACAGACAGGACGTGGGGATATGATGCACAGACAGGACGTGGGGATATGATGCACAGACAGGACGTGGGGATATGATACACAGACAGGACGTGGGGATATGATACATAGACAGGACGTGGGGATATGATACACAGACAGGACGTGGGGATATGATACACAGACAGGACGTGGGAATGTAGGAGAATTCTTTTACTTAAAGACGACGCTTTGCCCACCGTTGCGCCTGCGACAGGAGGTTCTAAGGCTACGAAGAACGAGTCTCGTGAGTTGTGTGTTGACGAGTGTTCCTGTGTGAGAGAGAGACACTGGATGTTTGTGGACTAAAAGCCAGCGGCCTACGTGTGGGTGTGGCGGAAAGAAATGACAGCAGCCGCCTGGGAGAGACGAGTGGAACTTGACATCCACTGAGTGGCAGGCGTCATTATCTCTGCCGATATCGGCAATGGAGAGAGAGAGAGAGAGAGAGAGAGAGAGAGAGAGAGAGAGAGAGAGAGAGAGAGAGAGAGAGGAAACATTATTTCTTTCGTACAAGCCTTTGATAGACAGAAAACCTTTGATTTATTTTTTCCCCGTTGGTTCACAAGCCTTCGATATATCTCTTATATGTGTTCTTATGATTTTAATGCGTCTTCTTTCCTCGTGTATGTGTGTATCCTTGTGTGTCTCTCGATCCAGTCATTCACCTTAATGGCTACTGAAACCTTCACAATCTCTGTAAACCTTTGTGGTTCATAACATCGAGGCGTTTATACCCATAACGATCTAGAATTTGTTTCAGGAAAGCTTAATACATTTCTCGTTGCATTAATGGGACTTCGACGTCTCAGAGAGAGATCGAAACAGTTTTCTCAATGCTTCACAAAGGGCAACATCTCTTGTTACTTCGCGAGTCGAAGACATTGATCCCTGGATCGCGATACTCAAGTTCTTTTGTCACTTGCTGAGGAGAATACTTCACATGTATTTCATTGTAGCTGAAGGCATTGTAATACATCCCTAAATCGTTTACAGGATCCAAGAACGTCTTTCATAATTCCACGAGGCCGGAATACATTTACGTAAAGATGTTTCAGCTGTGGTCTAAATAGGATTAGAATGTATTCGAATGGTCTCATCGCCACTTTTAAGTCCCATGGAGGAGGAAATCCAGCCATAAAAAGGGTCCTCCAGTCCTCCCGCTAGTTTAGTCATAAGGGTAATCCGGTCAGGGACAACGTCAGGTGTGAGAGATAAGAAAGAAGGCAGACAGGCAGGGAACTGTAAAGACACAATATGTTTGATCATGTAAGCGTGAAAGCCTCGGCTTCCATGGCTGCTGCTGATGACTGTGGAAAAGCTTCCTTGCTGGAGTAAAGAGGCGTAAAGCATGTCTTCGTCACTTATACAGGCCTTTCTCGGATAAGGTGAAACACGAGAATTTTTTAGCGGTACGTCTTGGAGATTCTCAACGTTGCAAACGCTGTTTTCTACTAGTTGTAGATTACTAAGCATTAGTGTTGCCAGTTGCTGCACCTTTGTGTTCGTATTGTAGATGCTGTTGCATTGTGTTAGCATTGCTAGACGCTGTAGCACTGTTAGTACTGCTAGGTGCTGTAGCATGGTTAGCATTACTAGATGCTGTAGCACTGTTAGTATTGGCAGTTGCTGTAGCACTGTTAGTATTGCTAGATGCTGTAGCATTGTGTTAGTATTGCTAAGTGCTGTAGCATTGTGATAGTATTGCTAGGTGCTGTAGAATGTGATAGTATTGCTAGGTGCTGTAGAATGTGATAGTATTGCTAGGTGCTGTAGCATTGTTTTAGTATTGCTAGATGCTGTAGCATTGTGTAAGTGCTGTAGCATTGTGATAGTATTGCTAAGTACTGTAGCATTGTGATAGTATTGCTAGGTGCCCTAGCATTGTGATAGGACTACTAGGTGCTGTAGCAATGTGTTAGTATTGCCGGGGATGTATCGGTGCTATCATCGGTATCAAACTCCATCAAGACAATGAAATAGTGTTTTATCAAGAGCATTTTTCTCCTGTCATGACTTTTTTCCTTGTATTTCTCTCTCTTCTACAAAATCAGCAACGAGGATGTATCATATCTTGTGGGACGAAATAAAAAGTCTGTGGAAATTTATGAACTCATCCTCACTATTTAAGACAAATTGATATGAATTTCCAAAAAGAAAAAGAGAAATTATTTGACTTGTTCATATGTTAGGAGAATTTCACACGTGTTGCACCATCACTTAACCTTGTCATGCATCCTAAACTTGTGTATACATCCACTCGTATATACACCCATTCAGATGGTTTTAGGTGCTGCCCAGTCCTCAACCAAGCTCAGAGGGGAGGAGGAACACCTGAGTTAGCTACGAGTCTGTTACTGACTCGTCCGGGAGTCGAACCCAAACCCCTTTACCATGTCGTAGTGTAATTAATGACAGAGCGCTGTACAGCATCGTACCTGCGTCGGTGAGTTGGTGTCAGGGATGGGGTTAGCGAGAGAAATCGAATAGATACGGCATTTCAAAAAGTGGAAAGTTTATTTCTTTGAAACGCGAATATATTTCAAATTCCTCGAGAAAGTTATCAAAGAGCGTATCGCGTTGTCAAAATAGTATTTTCGAGAAGAATTAATGTAAGTATCACAAGATGATAATCAGTTATTCCAGTTCGAACAAGATTTTCGATTTTACATGAGGTATATGACTGTTTATGACCTAACTGCCTCATTAAAGTATGTAAAACAATGAATACATATGACACATTTGGTTTTCGAAATTTGAACTATATAATTATAATGGAGTCTAGGGTAGCATTCACACACTCCGTTTTCTATGCCAAATCGTTTTCTTATTCAAGTTACGGGGAACTTCATGTCTTCATCAGTCTTCAGAATTTGTTCGATTTTGGAAAGCATGATATATGGAAAGCTGATGATGATACATCCAGAATTTAGGATAAGAAGAAAAACAAGCTGATTAAGTCGCATATGAACATTTGGTATCGTTTTACAATAAACTTTTCAAGTAAGTCTTTCGTCGGTTTTTGATGGTTTTACAAAACTCCTTCGCAGCCCTGATAAATCTGTCTTTCTCTCAAGTTTTGTCGTTCACACAATATGACCTTAAATGGGGCATGTTACTTTTCCGTGCCGTGTTAGTCACTATTATACAAAGTGGTACCCATAGAATTTTAGCAGAGGGGATTGAGGGTCTGTAGGTTAAAGATATGAAAGTTTTGTGCATTGGTTGTATAACAATTTTAGTTTGTGTAACATTGAACTTTTTAGAATTCTGATCCTCTTAGAATGATTGTTTCAGGAGTGGGCGTTTGACTCGTCACAATGCAAGTGGCGAAAGCTAAGCAAGTCATTCTTTGTGTTCACTGGGGGTGCTTTAACGGCCAGCAGCTAAGGGTCTGGTGCAAAGTTATCTGGGATGTCACAATCCTCGACACGGTGTATAGGCACCGCATGGGATGACGGTACAGAGAAAATCGGAAAATTTTATACACGTAGGAGTTACACCACAATGATTGCGGCCGTTTAATGCTCTCCAACAGGTTTAAAGTTACCGTTATACCACTACGTGTAGCCACACCAGCCGGCCTTATTATGGTGTGTTAAACCACAAGATACTATACTACGCAATACCATCATATCCTCCTTCCCTTAAGTTTACGAATGTGATAGTCACTCGCATCGGTATCATACTATCTTCAGTCTAAACTTGCTGTACTGCTAGATCATTCTGTAAGGTACTGCATAAGGTATGCCTACCACAACTCGCTTCTCGTCCTAAAACTGCTTTACAGACCATGCTATTACCTCTGTAGCCCCACTAGTCTCCTCCCTCCAGCTTGCGTTCCTTTACTGCTACAATAACTGGAGACTAGCCACAATCTCTGCTCTCCCACTCTTGCCTCTCACTCCTGCAGATTTCTTAGAGTAGCATATCTCGTAAGGCGATCTGTAGCTACTTCAAGGCATCTTATCACTTGCAGAAAAAAAATGATAAGACTGGCTAGTGGTCTTTTGTGCTTTCAAGTGGCCTCGGATAGCTCGTCTTTCCTACACCCACACTTCTTTTGCGCCACACTTACAACAAAGAAGTGATACTTGTGCTGCAGAGCAGGGAAGCCATACTAGGTCTCTTTCAGGACTTTTGTGAATCTGGTTATTCTCCGTGATTGATATTCTCGGCTCCATGCTGGTTTGATTGCTAGAAAGGATCGCTATTCCTCTTCTGTCAGCCCTCCGTGTGACGTAAGGTGTTAAGTACCCTTAGATCTCATAAAGAAAAGGGGGAGGAAGGGGTATCATCCACTCATGGGGCAGAGTAAGAGATTTACAAAATGGTCCCCATGGGAGACTTTGACAAGAGGAATGTGTTTCTGTTATTTTGAGTTACCCAAGCTCTGAAATCCAATGCACACTTATTGCATTGTGTAAATATTGTTAAATGATTGAATACAATATTGCATTCAATGTTCTTGAAGTGATGTACATAAGATGTCACATTTTCGAATTAAGGCAATTTACTTAAAAGTTTAGCCACATTTCCGTTACCGTAGCTGGACCAGAGAATGCAGGCGAACAACCAGCAGAATCACTGCGAAATTTAGATTTCTTGACTTGAAAAGGACAAGGGAGTCATGGGACGATAGCGAACGATATTTTGTATAGTTGTGCGTTACATTCCAATGGTCCCTAAGTCATTGAAGCTTTGTTGCTCAGCAGAACATCTGCTGCTGAACTCGGGCGTCTGCTGCTTAGCCGAATCTGTCACCCGTCCGCATGATGATGTGTGTGTCCAGGTCTGTCACAGCCGAGCGATCGATGGTGAGCCCAGGTCACAGCCAGTCGTCCACTGCTAAACGCAGATCAAAGCTAAGCATCCAAACCTAGGCTGAGGTCGAAACATGTCAAAAAAAAACCACATAATCGCTTTAGACTTTTCAAATGCAGCACAAGACAGTGTTCGTGGTATATACATGAACTGAGCGTTCATCGGTACTGTCAGAAATAACGAGAACATGCAGACCTTAGGCAACATTAAAGGTGCACTCTTGTTTCCTGACGTTCGACTAGCACTGGAGGCAATTCCTGAATAATTGAGTTAATAACGATGATCCGGTAACAGTGGTGGCGCAGAGCATCCGTCTCTTGACTTCTCTGCAAGTTTCGGCCACGAAAAAGACTACTTAGAATTTTCGAAACCGTAGAGAATATTTGTATGGATCTCTCTCTCTCTCTCTCTCTCTCTCTCTCTCTCTCTCTCTCTCTCTCTCATGCCCTTCCCTTCCCTCTGCATATCACTTTTTTGGCATTTTGATAATTCTTCTAAAACGGTTTACATCTCTGCTTGTATAGTTTATCTCTATATTTTACCCCAGTTTGAACCTGCTTATCTTTCTCCGTTTATTCTATATATCTTCATAAGTCTGTGAAGAGGGAAAGAGAAGCGGACCGTCGAAAAAAACAAGTGTTCCACCAGCTAGGCTAAGACCTGGTGAATCTCGCACCACTTTCGCTGACAACAGAAATTGACCAGTGTTGCCGAAAGCACTTGAATAGCCTTAGAAACACAAGTGCTTGCTCACAAGCCTAGATTCTATAATCCAATCCAGTGGTTCCAAGGTATGATAAGGCAGTATGATATTTCCCCAGTGAAAGCCCTATACCTGACCTGGTGATAGTGGTGTCACCTGCAGGCAGCAGAGATTGTCGTACGGGCGAGAGAACCATGGCAAGCAGACCGCTGTGGAAAGCAACGACTCGGGCTGAGCTCGAAGACCGTTACTTGCATTTGCCGTTTTGGGTGTTCTCTCGGTATATATATAGTTTAAACTTGTGTTTTAGCTTGTATTGCCAATTGGGTGAAATTTAATGTACGTTTATGTATTGCTTTTCATTTGTTTCATGGCATTACGATTTCGTTCTCCAAAGCGATATGCTTGAAAACGATAGCATGTTTGGCAACACCGCCGTGATCATTGCGGTTTAGAATCGCGTGGTAGAATTTTTTTATCCCATTTTTTTTCGTCTGCAACTCGTGATACGTCGTTCCAGCTGATCTAAAAGTCTTATAACCGGCTGCAGTGAGAACGATTCTAGCTCAGCTTTAGTGTGTGTGTGTGTGTGTGTGTGTGTGTGAAGCCCAGAGGACATTCACCTCGTGTTTTCCTTTGAAGCTTCCTGAAGTTCATGTTTTTTTTTGATATTTTCAGTTACATTGATTCGGGAAATTCACTCAGATTCTGTACTAGTTTAGGAGATTGCAGAATTTGGTGTCCAGGATAGCCATATAGTTGCTAATTGTTTTTGGGAAATTTGTAAGATGTTTTAGTCCCAGAATTCGAAATCCAGTGTATGAAATAAAAAGCTGAGATTAACGTAGCTTTAGACTCGTCACGAATTTGAATCTGCTCATATGTGGTATATATCTAGAGACTTTCACTCTGATTATAAACATTTGAGATAAGTGGGAAAATACTAATCCAAGAACTTAGAGAGAGAGAGAGAGAGAGAGAGAGAGAGAGAGAGAGAGAGAGAGAGAGAGAGAGAGAGAGAGAGAGAGAGGTAATATGCTGAGGCAGGAACGTAAATATTTCCTCTACGCACTGTTGTACTCCCCCTCGACACAGTTCGAACGCGTCGTCAAGCGCAAGCTGGGTCCTCTGTCGGGTGTCTGAAAATATTGTGCATCAGTGGTATACGACCATCTACCAGGCACTGCCCAGTAGGAGACACACACACACTGGGCAACATGAGTGTAGAACTCTGTCCCCGTAAAACCCAGTAATTATGAATAGTAATCGCACACATACAGGCTTAAACTGGGTGGGATGTTTGTGTACACTTATATGTACACACACACGTAGGAGTAGAGACATGGTAAATATATACAGGTCTGAGACGGATAATACGAGTGTAAAATTGTCTTCCCATCATGCAAACAGTAATCATACACTGTCCACCATGCTGAACTTGTATCATCCATCCTCGCCTCCCCAGTGAACATTTTACTTACACATACAAACACACTTGACACATACACTCCCATAGTCGCGCCAATCGTCTCGTTTCACATGTTCACTAGAGGCAGTTTACCTTACCAGGTCAGATGCCGTAAGATAGTTATCATCTACCGCTGATAACAGAGAGAGGGCCTTATGCACCTTGAATGAACACCCAGTATTTTTACTTTACGACAAAAGACTTGCGTGTTTTATCAATATTTACCCCCTAAGGGCTTGCTACACACAACCTCTCTTGATCTCCTTTAGCATAAACATACACCCATTGTTTGTGACTCTCGGCAGTTAAGTGTTTGTGTGTGTCTGTGTGCACAGAGCCGAAACCACAGCTAGTGGATGAATGAAAATGGCTGTCCCCACACGAAAAAGGAAGGCAGTCTTTTTATTAACGCTGTTCTTCGTGCAATAATGTACAGGTTTATCGAAAATTAGAAGAATTATATCTCGTAAGACGAAGAAGTATCTCCTTTTACATAATTTGTTTGCTCTACCTTCATGAGGTTCAGTGAGAAGTGATGCCAAAAGGATATTACAAGATTTGTACCAAAGAGGATTGAACTTCCCTGCAGGTGTCCCTCAATGTGTTAATATCATGACTATCATCCGTCAAAGACGAGGCAGGAAAAGGAAGCAGAGCAAGTGCTGTGGCAAGGCCGTGGCGGCTGATGAGCAGCTGGTGGCTAGCCAAGAGCTCAAAGGAAAGAGAAGAAAAATATACATATGGACCAGGATATTACTGGCTAACCAGAATATAGAATATGATAAAAGTAAGATTGGAAATCTGAAGGGAGACTAGAAGAGTATACTAATTGGAAACGAAAAGCTCAAACGATTGTCTGGGTTAAGAAGTGGAAATCTTAAAACTCTATGAAAAGGAAATAAAGGTGAAGTTGATTTCTTCCCGTGAAATAGCGTAATGATCTCAAGACCAACTCGTACTTCGGATTGGTCAAAGAAATTGTTTTCCCAGAAGTACGTCAGCTTTGTTCTGTGTCATGAATAGAATAGGTAGGTTCATCCAGTGTTAGTTATCAGAAAAACGTACACTGAGATTGCTCATATTCCTTTATTATATTCTAGAATTGTGCTCCATAGATCGGTATTAATGCACACTTGACTTTGTGGAACAGCATTGCTTGACCTGTACAACTCGCTGTGGCTATTATGCTCTGTGTTGCTGCCTGTGTACTGATTAAGTTATCATGTCCCTCTGGATGATCCACTCTGCTTGATACATAGGTGCTGGATGATAAGTATACTCACCAACGAATGATGTTTTTTTTTCATACAAAAGACTTAAGCAATAGAAACGGATTGGCAGTTTTTTTTATACTATTTCTTATGCAACGTCTAATTGTGCCTGGCGCCACAAGTTTAGAACTAGGTTTTTTTCCCCCGGTTTATCAAGTTCCAACAAAAGGTTTCTCGTCAGATTCTCAATTCATCGATAATGCCACACATTAGTTCAGGTGATGGTTCCACACCTGCACCACTTAGAGATACGTTATCAGTCGTGTTGGTTTTTACGTACGAAGGAATTTCGTTATTTTCTGGGAATTACCACTATTAAATTTTTTTTTTTTTTTCATTACAGTATGAATGTGTAGTTCAATAATAGATTGGCTTTTAGGATTAAGGAAAATTCTTATCGGCTACAATCTAATCTTAGAAAACACATCGATCAATGTAGGCGTATTTGATGATGGAAACTGGGTTACTTCGCTATATTCTTATTGGGATGAAAGGTTGTTGCACAGCAATACGCTCCGGTTGCTCTAAGTACGTCCAAATCTGCAATGGTACGGTAGAAGAAGTATAAGATTTCGTTAAAGTACATTTCAGCAATAGAACGAGAAATGGAAGCTCCCAAGCCAATTACAGCCGAGTGGAATTGACTGCAAAAGATGATGGCAGCAGGGAGAGCCAATCAAAGTTTTGTCGAGTGTTTCGCTCTCGGAAGATAACGCCAGACGAATGCGAGTCTTGAGAACTCTTCTGGTGTATATATATATATATATATATATATATATATATATATATATATATATATATATATATATATTTATATTCTTTTTCTTTTCTTTTATACTATTCGCCATTTCCCGCGTTAGCAAGGTAGCGTTAAGAACAGAGGACTGGGCCTCTGAGAGAATATCCTCACCTGGCCTCGTTCTCTGTTCCTTCTTTTGGAAAAATTAAAAAAAAAACGAGAGGGGAGGATTTCCAGCCCCCCGCTCCCTCCCCTTTTAGTCGCCTTCTACGACACGCAGGGAATACGTGGGAAGTATTCTTTCTCCCCTATCCACAGGGATATATATATATATATATATATATATATATATATATATATATATATATATATATATATATATATATATATATATCCTGAAGGAAAGAGCCGTCTGGCAGACAGACGAGCCATATCTCACCCCTGACACCACCACGATGGTGTCCCCTGGGGTCTAGGGGAGGATCCATTGCTTCAGAACTACAAATACGATCATCAGTCTCTTTATGGACTGAGTGTCTTCTACATCCTTCACCTGTCGGTGCTTCTGTCTTGTACAACTCTTACAATCCTATGGAGCTTTCTGTACTTGGTAGCTTTAAACTATACTCACACATGGGTGGTACAGACTCTCACTAAGACTCTTAAACACTGACCATCTCTGTACATCTACAGGTGCCAAACGCTCGGTAACAGTACACGAAAAATCTGAATAGGATTTCTGTCTTTGAAACTGATTTCGTCTTGGCAAGTATACACACGCAAGCCGCTCTTGTGAAGGAGAGGAAAATTGACACGAAAGGAAATGACTGTAGGCTAAAAAATGAAGAAGAATAGATTCGTGAAGGACGGTGTGATCTTACAGAATGTTTACAATACTACTGAATCGTGTTTGAAGAATGTAACCAGAGATCATTCTTTATAACCTATATTTATTTCTACCGTGGGGGAACGCGTCAAAGATCTGAATGTTAGAACTGAAGTAGACTGGTGGATGGTCTTTAGGTAAGATATACTTTAAAGCAACTTGTAGTGGGATTAAGATGCAGATATTGAATAAAGTAATTGATTTCTCTTTAAGGTCTTTGAATGCACAGTCAACAACGCGAGATATATGGTAAAGATACTTTATTTTTCCCGCAGTCTTTGTTGCTTATTACTTTCTAATCTTTATTGAATATATGATATCTGTGGACACGAGTGTAAAGGTTCTTCCCTGTGCAGTACATTAGGTGATTACCAGTAGATAATACACAAGAAACTCAAGTATACATTATTAGTGCATCTGTTCCTTCCTTTTAATTTTGAAATTGTATACCACATACACTAATATTCTAAGGATAATATATCATTCTTGCAGTCTTTCATAGCATATTATGTTCTCCTTCTGTATATGTATCTGTGTATATATACACACACACGAGATGGGTTCCCCAAGAGTGTAAAACTTCATCCCCGTGCAATACAAAAAGGTTACTACGAATACCCTCCCATCTGTAATCTCCCTTTCTTCGTGACTGTCCTTTCCATTTCTCTCCATTCCCTGTTTCTTCCACATTTAACATCATGACTATATGAGATTTCCACCACAGACCTTAAACAATTCTCCCATTTCATTATCTGCTCGAGAGACGCATCTAGAAAGTCACTCGTCCTTGTATTCAGTATCTCGAAGCATAGCAGGTTCGTGTCGTTGTCCCACTACCTCTATTACTGACATTCTCACCCCCGCACACTACACACCAAGGTCCTCGAGAGCAGTGCCTGCATACCACATGGTGATCTGAGGGTCCTGCAGTACGTTACCTCACACCTGATCTCCCTCGTCAGTCGTTCTCCTATTCACGTCATCCCTCACTCACGACGTAGCACCACTCCTCACTATCCGCCACCAAGATTCTGCACTAGTGAACGAGAGGTGGTATAGTGGACGAAGGGGTATCATAACCTCTCCCCACATCCTCAACCCCCTTCCCCCTGCCAGGAGCTAGACCCCTGTTAAGGTACCCCCTCCACCTCGTAGACCCAACATGTTCCCTGACGTTGCTTGCCCCTCTGGGGTTACTAGCCGTGAAATTGACCTCCGGAAGAAGGGGAGTGTTGACCTGTGTTGAGCTTCAGTTTGTTCCATGTAAATCTTTTTTTTGGGAACAAAAATGCGTTCGCTTGTGTGGTGTTTTACCCCGTTAAGACTCGCGTTTTGTGTATTTGTGTCGTTCTCTTTCAGTATATTATTTTTCCTCTGTAGATCTGTTTTCGATCCATTGACTAATTCTAGGAAATTACCGGCCATACGTGGGAGATCTAAGACTAGGACTCTAAATCTTCTTGATTTTACCATAAGAATGTTTGTCAGCTAGACGTTTTTGACGTAGGGTTAGTCCGTATCATTCCATGTATCTTACCTGAAATGACTTTATGGATGATTCTGGGTGTTTGGGTACAATTGATGTCGTAAAAAGACACACAGTCTATTCTATATTCTAAATGGAAAATACGTATAAAGAAATATAGGAAAATGAAAGTTTAATCGCGATAAATGAGGCAAAACGGGTATGATAGGAAATTGAGTGTAATGAGAATGTACCGTAGGAAGTCTGCTTAGAGGAAACTGTTGTGGAGAGTCTCGTGCGAAAAATCCTGCCTGGAAGTCTCCTAAAGGATAGCCTGCATTTGGCAGCCAATTGCCAAACACCCAGACTGGAGACATTGCCCAGGACAACCTGTGTGAGGAGTCTGCTGTTGAGAACCTACAAAGGGAACCCTGTGTAAAAAGAATCTGCGAAGGAGAATTTACATTAAGGAATCTCTGGGGAAGAACTTGCTCGGAAGAATGTGCCAACGAGAATCTTCAAGTCCTGCTGATGAGAACTGTTAAGGAGATCCTGCAAAGAGGAAATCTGCGTAGGAAGTCGTTCATATGGGAACCTGCCGTAAAGTTTGAGGAATCCTGTTGAGGAGGAGATGTTGAGGATGTGAAATGAGTGGTGTGGAATTAAGGTTAGATGCGAGTGAACTGAAAAAAACTCTTGGGGAGAGAGAGGTTCGGAATACCTAGTAAAGGGAAGAGTAAAGAGAAAAAAATGAGTCCCTTCGTCTCATTTTCACACCTGCTTTCGTAACACCCGTTTGTGACATCCATTTCGCCGTACACTTGATTTCCAGGACATCCATTATTGCCTAATGTTTTACTGACGTTTCAACAACACTCGCTTCGGCGACCCCAAGCAGTGCGGCAACATCCAATTTCGCAACACTTTTTTTAGAGCCATCTCTGCAACACTCATAGACAGCACCTGTATCATTACCAATTATTCAAGTGACGGTCGATTGAATACCTGAAACCAGACGGTCAAAAGCGAGGCTGTTCCTGAAGGACTAGGCTATTCCAGAAGGATGGGTCATGAGGGACTTCAGTTCGCAGCAGAGAGGATCAGCTGCCCCAGAGAGAGAGGGAATGGGTAACTTGACTCTGACGAAGATGGATCACCGTGCGGTAAAAGGTGACCATCTATGGATTACAGGATGATGGAGATCGGTTCTTGGAGGCGATGGGGAATAAACTGCAGAATATTGTGAAGACATGAGAACCAGGAGAAGTGATGGTTGTGTAATGGTGAGATGGGGAAGATAACTGTGTGAATGGATACAAAAAATTGCGGAGAGGCATTACAGTAAAGAGAAACTAGTAGACAAAAGACAAATGCCAGTTAAAAAAAAGAATTTGTTGCGGTGTATGATTGGTTCAGGTTATTCATAAGGCCAGTGTAGTTTCAATACCACCAGAGTTGGTTACTGCAGGAAAGGAAAATGTTGGTACATGTTTGTTAGAAGTAGTCACGCATGTTCTCAAGGGCTTCCGTGACGCAGTGGGTAGCGTTGCTGACCATGACTCACGCATAGAATCTACAGAGTTCGATTCTGGGCAGCCCACGGCCTACCCACCTGTTTATCTTCCTCGTGGGGTTGGTCGAGAAAAGGGCACCTGACGTAGACTGGGATGTCTGTGTGTGTATACACATGAGGGTAAAGATATTGGAGATGCATAGATTTTTTGACATCTTCCACTGTCATAAACAGCCACGAAAGTACCCTGTGATCTGCTGCTGTTTGAATTCCTTTGTGTGTGTGATATATCTTCATTTACCTGCACTCTCTGATCACATGTCTCCTACCTTAGGTGTTGGCGTATTCCCTGGTCCCTGTCCATGTCCTTGGTTTATGCTCTTGTCTTTGTCGTGTTCCGTGTCCTGTCACAGTCCTTGGTTCATGCCCTTGCTCTTGTCATGTCTTGTCTTCTTGCGAGCTATCATCCCATCTCTGTAATTTATCTTGTATTCATCTACAGTTGTGTAGTCCTGGGCGCCCAAGTTTGGTGAGCGCTTGCATCATCTTTCCGCGCCATGCCCGATGGGTTGGCTGGTAATGTGATTACATCCGTCTATGTTACTGGCCCCTGCTCTTGTTGCTGGCTCCTGGCCTTGCCTCTGTCACTTCGTTACTAAACTTGGACCTTGTCTCTGCCTCCTACTTTTGTCTCTAATTATTCCACTTGTCCTCGGCTCCTCCTCTTAGCCTCCAGCTCTTTATTTTTTTTTCTCCCTGGTTCTTCCACTTGCACCAAGCTCTTAGTACCTGGCTCTTTCTTGTGCCCTTGGATCCTCTCCTTATCAACTGGCTCTTCCCTTATACCCCTCCTGTTCTGTCTTGGCCTTTACTCTTCTCTTCTAGTTCCTCTCTCCTACTACCCATCTGTTGTCTCCCTCGTCTCGATCTCCTTCCTTTTTCTCTCTCTATTACTCACAATCCTTAACTTTTTATTGTATACTTTCTTACATGTTTCTTAATCTTACTTCTCACTTCTACTCTTTACTCTTGCTTTTTCTCTTTTCTCTTTCCATCCCAAAAGCTCTCTTACCCCTCTCTCCCTCCCTTCCTCCATCCCTCGCACCACATTTCCAAATCTGGAATTACGTCGTCATCAATATTGCTTCAGCAGGAATTCCCCGCGGGGACTGCGCGTGATGTCTTCGTGTGAGACGTCGTTGTGGAGACGTGGCCAGGCGATCACGAAGTTGTTGCTGCTGCAGAGGGAACTTGTGCCATGTCAACACCGGTCAGATCAGGTCGGCTCGAGAGAATCCTTCTTCTGCCTGGTTTTTTATCGTTCCTCAAGAATGGGATGCGATGAGTGTTGGCAAAAATGTCAAGCGATATTCTTATTTTGATGCTGTTACAAGTACGAACGTTTTATTCAAGCTTGACTTTCGTAAAGAGGCGGGGAAATGCTTCCTTGTTGGAGCGTCTTGGCTGCTACTCCATTCCCGCCAGCAAATCGAGTTCGTTCGCCAGTCGCCATAAGCTGCACATGCTTCCACAGGACTAGCTATCAGGTCTTTGAGCCAGCAGCTGTTATCAAGTACCCTCAACCCGGCGTGAGCTGGAGGAAGGATCATCCCCCGGTATTATCCTCCTGAGCCTGTCTAAACTAGCACCAGGGATTTGTGGTATCTGACTTAAACCATTAAATACCGACATCGGAATCTTACCACTGCGTTCTCTCTCTCTCTCTCTCTCTCTCTCTCTCTCTCTCTCTCTCTCTCTCTCTCTCTCTCTCTCTCTCTCTCCTCTGGGGCCTGAATATGGACAGGGAGCTGTGGTTTCGGTGAATTACACATGACAGCTAGAGACTGAGTGTGAACAAATGTCTGTTTTCCTGGAGCTACCTCGCAGAAGCAGGGGGTAGCGATGCTGTTTCCTGTGGGGCGGGGTGGCGCCGGGAATGGAATGGGGAGGCAAGCAAATATGAATGTGTACTTGTGTATATTTGTATATGTCTGTGTCTATATATATATGTTATGAATATTTGTGTATGTAGATGTACGTGTATGGGCGTTTATGTATATGTATGTGTATATGAGTGGATTAGCCGTTCTTCGTCTGTTTCCTGGCTCCACCTCGCTGATGCGGGAAACTGCCTTCAAGTATAGTAAATAATATATATATATATATATATATATATATATATATATATATATATATATATATATATATATATATATATATATATTCCCTTGATGGAAAGGATCACAATTTTGCGCGTGATCAAGATATTCCTATGAGTCCACGGGGAAAATGAAACACGGTAAGTTCCCAAGTGCACTCTCGTGTAATAATCACATCATCAGGGGAGACACAAGAGAGAGATATAAGTCAGTTGATATACATCGAAGAGACGAAGCTAGGACGCCATTTGGTAAACATGTGATATATATATATATATATATATATATATATATATATATATATATATATATATATATATATATATGATCACCTAATTACTTCTGGTGCCTTAGGATGGTGACATCATTCCACATATTGTATGAATTCAGTGTATAGGTAGAGGTTGTAAACTTGCTAAGAACAGAAAGTATGTGGAAGTCACCGCTCCCACACACCTTAGAACACGTCACTACGTATCACCGATAGTGCACACAAGTCGGACGTTAAAAACCAGCACAACGACATAACGCCGTTTTAGGACGACAGCAGACGAGCATTTCAACAGATACACCCAGACAATGCAGAAACACCGAACATCTTCACATCACAGAAGCTCTCCATATTCGGGACAAAAGACTAACAACGAACCCGTAAAACACCGGACGAGATCGTACGCTACATATCTTCAACAAGCGATGAGAGACGTGATCTTCATCGGACTGACGGAGTTTTTCACGAGCCTTATTTAACCCACACTCATGTTTGCTCCCCCCCCCTCCCCTCTTCTCTCGCTCACTTCTCATTCAGACTCGTTCCTGACGAAGGAGCGAAGCGTCGCCAGCTCCTACAAAGATCAATACGATCTTTCCCGTTTCAGTTCGAATTACGTTTTCTTTATCGCTCTGGGTCGTTAGTCGTCACGGAGAGAGGACGGTTCGTATCGGGGTCGTATCGAGACTTCTGAAGCCTCTCTGGTAACAGTCTCGTCCTCGTCTTGTCATAAAGAATTTCACTGTCATCCACAATCATATATTTTTTTTCCACCCGGGTCATCGTAGCTAAACAGTGACTTGCTGTCATATGAACGTGAACAGTATGTTGTGGTTCACCCGTAGCTTATCCTCAGTGATCTACATCAGTTGTGCTGCTACCTTGTCTCTTACGATGTCACCTTCACTCCTACAGTGTCATCTTATCTTCAATGTCTTGTCTCCTACGATGTCACCTTCACTCCTACAGCGTCATCTTATCTCAATGTCAAATGATATACTAATGATTATGTACAGGAAGAATGCTTGATTCCACTTTAGTTTTATCAAAACTACCTCACCAACATATTCGCTGTTCTTACGTCATTTTTACTCTTAACACTTGAGCTTTTGAGGAGTCGTAGATGTTAAAAATGTCTCGTTTATTCTCTAGTATCGTGGAAGTGCTTCTCTTCTAGTTTGCTCAACTTCTCTATGTCTCGTAGCTCCCAAAACTTACCATTAGCTCTCCAAGGGCAACGATAATTTTTTTATCTTCGGCAAACGCATCTCACTGTCTTTCGACCTCCCTCAGTGTCACCCTTACACTTTGTCACCCCGAGTCGTGCCTGGTCACCCGTGCAGTCCACAATGGAGGTGGAATGGAAAAGTCATTTTATTGAGGGTTGGCAGTGGCTGGTGACCGCTGGGATATGTGACCCTCGGGTACAATATAATCCCTGCCACCGCCTCGCGCCTGACACACACACACACACACACACACACACACACACTGTTCTGGCTGGGTGAACTCCCTCACTCCTTTGTGACATTTGATAAAGCAAGTCCTGACGGGGATATAGCTAAATAAATGCTTTCCCTTTGAGGTATTATCATACCTATTATACCCATTTCCAAGACCTGTTATTGACGGAAAGGTGCATTTCTGCATTTCCCTCGTACTCTTTTCTCAGTATCTTCCATGCCTGTACAACAAGCTGAACCAGAAAGCTTGTAGTCAGATGGATATGATAGAGGGAGACGAAACTTGAATCCCTGTGGTGAGGTGGAAACACGAATGCACAAGAAACGAGCAAATTGTTAGAAACACTAATTTGGAATGATAGGCTCGGATAGATATGTCATTGAACAGAATAAATTGAACTGGTGATCTTCACACACATGCAGCGAGGTCAGGTCATAGAATCAATCCTGTTTACAGGAGTGATATTTAGGTATACCAGTCTGCTTTAGAATTAATCTGTCAATCGCATTACTGATAATGGACTAGTCTTGCCTACCTGCTCTTGCATACTCTGATGGTATGTTGTTATTATTCGTGTGTATGGAGGAATATCTAGTTCCTTCACCATTTCCAGGAACTGAAGATGATTAAGCCTCTGTTCGATCATGAGCAAAGAGGCAACTATTGAATTTCTAAAATGTCATGAACAGAAAACTGTACAGAGACTATGATTTGAACCAGTGGCTAAGAGAGGAAGAAGAAAGCCACTGAATTTGATCCATTGCTTAGATCTTTAAAAGTATATAGAGACTCTGACCTCTGGTATAAGGGCGTATAATCAAAGAAGTTCAGAGTACATTACAATAAAGTTTTATGTACACATTTAGTGAACCCGATGCTTCAAACGTAGCATCGGTGGTTCAGTGGTAGAATTCTCGCCTGCCACGCGGGAGGCCCGGGTTCGATTCCCGGCCGATGCAATATTGCACAGGTTTTGCATTGTAGATGTATCAGTGGTATTGAGTATCTACAAGCATCATAGTAAGTACCGCATATGCAAATGAGTTACCTACAAGCAATTATTAGTACGTTCCTATCTTCAGTGTGTGATTGGGTAAACAGTTTCCTTATTGCCCGAGTCGAAGGGAATTCAGGAGAAGGTAATTAGTTACTATTAACGCTGCAGACGTTAGATTTATAAATATTTCCTCATGTAAACACATAACAGAAAACTCCTTGCTATCAATTTCCTTTAAACTCACGTTCTTGATATATAACACGGTTGATCAATGCCTGAGCAATTCCATATAAAGTTTAGTTGGGAAAATAATTCATAAACTGTCATTGGACATCAATATTTTCCCGTACCTGAGAAGTAGGCTTTTTTGGTAATTCCCCTCTAGTCTTTTTTTCCCTAGCAGATAAATTTTAGGAATAAACCCTTGCATATATATCCATCAGCAAATATTTTTTCGCGTGTATCTCATTCTAATTACTTGGAAAATTATTGCTACACATGTAATTGATCATTCATTTCTTTCTCCCACTCGGATAATCAGACAAAAGCATTAGGTAAAGTCTCGTTGGTACAGGGAAGTTTAGATAGACAAGTGGAGGGAGGAGGAGTACATGGTTCCAGACATGGAACTGGCAAGGTATCAGAGAGAGTCTGTAACGTGCAAATCATCATGGGAATTATGAAGCTGGTTTGTGTTAGTGTCTACGTGAATTTGTGTGTGTGTGTGTGTGTGTGTGTGTTGTGTGTGTGTGTGTGTGTGTGTGTGGGCTCGCTTGCTCGGGCACTCATGCATCGTGTTGTTTGTAATAGATTTTTTGGTATTTTATGTTTGTGAATGGGATTGTGATATGTGAGCCTGTGTATCTCTAAAAACACAGGTACGAAATAGATAGATAGATAGATAGATAGATAGAGAGAGAGAGAGAGAGAGAGAGAGAGAGAGAGAGAGAGAGAGAGAGAGAGAGAGAGAGAGCACAGTCCCAAATATGCCACGTCAAGTGAGGTTTCCTATGCCTGAAGAGTACCTTTGCGTGGGTGTGGGTGTGTGATGCCACAGTTCCCGCACACCCTCGTACAAGTGTGTGTTGCCGGCTAGACAGTTGGTGCAGGATGAACCTGTCGTCTCATGTTTTCAAAGGAAGCCGTGGGTTTGGCTTGTATTATTGTGTGAAGAAGACGTTAAATGAATTCCCTTCCCTGGCGTACGAGAACCATGGCTTCAGATCAATAGTGTAGGATTAGATACACTAAGGATATGAAAGACGACCTCGGGATTGCGGATAAACCATTGATCTGCTGCTGGAGGAGTGGCAGTATGACCACGTCCTCGGTAGTATAGTGGTAAGTATCCCCGCCTGTCACGCGGGAGACCGGGGTTCGATTCCCCGCCGGGGAGGCATTCCTTTTAACACCTGACGATGATGTACCAGGCGTGTTAGATCTCTAAGCTTTTGCAGTGAAGTGGACACTCAGCTTGTGTGAGCGGGCCATATCAACGGGATATAAAGTAGCTGTTCAGTGTGTATTCATAATGGGAAAGTTGCCAAGAGTTTTCACCGCTAACGTGTGAGTGTCGGTGACCAGTAGACCGCTCTAGACAGCGAAGGATATCGGAAAACTAAAAGAAAACGAAGCCGTGTGGGTTTGGGTCTGTGGCCCCCCTTCTCGGCTTTTGATCCAGTCCATACTGCCAGGCGCTCGCACACACACACTCCTCTCCCACGCTCTTCTCATGCGTTCCCACTCTCGCTTTACTTACAAGTAAAGCCATGGGAATTATATTCTTTTGACGTACCTGCACAAAAATTGTAAATTTCGGGGGATCGTCTATATTTTCACGGAATGTATACACGATGAATGTTTGCTGTCTAAGGACTTATCTCACACATTTTAAAGGTGTTAAAAAGAAATTTTCTGGTTGACGGAGAGAAGTTAATGAATGCGGCAGTTGATAGGCCTAAAGCCCAATTAACCAGCCAAGCATATGAGTGACCGACTATTAGGGACCGACGAGAGAGAGAGAGAGAGAGAGAGAGAGAGAGAGAGAGAGAGAGAGAGAGAGAGAGAGAGAGAGAGAGAGAGAGAGATTGTCTTTATTTTGTGTATGTGCCTGTACCTGTGATTTTTGTTTTTGCACTTGCTTGTGTGTGTGTGTGTGTGTGTGTGTGTGTGTTTCATAAAGTATATGTCTGTCTGTCTCTCTCTCTCCGTGGTTTAGTGTACGTGATCATGTGCCTCTCTCTGTCTTCTTACGTGTGTGTGTGTGTGTGTGTGTGTGTGTGTGCTTAATTTTCCATATTTTTGTTTGCATGCCTTTTTTTTTTATTAACATTTTCCTTTCTTGTATGACACTTGATATTTGTTGTTCATTTTATGCTTGTGTCAATGTTTTTCTTGTATCTATCTTGGTAGATGTTTGTTAAAATATATCTCCGTCTGTCTGTGTATATTTGCATTTTACTTTTTTTTGTCTTTTATGATTTTTTGTGTCCTTTTTCGTTGCTTTTGGGCCTATCAGAATGTATGGATGCCCTTACGCTTGCCTGGGAAGCGACTAACACACACACACACATATATATATATATATATATATATATATATATATATATAATCCCTGGGGATAGGGGATTAAGAATACTTCCCACGTATTCCCTGCGTGTCGTAGAAGGCGACTAAAAGGGGAGGGAGAGGGGGGCTGGAAATCCTCCCCTCTCTTTTTTTTTTTTTATAATTTTCCAAAAGAAGGAACAGAGGGGGCCAGGTGAGGATATTCCAAAAAAGGCCCAGTCCTCTGTTCTAAACGCTACCTCGCTAACGCGGGAAATGGCGAATAGTTTAAAAGAAAGAAGAAAAAAAAAAAAAAAAATATATATATATATATATATATATATATATATATATATATATATATATATATATATATATATTTTTTTTTTTTTTTTTCAGCAGAAGAACTTTATAGGTTTCAATATTTGTTAATGAAATAATAAGAGTAGGAAAACAGTTAACTGAAGGACTCTGTGAAATGGAAGAATTAATGAACAAGACAGGCACTTTGATGAGATCCATACGAGAGGAGGACGCGAGGTATATGTGTGTGTGTGTGTGTGTGTGTGTGTGTGGTTGCTGCCTAACATACGGGTGACTGGTAATACCAAAGAACAAGTGAGCTGAAACTCGTTGAACTTTACGCAAGGTAGACGGAGGTTCTGAACACTGAACACTTACAAAAAAAAGAGGAGGGTGGTTAAAAAACATCTTAATATACATTGGTTTAATACAGTAAACTTTCTTGAATGATAAGGGGAAGTGGAAGCTCTATGAACTCATCCACTGAACCTAGAGGTTCAAATGTAGCATCGGTGGTTCAGTGGTAGAATTCTCGCCTGCCACGCGGGAGGCCCGGGTTCGATTCCCGGCCGATGCAGAACAATGTTTTATCCCCCAAAGATAAATACAAAGGAAACGGTAGAAAGGCAATGATAAGTGACGAATGAATGAATGATAGAAACGACCCTTTAAGGAAGAGATGGCAGAAAGGAAGAAATAATGACGTCGGTTAAGCAAGGGCTTGGCTTACTGGAGGGGAAGGAGACATCTTGCATAGAATGTGTATATATTTTGGTTATGACAGGATAAGACATATGAGTAGAGCTTTTAGAGTTGTGCAATGCAATTTTTTTTCTATTGTTTATAAGGATGAACAAGTGTAAGGAACTGCATTTTCTTTCTTTTTACAGGTACGAGACAGAGGATGTGCATGAGAGAATTTTGTCCACAGACGTTGGTCATGAGTATGCTGACATGGGCGTTGCAAGGATTTGGCGTTGGTAAGTTATTCAGTATTGGAATTGACCATTTTAATAGAGTGGGTCTGGTTCCTTCCTGGCGAGTCTTTTGAAAATGTTAGATATTTTATCCCGAAAAGTTTTATCTGTCTGACAATTGTTCGTTTCGTTTCTGTGCTTTAGTGCAATGTTGCTATCGCGATTAAATCAAACCCTCTATCATAATGACTCGAAGAGAATCAATTGTTCGTCTCGTCATCAATAGGTCAAATAGGTGAATTCCTATGCAGTCGAATGGTTTCCGTTCTTGTATTGGATGCGTAAGTGATTTCTAGATTATAACATCATATCTTAAAAGGGTCTCGTATAATGCTCGTGAGTATGACAGTGATGGGAGAATGATAGTGTACACAGTGTGTAGGGAAACAGTGTTGCGTCTGTCATATATTGAAACAGACAAACCGGGATATGTAGGTTTTGATGATATTCTCCAATTTAGCTCCTATAACGAAACCTTTTCAATCTCCATCTGAGCTTTTCGGATGGTGAGGTGAGTGGTGGTATTAGTTCTGATGCAACGTCGTTTAAGTATTGTAGAGTTACGGGGTCAACGTAGAGGGGTACAGGATGGTTACTGGTGTATAGTATGTATCATGTAGGAGTGCCAGGATAGAGCCCTGATGTACACCAGCATCAAGGGAGAAGTAATCTTGAATAGGTATTTTTGTATTTGTTACGCCTCGTTCGCTTTCTTAACGTTTTTCTATCATGCTTGAAGGCTTCGGTCACGAACAGAAGTACACATCAAGGTCGGGCTTATTTACGAATTATTTACGATTATTTACGAATGTTTGAGGTGTGAAAGACCTGGACGAAAGTTTTAACGTGGGTCGTGGAAGATCAGAATGAACGAAGCGAAAGCTAGGACTTTGTTGTGAAGTGCAGAGGCAGCAGTGCAGGGAGGGACTGCCGTCTTTCTCTTGACTGCGAGGTGTGGCCTCTATCAGTGACTGGTAGCTGCTTGCAATCTGTGAAACGGGTACCCATGATAAGCAGCTTACCTTTGTCGCAGTTGGACCCCATATATATTTTTAATGTATTTTGTCTAGTCGTACCTGACTAGGTCTCGGGAGTTGCTGGAACACATGCCACTTAGAATCACTCTCTTCAGCGTATTGTTAAGTCTCCTACATGACGATTTGGTGGCGTTGCCTCTGTTGCGAAACCTACACTCGTCATCTAGGCGTGAACATACCTAAGTGGCCTGGAGTAGTGTTGCTTGCAGCAGTCTTGCTTCCTGATGTTCATGTTCTCATGATAAATGAGCTTTATTCTTTCCTCGCGCTATTGACACACACACACATTCCCACCTGATGAAGTACCTGATCATCAGATTTGTAGTGTGGACACGTATGGTTTGAGGAATATCATTCCACTGTGGTTCTATCTTGGACGTTGGAGCTAGTGTTGTTGGGGACTATGTCAAGGCACTTTTCTCTCTGGGTTTCTTTGTGGTTTTTATGTTCATTGTTAACCAGCATCTGTCGCAGTTGTTGAAGTTCCTTGTGGAGGATGTCTTAGGTTAAGCAGGTCTTAAAAAGCTATTCCCAGGAAGGACCTAAATGCAATCATTTTTCATCGGGAGGCTACTGGCAGCATTGAAGAACCGGGCAACATCAACAAACTTTCTGTAGATTGAAGGAATGCTGTGCGAACTAGTTATAAGTAAACAGAGTTTGCGTTGACAAAGAGACTGCTTAGAAGGATTTCTTAGACATGGATGGTCAACACCTGATCGGCTTAATCAGTACGTGCCCGTATGACGCAGAGGGTAACCCGTAAGCTTTCTGTGTCTCTAAGACGGAAAAGTTTCCGAATTGCATCGGCCGGGAATCGAACCCGGGCCTCCCGCGTGGCAGGCGAGAATTCTACCACTGAACCACCGATGCTACATTTGAACCTCTAGGTTCAGTGGATGAGTTCATAAAGCTTCCACTTCCCTTTATTATTCAAGAATTTCAACACATTTGCGTTTCTGGTTAGTATGTCAACGTGCGTCCGTGGTCTCTGTGAGTTTCTGAGCTTGTTTGTGAGAGAGCACGAAAAACCTTTGGAGAAATGATCTATCTCTAAATCTTTATCACTTACGAGTAGACACAGTGAGTTACCTTGAGAGTTCATACTTCAGCTCTTCCGGGTAACAGTGAATGGGAATGAGGTAATGTCACGGATGTGTAAGCAGACTCCACACTTTACGTGACGCTCTGAAGTGTTGTGGGTGAGGATAATGACATATTCTTCTTGTTGATATTTCAGTTACCAAAGTTTTTGACTTGTCGAATGAAGCACTCAAGATGAACCGAGGAAACGGTTACTTCCAAGTAAATCTTGTTCAGTAAAGTTTGCTTTTAGTATTTTTTCTGTCGAAGAATTTTTTACTTCAGTTGTAATTTTGTACATAAGTTTGTTTTCAGTATTTTTTCCATCGAAGAATTTTCTACTTCAGTTGTAATTTTGTACATAAATCCTCGGTTAACAGAAAGCCTACTGATTATGGCTGGTGCCTCAGTACGGCCAGTGAACATATTTTCTCTACAGAGTGAGTGATGTAAGACACTCCGTCAGAGGAGCCTCTAAGAGCCACTGAAGGTGGGGAAACCCTCCATCAGGAACTTCAACGACTTCCTCATGAGTACTCTGGCTGTGAACTCCAGCTCCCATGGATGGCGCTTCCAGTACCGTCAAAGTACTATCGAAACAGATTGTCTCCTGCCTATTAAGCTGATAATCAGGTACTTCACTTTATCAGTGACTTTAACAGTGGTGCCATCTTTGAGAGCGATATAATGCTAATTATGTTGTGCGATAAGAAACATCAGCATCCGTTATGAAGAACATGTACTCAAAAGCTCCAGCCAACTCGAAGACAACCAATGTGATCTACATATACTCAAGCCCACGGGAAAGTTGCATGGTTCATGGTAACTTAACGACCCTACTGTCACCAATAACCCTTCCTCAAGGAGACTAGAAATTCACCCAAGAAAGGGTTAAAGTAGCTAGCAACACTCGAGGAGAGTGGCTGGAGACGACCTAACATACACTATGATATATATTGTCATTTGATATTATCTAATCAGGTTAGGGGATTGAGATGGTGGAGTTGTGGGCAATAATGTGAGGATATGGGACGAACTAGAGAAGTTCAAGTGTTTTCATAATGGGAGGCGGTATATAGCCCCGTGGAGCCTATAGTGAGGCGGGAAGGCAGAAGACACGTAGGCCGGCTGAAGAGTGGAGGCTTAAGCAGTCAGGGACTGTGAACTGGTTAAGAAGCTGAGGGGAGTGATATATCCATACCGATAAATATGGAATTTTGATACGATTTCCAGCTATATTGTGCATAATGTTCTTACTATACCTACCAATGCATAAGTTTTAGATGTACATCTTGCAGCTCATATGACCTGGTTGACACGGCCCACTCAAACAGCCGTGAGTTCATTCATCGCTAGATCGCGTGTGATCCATTACACCTGGTACCTGATACAGGTTAGTTGTAAAAGAGGTGTTCTCCCCGGCGGGGAATCGAACCCCGGTCTCCCGCGTGACAGGCGGGGATACTAACCACTATACTACCGAGGATGTAATTGTAGTCATTCCCCTAGAAAAGAAAAAAAAATATTTTTCAAAGTTATCAAATTCAGAAGTCCTTAGTCATATGACTGGAGTATTTTACCCTGATTTATTGATCTTAATCCACGGCGTTCACACTCCTTAAAGCACCACATATAAAATACGTATGATACAAGCACTTTGGTCCCTGAGACGGGAGCCATCAACAAGCATTCTGGCCTAACTGTTCATCCACAACACGCCTTGTAACGTGAGGGTGCGTGAAATGTGGCATCTGCTCACACACGTAGCTGAGGAAGAGCGCTTTCAATGAGTACACAAAGCCTCTCACAATCTTGTTCACACACATAAAAGACAGAACGTCTGATGCAGCTCAAACTCAAAAATATTTATTGTATTTACTCGTAAAGAACACGCGTGCAATGTGCGGTTACATCATCCCAACAGCTTCACTTGCTCTCGCATACGAGCATCCGGATTACCAGAGACGAAGAACGCACGTTGTCACTTCAGTTACGAACGTGGTGTTTTGAAAGCCTTGGATTACACTGGTAGAAGGAGGCTCTTGATGTACTAATTTTTTTTCCGATGAATAATTACAAATGTACCTGCTCGTTGTTCTAGGTATAATGGACTCGTACAGTGAATCCACCATGGAGGTTCAAATGTAGCATCGGTGGTTCAGTGGTAGAATTCTCGCCTGCCACGCGGGAGGCCCGGGTTCGATTCCCGGCCGATGCAATCTACATCATTTTCTGCCATGAAGGCACATTAAGGATGTGAAGTGCCTTCAGCATCACATCTGTAGGTGTTGCCTGCGTGAATTAATTTCAACCAATTCTTGTCTTGTGAGTCTTAACAATATACTTACGAATGATGTACTTAGTCATAAGTAATTGTCTTATAAACCATTTTTCAGTTTATCGAAATCTTAAAGATGATGTCCATCGTCTAAATGTGGTCAGTGAATGCCCAACCCCAAAGATAGATATTGTAAGTTTCTCCATCACAGGAGGTCTTTACTAGCTGCTAAGATTGTGACGCCTTCCACCAAGACCTTCAGCAACTGCCACAGATAACCTGGTAACAATAGACGAACTAATCACAAAGCAAATGTCCAGATAAACAAGACACAGAGTATGACATTTGTAAACCAATCTAGCTCCAACACCCATCGATGGAACCAAGCAAACTGTATATGCACAGCTAAATGACTCCAGTCTACGAGGATGATATGCGGAGATTTCGTTCGATAACTTGTAAGAACTTCACTCGTATAATTTTTGAGGATAACGACAAAGCTTGTTACGAACATTAGGATTAACAGCCTGATTATAAAATACGGTATTGTCCAGGACTCCGGGCTACTCAAAAGAGACCCAGTGTCATCTCCATGTAGCTACTCATCCCTAGATGGAAATTATGGGTTCCATTGTATGAATTACATGAGTTGTCACCACTAACTCACCGTCTGTGATACTCTGAACGCAGCTGAGAAAAGCTACTCGTAAGCATAAAATGTTCCAGTAACACTCGAGAAACCTGACCAGAGACGATCTGACGAACAACACGGGGAATTATGGAATCCAATCGTGTCAGAATGAATTTGATTACCTTAGAAGGTTTCTTGATATGAGATTTTCCCTATACTTAATATTCTGGTGAAGTTGTACATTTTTTCTCTTCCTTTATAGACACCAGTAGACACCAGGTCAGGGCATTTACTTGTCGTAATGACACTGGTCAACAAAAGTAAGCTTTATGTAAACGAGTTGTGATTTACGAGAGAACTATTTACAAAACTAGAGAATTCGCTGACATGAAATAAGCTAAAATGTTTTACCATGGAAGAATCATATGAAAGCAACTTTTTCGCAAATGGCAAATCTAGAATGGGATGATGAAAGGCTCTCTATCTTAACGTGTGTCTGTGAGAAAAGATGCATCGGCCGGGAATCGAACCCGGGCCTCCCGCGTGGCAGGCGAGAATTCTACCACTGAACCACCGATGCTACATTTGAACCTCATAAGTTCACCATGAGTTTATAATTCAACAGTACAATGCACTGTTCACCGTTTTATTGTTCAACTGAAAGTCAAGAGCTCAAATCTTCTTTCTCCCTGTATAATGTAAGTTTCAACACAGCTGCGTTTGTAACTGTCATATCCACGTACGTCTACTGTCTCAAACGATCCACATGCTGGTTTGTGAGAGTACGTGGAGCTGTTGGAGGAATCATCTTCGTGTTGTATGTACATTAAGAATAGATTAAAGAATACATCTTTATGTATGAAATACAGCATCAGATGTTCCATCTCGTATGCGAGTGTAAATGCCAGTATGTGAGGCTGTGTGACCTTAATGGAAGTACTTAGCCACGTGTGTGAGCAAATGCCACAGTTCACACCTCCTCATGTTACAGTGTGTGGTGAGGGTGAGGAGTTCGCCCAGTGTGTTTGTTAATAGTTCGTTTCACTGACCAACGTATTTTCATCATACACCTTACTGTACTGTATATGCAGTTGATGATTGAATATCTTTCAGGGAGTATGAAAGCCCTAGACTTATATCGGTAAAGTACCAAAAGAATAATACTTATGAATGAAGACCTCAAGACGAGGAATAATATTCTTTTTGTGAAGGAATGAACGCATTAACTGTATACTGAGTTGTATAGTGGTAATAACTCTATTATTAAAGTAAAGGTTAACTTTTCATTACGCACCAAGGCAATAATGTTCCCCACGTTATAAAGTCCTTATTCATGTGTTCAGAGCGTTATCTCATGCTCTCTTGATCTGAATTCCACAGCATTTATACTCCATAAAGGAAGTTCATTTAACAACACACACGCACACACACAATGTATATGATATACTTATATAGGGACCCTTGAGGGCACTCTGAAATAAGTACCCAGCTACAATACACACGAACACGAGAGCACATCATCTGTAGTATCTGTTCACATAAGCAGCTATTGACTTATATAATGCACAAAGCCTCACATAACCTTATTTTCATTTACATATAAAACATCTTAGTGAAGTATGTACACTCAAAGAAGAATAACATGTTCACTCAATAAGTGATACTTAACACGCAGGTAATTCCTCCAGTAGCGTCACTTTCCCTCTCACACCCGCGCATCTGCCTATTAGAGACTTGGACACACGTTGACCCCCATCCACGAGCACACCTGTTGAACCGTACACTGTACAGAAAGATGGAGGCTCTGAAGTTAGAGAGACGGATAGTTATTGTAAAACGATGTACATCATAATGTAGCAATGTTTAATGAACTTTTATACTGAACCCTAGAGGTTCAAATGTAGCATCGGTGGTTCAGTGGTAGAATTCTCGCCTGCCACGCGGGAGGCCCGGGTTCGATTCCCGGCCGATGCAAATGAGAACATTTTCTACCATGAATATACATTTATAATGTGGAGTGCCTTCATCATCACACATGTAAGTATGGCCTATGTGAATCTGTTTTCAAACAATTCTTCTCTGGTAAGACAATCTTTATTATTTTTATCTCATTTGAGTCTTATCTTTTTGAGCATTTACTGACCTAAAACCTGCTGATGTTGACAGGTGTCTTAGCAAATGCTCTGACCTCCACAAAGTTTCTTATAAAGTTCTTCATAATTGCCTTCAGGAGCTGCTTAAGTTTGAAGACACTCCACAGGGAACTCGAGCCAAATTCTGTATCTGAAACTTTATCAAACCCTGAGGGAAAATGTTGTCAGCATCCGATTCTTTACAGTCTGGAGGTTTGATAAGGAGTAAACAGAGGTTGGATCATTTACTGAGTGGGGCGGATGGAAACGAGGCATCACGGGAAATAGCGTCTTCTTATCAGTTATATCTGTTTTACGTGTTCTGTCTGTGTGTGTATATAAATGAAGGGAAAATATTTAACTTCATCTCAGTTATATCTGTTTTACGTGTTCTGTCTGTGTGTGTATATAAATGAAGGAAAAATCTTTAACTTCATCATACTATCAAGTACAGGGAGAGTTTCTCGTATCAAGAGATCTTCCATGATTATCAAGATTCCTTTCGACACGATTGGGTTCTAAAGTCTCCCGTGTTCTTCTTCAGGTCGTCTCTTGTTAGTTTTCATGAGTGTTGCTGGAGAATTCTCTTTTTTACGAGTACCATTTCTCAGCTGTGTTCATTGTATGACAGCGAGGTAGTTGGTGTCGCTTGTACAATCCATACTATAAGGCCTATAATTCATATTGGGTATGAATGTATCTAAATTGATTCTATCGAGTAGGCAGGTGCCGTGGGCAATGCCTTATCATCAGGCTACTAATCCTTATGTCCGTGTAAAGCTTTATATTAACCTCAAGGATGACACAAGGGATGTTGTTGCTGATTATCTGAATCTCCGGCTATAATCCTCGTCAGCTGGGGTCAATTATTGTAGTTCCGTTGATGGATGTTGGATGGAGAGTTATCAGGGAGCGTGCCATACACTCAGTACTTGTTTATCTGGGGTTTTCCTTTGTTGTTTGTGAGTCGTTGTTAGCAGGTTATCTGTCGCAGTTGCTTTCGTTGCTGGTGAAGGCTAGTAAAGGCTCCTCTGATGCAGAGCCTTAGAATGCTAACTTTGCTGGGGTCGGGTCATTCACTGGCCACAGACAGTGAGCAACATCTGTAGTCTTTCAGTAGACTGAAAAATTATTTACAAGATAACTACTTGAGAATGAGCGATTACTCAGAATGGAGTTTCTTCAAACTTAAGCAGCTCCTCAAGGCAATTATGAAGAACTTTATAAGAAACTTTGTGGAGGTCAGAGCATATGCTGAGACGCCGGTCAACATCACCAGGTTTTATGTCAGTGAGGAATGTTCAAAAAGGTAAGATTCAATTGAGATAAAAAGAATAAAGATTGTGACAAGAATTGTATGAAAACTGATTCACATAGGCCATACTTACATGTGTGATGATGAAGGTTCTGCACACTTTAAATGTATATACCTTTCAGAAAGTTTTCTTACTTGAATCGGCCGGGAATCGAACCCGGGCCTCCCGCGTGGCCTCCATCTACCTATACAGTGTACGGTTCTACACCTGTTTAAGTAGATGGGGTCAACGTGAGTCTAAGTCTCTGAGAGACAAATGTGGGGAACATTATTGCCTTGGTGAGGGAGAAAATATTAACCTTTACCTTAGTAGTAAAGTTGTTACCACTTATACTACTAAGTATACAGTTAATACGTTCATTCCTCCACAAAAAGAATATTATCTCTCATCTTGAGGTCTTCATTCACGAGTATTTCTTTTCTTTGTGTGTGTTTTACTGATGTATATCTAGGACTTTTATACTCCTTGAAAGATATTCATCAGTCAACTGCATATACAGTACAGTAAGGTGTATGACGAAAATACGTTTGTCAGTGAAACGAACTATTAACAAACACACTGGGCGAACTCCTCACCCTCACCACAAACTGTAACATGAGGATGTGTGAACTGTGGCATTTGCTCACACACGTGGCTAAGTACTTCCATTTAAGGTCACACAGCCTCACATAGTGGCATTTACACTCGCATACGAGATGGAACATCTGACGAATTTCATACTTAAAGACATATACTGAATTTACTCTTAATAATGTACATATGACACGAAGATGATTCCTCCAACAGCTCTACGTGCTCTCACAAATCAGGATGTGGATCGTTAAGGACAGTGGACGCGCGGGGTTATGACAGTTACAAACGCAGCTGTGTTGAAACATGCAGATGACACGGGGAGAAAGAAGAAGAGAGCTCTTGACTTCCATGTGAACAATAATACAGTGAACAGTACATTGTACTGTTGAATTTTGAATTCATGGTGAACTTATCAGGGTTTCCTATATTCAATGACTAGTAAACGTTCTTCTGGTGGAGAACCTGATAACACTCACTTTATAGAGGTAAGGGCATTTCCTGGCCATATTCAGACACCACAACCAACTGTAGGCTTCCAATAAACGGAAAAAATCATCAAAAGGATAATCACTTGTGAATGAATAAGAGAAATCGGAAATGTGAAATGATGATATTAAGAATAGAATGAAAATACCGTTCACGTAAGCGGCAATTACAAACGATGTTTAAGGCACTTCATATGTCTAAGGTGCCCCGATGATGGAAAAACTAGATTGCATCGGCCGGGAATCGAACCCGGGCCTCCCGCGTGGCAGGCGAGAATTCTACCACTGAACCACCGATGCTACATTTGAACCCCTAAGGTTCACTGTATGAATTCATAAAGCACTGCTACAGTATACATATACACTGTTTTACTATGATTATCCATCTTTTAAGTTCAGAGCCTCCATCTTTCCGTACAGTGTACGGTTCAACAGGTGTGCTCGTGGATGAGGGTCAACGTGCGTCTAAGTCTCTGAGAAGCAGATGCGCGGGTGTGAGAGTGACGCTACTGGAGGAACTACCTGCGTGTTAGATGTAACTTGTTTAGTAAACACGTTATATTTCCTTGTGTTCATTCTATACACGATTTGTATTTTACGAAGTGAAGATAACAAGGTTATGGTATGTGTATTAAAGTCGATAGCTGTTTGTGTGAGCAGATGCCACAGATCATGTGGCTTTACGTTCGTGTGTGTTGTAGTTGGGTAGTTAGGGTACAATGTCCTTGCTGAGTGTCCCTATTTTTTCGGGGACTAAACTATTCATATTATGCTCACTGTTGTTAAATGTGTTGTTAACTGAATTTCATTTACGAAGTATAAACTCCGTGGATTTAGATGAAGAGAGCATGAGATAACGCTCTGAACATATGAATGAGGACTTTATGACATGAGGAAACATTGTCTTGCTAGAGGAATAAACGTATTAACTTTTACCTCGGTAGTACAATATACTGAGTATACCGTTAATGCGCTCATTCCTTCACGAAATGAATGTTTTCATTCATTAGTCTTTTCCTTTTTTGATTCTATACTCTTATAATTCTAAGGCTTTCTTACTACCTGAAGGATATTCATTCATCACGCTGCATATACAGTAAAGTGTATAATGAAAATCTGTTGGGCAGTGAAGCGGGAACCATTGACAAACACACTTGGCGAACTCCTCACCCTCACCACACACTGTAACATGAGGATGTGTGAACTGTGGCATTTGCTCACACACAGTGGCTAAGTACTTCCATTAAGGTCACACAGACTCGCATACTGGCATTTACACTCTCATACAAGATGGAACATCTGATGTTGTTTCATACATAAAGATGTATACTGAATTTACTCTTAATGACGTACATACAACACGAAGATGATTCCTCCAACAGCTCCACGTGCTCTCACAAATCAGTACATGGACCGTTAAGGACAGTAGACGTACGTGGAAATGACAGCTACAAACGCAGCTGTGTTGAAACTTAAATTATACAGGGAGAAAGAAGATTTGTGCTCTTGACTTCCATGTGAACAATAAAACGGTGAACAGTGCATTGTACTGTTGAATTATGAATTCATGGTGAACTTATGAGGTTCAAGTGTAGCATCGGTGGTTCAGTGGTAGAATTCTCGCCTGCCACGCGGGAGGCCCGGGTTCGATTCCCGGCCGATGCAATCTAGTTTTTCCACCAACGGGGCACCTTAGGCGTATGAAGTGCCTTAAGCATCGTTTGTAATTGCCGTCAAAGCGAATGGTATCTTCATTCGATTCTTACAATTATCATTTTACATCTCTTATTCATTCACAAGGTAATTATCCTTTTAATGATTTTTTCCGTTTATTGGAAGGCTCCAGTTGGTTGTGGTGTCTGAATATGGCCAGTAAATGCCCTGACCTCTGTAAAGTGAGTGTTATCAGGTTCTCCACCAGAAGAACGTTTACTAGTCATTAAATATAGGAAACCCTCCACGAGGAACTTCAACAACTGCGACAAGTATTAGTTAATAACTGATGCACTAACACCAAAGCAGAGGTCAGTATAGACTTGCGTCAGATGACTAATGAGTGTCACTTAAATCATCTTTGAGGATAAGATAAAGCTCATACGAAGTCAAGATCAGCAGCCTCATTATGATATACGGCATTACCCTAGACTCCTCTATACTTAAGAAATTCAGTGTAATTTTACATATATTCATATCCACACGAAAGTTGTATGTTTTACAGTATGGATCACATTGTCTCCACTAACCCTCTTTTGTGATACTATAAACGCTTATGATAGAAGGTAATCGTAAGCAGAAAGTGCTCCAGCAGCTCTCAAAATACTGACCAAAGACGACCTGACGAACTACATGGGAAATCATAGAATCCAATCATGTCAAAAGGTATCTAATTATCTTAGAAGGTCTTTTGATACGAGAATTCCCCCGGTACTTGATAGATGAAGTTTAAGCATTTTTGTTTCTATAGACACAGGCAGCTCCCAGTCAAGAACAGACAAAACACATTAGACATGTGTATAAGAAAAGAAAGGACGCTATTTCTCATGATGCCTGATTTCAGTCTGCCCCACTCAACGAAAGATGCAACCTTTGTTATCTCGTTATTCCACCACCGCGAGGGAGACGCCTCCAGAAACTGTAGACAATCAATCGGGTTTTCTAAGTCACTTCTGATGAAGAACCATATAACAAACTTTGTGGTTGTCAGGACATTTATTTGCCACAATGACACATCAGTAAGCTTTATAAGAACGTGGGATGACTTACAAGATAATTATATATATGTCAGAGAATTAGTTTATCATAGAGGAATGAAGAACAAGTCTTACGAGACAAGTATTGTATGGAAACAACTGATTCTCATTAACCAACACAGACAGATGCGACGATGAAGGCACCTTTAATGTATCTCAGGACTGAAAATGTTCTGATTTGCATCGGCCGGAATCGAACCCGGGCCTCCCGCGTGGCAGGCGAGAATTCTACCACTGAACCACCGATGCTACATTTGAACCCCTAAGGTTCACTGTATGAATTCATAAAGCACTGCTACAGTATACATATACACTGTTTTACAATAATTATTCATCTCTTTAAGTTCAGAGCCTCCATCTTTCTGTACAGTGTACGGTTCAACGGGTGTGCTTGTGGATGAGGGTCAACGTGCGTCTAAGTCTCTTAAGAGACAGATGCGCCGGTGTGAGAGAGTGACGCTACTGGAGGAATTACCTGCTTGTTAAATGTCACTTGTTTAGTGAACACGTTTTATTTCCTTGTGTACATTCTTTAAACGATGTGTATCTCAGGGAACTGAAGATAACAAGGTTATGGTATGGTATGTGTATAAAAGTCGATAGCTGCCACAATTGTGTGAGCAGATGCCACAGATCATGTGACCATATGTTCGTGTGTGTTGTAGTTGGGTAGTTAGGGTACAGTGCACTTGCTGAGGGTCCTTATACTTTCAGGGACTAAACTCTTTGTATCATATTCACAACTGTACATACGTGTTGTTAAATGAATTTCATTTACGGAGGATGAACGCTGTGGATTCAGATGAAGAGAGCAGGAGATAACGCTCTGAACATACAAATGAGGACTTTATGACGTAAGGAAGCATTGTCTTGCTAGAGAAATAAGCGTATTAAACTAAATTTACCTCGGTAGTACAGTATACTGAGTATACTGTTACTGTGCTCATTCTTCCACGAAATGAATGTTTTCATCATTCATGAGTCTTTTTCTTTTTTGATAATATACTGATATAATTCTAAGGCTTTCATACTCCCTGAAGGGTATTCATTCATCACGCTGCATGTACAGTAAAATGTATAATAAAAATGCGTTGGTCAGTGAAACGGGAACCATTAACAAACACACTGGGCGAACTCCCCACCTCCACGACACACTGTAACATGAGGATGTGTGAACTGTGGCAGTTGCTCACACACGTGGTTAAGTACTTCCATTAAGGTCACGCAGCCTCACATACTGGCATTTACACTCGCATACAAGATGGAACATCTGATGTTGTTTCATACATAAAGATGTATACTGAATTTACTCTTAATGATGTACATACAATACGAAGATGATTCCTCACGCAGCTGTGTTGAAACTTACATTATGGAGGGAGAAAGAAGATTTGAGCTCTTGACTTCCATGTGAAGAATAAAACGGTGAACAGTGCATTGTATTGTTGAATTATGAAATGTTGAACTTATGAGGTTCAAATGTAGCATCGGTGGTTCAGTGGTAGAATTCTCGCCTGCCACGCGGGAGGCCCGGGTTCGATTCCCGGCCGATGCAATCAAGATTTTCCACCATCGAGGCACATTAGGAATATGAAGTGCCTTAAACATCATTTGTAGTTGCCACCTACACGGTAATTCATTCGATTCTTGCTATCATCATTTTACATCACCGAGTTATCTTATTCATTGACAGATTATCATTCTTTTGATCTTATTCGTTAACCAAAGCCTACAGTTGGTTATGTCTGAATATGGCCAGTAAATGCCCTGACCTCTGTAAAGTGAGTGTTATCAGGTTCTCCACCAGAAGAACGTTTGCTAGTCATTAAATCTGGGAAACCATCCAATAGGAACTTCAACACCTGCGACAAGTATTGGTTAACAACTGATGCACTAAGAGGAAGCAGAAGTTGAGATGAATTATTACAGTGGGTATGATAGTCCTTAGTAACCCCACCTCCAACACCCATCGTTGGAACTATAAACTCGCAGCTGAAGGACCCCATTCACCGAGGCTGATAAGCAGAGATTGCTTCAGATAATAAGTGTCATTTGTATCATCTTTGAGGATAAGATAAAGCTTCTACGAACACAAAATCAACAACCTGATTATGATATACGGCATTACCCAGGACTCCAGCCTACTTAAGAATATCAATGTAATTTGATTATATTTGTTCCATAAAGAAATTACAGGTTCTAAAGTATAGATTACATTGGTGTCACCACTAACGCACTGTTTATGATATGAACACAGCTGGAAAAAGGTGCTGGACACAGAAAGTGCTCCAGTAGCTCTCAAAAAACTGAGCAAAGACGACCTGACGAACAACATGGGAAATTATAGACTCCAATTATCTTAGGTCTCTTGATACGAGAAATCTCTCGGTCCTGAACAAATGAAGTTTAAGCTTTTTTCTCATTATAGACACGAGCAACTCCCAGTCAAGAACAGACGGAGCACATTAGACATGTGTTTAACAAATTTCTCGTAATGTCTAGTTTCTCTCTGCCCCACTCAACGAAAGATCCAACCTTTATCTCATTATTCAACCACCGCGAGGGAGACACCTCCAGAAACTGTAGAGAATCAATCAGGTGCTGACGACCTTTTGTCTATTAGAGCGTATATTTTTTATTCCCTGGTCGAATGTCTTAAGGCACTTCTGATGAAGAACCATATAACAAACTTTGTGGAGGTCAGGGCATTTATTTGCCTCAGTGACACATCAATAAGATTTATAAGAACGTGGGATGATTTACGAGATAACTATATTTAGATATTAAATTAGGGAATGCGTTTATCGAAAAGGAATGAAGAATATGTCTTACCAGACAAGTATTGTATCGAAACAACTGATTCTCATTAACCAATACCGACAAATGTGACGATGAAGGCACCTTTAATGCATCTCAAGACTGAAAATGTTCTGATTTGCATCGGCCGGGAATCGAACCCGGGCCTCCCGCGTGGCAGGCGAGAATTCTACCACTGAACCACCGATGCTACATTTGAACCTCTAGGGTTCAGTATAAAAGTTCACTAAAGTTCTTTAAACATTGCTACATTATGATATACACTGTTTGATAATAATTATCCATCTCTTTAAGTTCAGAGCCTCCATCTTTCTGTACAGTGTACGGTTCAACAGGTGTGCTCGTGGATGAGGGTCAACGTGCGTCTAAGTCTCTAAGAGACAGATGCGCCGGTGTGAGAGAGTGACGCTACTGGAGGAATTACATGCGTGTTAAATGTCCCTTGTTTAGTAAACACGTTATATTTCCTTGTGTACATTCTTTGCACGATCTGTATCTTAGGGAAGTGAAGATAACAAAGTTAAGAAATGAGAAGACGCCATTGATCGTGATGCCTCGTTTTCGTCTGCCCCACTCAGCGAAAGATGGAAATTTTGTTCACTTGTTATCCAACCAGAGCGGGGGAGACACCTCCAGACATCGTAGAGAATCAATCAGGTGCTGACGTCCTTTTGCCTAGGTGTATATTTTCTCCTTGGTGGAGTGTCTTCAAACTTGCGCAGTTCCTTCAGGCACTTCTGGTGAAGAACCATATAACAAAATTTGTGGATGTCAGGGCATTTATTTGCTTTAGTGATACATCAGTAAGATATATAAGAACGTGGGATGATTTACAAGATTGCTCTATATGAATTTTAAAGTAGAGAATTAGTTTATGAAAGAGGAATGAAGAACAAGTCTTACCAGACTAGTATTGTATGGAAACAACTGTTTCTCATTAACCAATACCGACAATTGTGACGATGAAGGCACCTTTAATGTATCTCAAGACTGAAAAATGTTCTGATTTGCATCGGCCGGGAATCGAACCCGGGCCTCCCGCGTGGCAGGCGAGAATTCTACCACTGAACCACCGATGCTACATTTGAACCTCGAGGGTTGAGTATAAAAGTTCACTAAAGTTCTTTAAACATTGCTACATTATGATATACACTATTTGATAATTATCCACCTCTTTAAGTTCAGAGCCTCCATCTTTCTGTACAGTGTACGGTTCAACAGGTGTGCTCGTGGATGGGGGTCAACGTGCGTCTAAGTCTCTAAGAGACGGATGCGCCGGTGTGAGAGAGTGACGCTACTTGAGGAATTACCTGCGTGTTAAATGTCACTTGTTTAGTAAACACGTTATATTTCCTTGTGTACATTCTTTGCACGATCTGTATCTTAGGGAAGTGAAGATAACAAGGTTATGATATGATATGTGTATAAAAGTCGATAGCTGCTTGTGTGAGCAGATGCCACACATCATGTGACCTCATGTTCGTGTGTGTTGTAGTTGGGTAGTTAGGGTACAGTGAGCTTGCTGAGGGTTCTTATATTTTCAGGGACTAAACTGTTTATATTATGCTCACCAGTGTATATACTTGTTAAATGAATTTCATTTACGGAGTATAAACGCTGTGGATTCAGATGAAGAAAACAGAAGATAACTCTCTGTATATACTTGTATATACTTGTTAAATGAATTTCATTTACGGAGGATGAACGCTGTGTATTCAGATTAAGAGAGCAGGAGATAACACTCTGAACATATGAATGAGGACTTTATGACGTGAGAAACCATTGTCTTGCTAGAGGTTCAGTGGTAAATTGTCTTGCTAGAGGTACTGTGGTACATTGTCTTGCTAGAGGTACAGTGGTACATTGTCTTGCTAGAGGTTCAGTGGTAAATTGTCTTGCTAGAGGTACTGTGGTACATTGTCTTGCTAGAGGTACAGTGGTACATTGTCTTGCTAGAGGTACAGTGGTACATTGTCTTGCTAGAGGTACAGTGGTACATTGCCTTGCTAGAGGTACAGTGGTACATTGTCTTGCTAGAGGTACAGTGGTACATTGTCTTGCTAGAGGTACAGTGGTACATTGTCTTGCTAGAGGTACAGTGGTACATTGTCTTGCTAGAGGTACAGTGGTACATTGTCTTGCTAGAGGTACAGTGGTACATTGTCTTGCTAGAGGTACAGTGGTACATTGTCTTGCTAGAGGTACAGTGGTACATTGTCTTGCCAGAGGTACAGTGGTACATTGCCTTGCTAGAGGTACAGTGTTAACCACTATACCACTGAGTATACCGTTGATACACTTATTCCTCCACGAAATGAATGTTTTCATCAGTCATGAGTCTTTTTCCTTTTTGATACTATACTGATATAATTCTAAGGCTTTTATACTCCTTAAAGGGTATTCATTCATCACACTGCTTATACAGTGAACTGTATAATGAAAATGCGTTGGTCAGTGAAACGGGAACCATTAACAAACATACTGGGCGAACTTCCCACCTCCACCACACACTGTAACATGAGGACGTGTGATCTGTGGCATTTGCTCACACACACATGGCTAAATGCTTCCATTAAGGTCACACAGCCTTACATACTGGCATTTACACTCGCATACAAGATGGAACATTTGATGTTGTTTCATACATAAAGATGTATAATGAATTTACTCTTAATGATGTACATAGAATAAGAAGATAATTCCTCACGCAGCTGTGTTGAAACTTACATTATACAGGGAGAAAGAAGATTTGAGCTCTTGACTTCCATATGAACAATAAAACGGTGCATTGTACTCTTGAATTATGAATTCATGGTGAACTAACGAGGTTCAAATGTAGCATCGGTGGTTCAGTGGTAGAATTCTCGCCTGCCACGCGGGAGGCCCGGGTTCGATTCCCGGCCGATGCAATGAAGATTTTCCACCATCGAGGCACATTAGGCATAGGAAGTGCCTTAAACATCGTATGTAGTTGCCGCCTACACGAATCTGTTATTTTCATTCATTTCGTCTGGTAAGTCTTACTGTTATCATTTTACATAACTGAATTCTCTGACTTGTTCATTCAAAGTTAACCAGTTATCTTGGTAATAATTTTTTCCAGGTTATCGAAAGCCTACAGTTGTTGGGAGTGTCTGGATGTGGTCAGTAAATGGTCTGACGTCTTTAAAGTGAGTGTTATCAGGTTCTTCACATGAAGAACACTTACTAGTCGTTAAATCTGGGGACCATCCACTTGGAACTTCTACTTCTACAAGTACTGGTTAACTTCTGATGCACTAACAAGAAGCGGAAGTCGAGATAGATTAATACAAGGAATATGATACGGTCTTTTGCGACCCTACCTCCAGCACCTATCGTTGGATCTACACACACATGATAAATTCACACCCATATGACTCCAGTCAGATTTTTGTCAGATAACCAATAAGTGTCACTTGTAACATCTTTGAGGATAAAGATAAAGCATATACGAACACAAGATCAGCAGCCTAATTATAATATACAGCATTGTCGAGGACTCCAGCCTACTTAAGAAAATCAATTTAATTTACATATATTCATACCAACATGGAAGTTATAAGTTTTACCGTATGGAATACTTTGGTGTCGCCACTAACGCACTGTTTGTGATACTATGAACACATCTTGAAAAAGGTACTCGTCAGCGGAAAGTGCTACAGCAGCTTTCAAAAACTGACCAAAGGCGACCTGACGAACAAGTGAAATTATAGAATCCAATCATGGCAAAAGGAATCTGATTATCTTAGAAGGTCTATTGATAGGAGAAATTTCCCGGTACATAATAAAGTTTAAGAAGTTTTCTCTTTATAGACACAAACAGCTCCCAGTCAAGAACAGACGGAGCACGTTAGGCATATGTATAAGAAATGAGAAGACGCCATTTCTCGTGATGCCTCGTTTCCGTCTGCCTTGCTCAACAAAGGATGCAACTTTTGTTCACTCGTTATCTAACCACCGCGAAGGAGACACCTCCAGACATCGTAGAGAATCAATTAGGTGCTGACGTCCTTTTGTTACAAGTTTATTTCTTTCTGGTGTGGTGGAGTGTCTGCAAACTTGTGCAGTTCCTAAAGGCACTTCTGATAAAGGACTATATATCAAGCTTTGTTGTTGAGAATTTTTCTGGCCACATTTCACCTCAGTAAGCTTTCAGTAAACGAGGGATGATTTACAGGTTAAATATTCATGAATATAAAACTGGAGAATTCGTTGATCTAAAAGGAATAAAAAGTCTTTCTTACCAGACAAGTATTCTTCGGAAACTGATTCTCATTAACCATACCTACAAATGTGATGATGAAGGCACTCCATCCATACTTATAATGCACTTCGATGGCAGAAAATGTTCTAATTTGCATCGGCCGGGAATCGAACCCGGGCCTCCCGCGTGGCAGGCGAGAATTCTACCACTGAACCACCGATGCTACGTTTGAATCCCTAGGATTGACTGTAGTAATTTGTGGAGCATTACAACAATATATGGACTCTGTTTTACAGCAATTGTCCACCCGTTCGTTGAGAGTTTAGAGTTTCCATCTTTCTGTACAGTGTACGGTTCAACAGCTGTTGGTGGATCGGGTCAACGTGCGTCTAAGTCTCTGAGAGGCAGATGCGCAGGTGTGAGGGAGAAAGGGCCACTACTGGAAGAATTACCTGCGTGTTAAATGTCACTTGTTGAGTAAACAAGTTATACTTCTTGGAGTGTACATTATACTTTCGATCTCGTGTGTTACATGGAAGTGATAATGAGATTCTGTGAGGCTTTTATGTATCAAAGTCCTTTGATGCTTGTGTAAGCAGATGCCACATTTCAGGCGTCTTCATGTAACAGCGCGTGTTGTGGGTGGTTACTTAGTGTGCCTGATGGTAGTTCCCGTTTCAGTAAGCAAAATGTTTGTATAACATAAGCATTGCTGTTCATACGTGTTGTTAAATGGATTTCCTTTCTGGAGTGTAAAAGAAGTGGCTTCAGAGGAAGAAAGCTGGAGAAAACACAGAACATGAATGAGGACTTCATGACGTGGGAAAGCATTATTGTCTTGCTAGAGGAATGAACATTATTAACCTTTACCTCTGTAGAACGGTGGCTAACCACTATAATGCTGAGTGTACAGTTAATGCGCTCATTCCTCCACGAAAAGAATATTTCTCCATCTTGACGTACTCATTCATGAGTCTGGATTGTTTCCTCATGTTTTTTGTTGATCTAGATCCAGGCCATTCACACTCCTTGATGGATATCCATCTATCACATCCAGTATATACAGTAACGTGTGAAATATAGATGTTTTGGTCCTTGAAGCGGAAATCAACAAGCACACACTGTCCTAACTCGCCAACACGCACTGTAACGTGAGGGCGCATGAAATGTGGCATTTGCTCACACACGTAACAAAAAATCCTTCATTTAGTACAAGCATAATCTCATTTACTCTCGAGATAATGTCTGATGTATTTTACACATAAAGATGAACGCTGTGTTTACCCGTAAATGAGAGGCACGCAACATGAGTTTATACCTCTAACAGCTTCACATGTCCTCCCTCAAAAAACGAGCTTCTGCACTCCGAGACAATGGAAGCGCGTTAACATACCAATTTCAGAGGCAAATGTGTTGAAACCCGTAGATTATACAGGGAAATGGTAGCTCTGAGCTCTTGAGAGACGGATGATCAAAACAGCGTACAGAACATTGAACTGTTTTGTGAACTCGTACAGTGAACCCTAAGGGTTCAAATGTAGCATCGGTGGTTCAGTGGTAGAATTCTCGCCTGCCACGCGGGAGGCCCGGGTTCGATTCCCGGCCGATGCAATTTAGAAAACTTTTAGCCGTAAAGACATTAACTATGTCAAGTCCTGTCAGTATCATATAAGAAGGTATGGAATAATGCGAATCTTTCATTTTCATGTAATTCTTGCCAGGTAAGACTCGCTGTTGTCTCTTTGAAAGCGGCGGTTTTTCATTTTCATTTATAAGTCAAATTCGAAATCATTCCTCATTTTGCTTAAAGCAAACCAATGATGATCGGTGCCTGGATGCGGCCATTGAATATCCTACAAAGTCTGTTAAAAGGACCTCTTTTTTGAAGAGCCTTTAAGACCTGCTCATATTCGGACACATTCCACTTGGAATTTCAACGACTGCGGCGGATACTAGTAGACAACGGTGGAGAAGTCTAGATAAAGAAATACTTTGACCTAGTCCCCACTTACACTAACCCCAGCTCCCACTGATGGCATAATGATTAAACATTACTTCCATAACCAAATGTCTCTGTGAAGTTGATGCCCGTGTACTTCGTCAGGTTGTGGCAACGACACCCGTGAGAACTGTGAGTGTAAGATGGAACTAATAGCTTTATGCAAACACTAAGATCAGGATAATCTCCCGCGTCCTCGGTATGTCTTTGAGTTGGAGCAGCTCGTGACCAAAAATTATGACAGAGGAGCGAGCATGGGTTCACTTCCATATTAAAAGGCATGTGAAAATTCCTTTGTAAACAGGGTTTAAGTAATCATTAACTTCCTTTACTTATGATTGGATTCTATTGTGTTGTCAGGTCCTTTGTAATCAGCTTCCTTGGGTGTTGCTAGACGATACGCTGCTCATGATAATACCCTTCCTTAGGTGCATTTTCACTGTCGTAGATGATGACTTGGTGGTAACAATGTGATATATACCATGAAATCTACAATCTCTTTTAGGGCAAGAATATAGGCGGATTCGCATTGCTGTTCTTGTCTAGGGCTATGGTCTTGGGTGAAGTTGTTTTTTTCTTATGTTGCTGGTAGCTGAGTTCGTTTATTTTCTCTCAAGGTTGACAAAAATGACGCTCATTGATAATCTGAAATGTCTGCGTCTCAGATTCATGAGCGGGACAGTTTGGTTGAGGAGGCACTGGGTTTTGATGCTAGGTGTTGGTGACGCTGGTCAAGTACTAATCAAACTGGGGTAATGCGTTGTTGTCACTGCATTCGCAAATAGTCAGCATCTGTCGTAAGTTGTTGTTCCTTGTGAAGGGTTACCGAACTTGAGCTCATAGATTATCTTGTAATGAAGAATGTGGCCACTGTTTGTAGAGGTTAGGACATCAACTGGCCACATCGATACCGATCAACTGTAAATTGAAGAATGATATGCAGGATAATTACTTGTGATTAAATGAGCACATAAATCGTTTATAAAAGGCGCCAAAAGTAAACATTCATGTGACAAGAACTGTCTGAAATTAACCGATTCGCATTGGCTACACCCACAGATGTGGTGTTGAATGCAATTAGATGCATGATCTCTCCCGATAGCAGAAAATGATCTAAATTGCATCGGCCGGGAATCGAACCCGGGCCTCCCGCGTGGCAGGCGAGAATTCTACCACTGAACCACCGATGCTACGTTTAAATTTCCATCCTTCACAGCATTAGTTTGTAAAGCATTACTGCAGTGTAAGATGCACTTTAATCATCTACCCCTTTTTTCAAAAACAAAAAAGATCTGTTATTTATATCATGGCTTTACTCGTGTACATACATTGAGAAACCCTTTTCAAAATCTTAAGCCAGGTACTCAGATATCGATCAGCCCCAGAGGGAGGGTTAACAGCTGGGATAGCTGTGGGCTAATCTCCATGCGCACTGCTTGTAGTCGTGTGGGCCCGTGGGTGAATAATGACGGTAGCGCGCTTGAAGGTGACCAAAGGGTTTGCGTGTTCAGTGAATCAACTTTGTGGAGTATGAACTCTTTGGATTAAGATGCATAAGAATGTTTGAAATACTCTAGGCGTATGAGTATTATTATCATGGTATGCAACTAGAGAAGTGAACCCATTAACCACATCTTCGGTAGTATAGTGGTTAGTATCCCCGCCTGTCACGCGGGAGACCGGGGTTCAATTCCCCGCCGGGGAGATAATTCTCTCACACATGTCCTGTATCACATCCGATCCGTGTTGGATTGCAGCGCTTTAGTGGTGGATGAACAAGCAGCAGTGTGAGCGGCCATGTCACCCCACACACCACACTCGTTAGGGATGCTAGTTTGTAGCTTAGCGCCTCCTGTTCATTTATAACATATATAAGGATGACATGCGCCCTCGTCTACTACCTTGGCACTTTCTTTTCCTAAGGATGCTGTTATGTAGTGCCCGCTCAAGGGTAATATTTTTGTCTTTTAGATAGTGCGTTAATGACTACTCCAGTGTGAACAAATGTAGGTCATGTTTGTTCTCCTGAGTGGGTTTGGGTCCTGAGTAATCCTTTTCTCATAATCAGTTGCTGACATTGTTCGTAAAATAGATTACTACCTAAATTTATACTCATAAATAGTTAATGCATGTGGCTGTCACTGACGATCTGAAGGAGTATCTATAGCTTGTTAGCTCTATAAACAGGAGTCATTTGAGAAGAATAGTTTGACTACTTTGGTGCTATCCATAGCTGTTGGAGTTGGACTTTATAGGAACTAAATGAAAGCACATCTTTATCAGTTTAAGGAATAGATAAGATTATATTTTGAAATGAAAGAAAAGTAATTGCTGAGAAATAACCACTTCCTGTAGGCAGCACGTACAGATGTGAGGATGAGGGCATTTCACAAATTTTGTGTCTACAAGACGGAAAGTATTCACAAATGCATCGGCCGGGAATCGAACCCGGGCCTCCCGCGTGGCAGGCGAGAATTCTACCACTGAACCACCGATGCTACGTTTAAATCTCTGTCCTTCACAGCATTAGTTTGTAAAGCATTACTGCAGTGTAAAATGCACTTTAATCATCTATCCTTTTTTTTTTTTTTTCAAAAATAACAAAGAACTTCTATTTATATCATGGCTTTACTCGTATGTATACATTGAGAAACCGTTTCCAAAATCTTAAGCCAGGTACTCAGATATCGATCAGCCCCAGAGGGAGGGTGAACAGCTGGGATAGCTGTGGGCTAATCTCCATGCGCACTACTTGTAGTCGTGTGGGCCCGTGGGTGAATAATGAGGGTATTGCGCTTGAAGGTGACCAAAGGGTTTGCGTTGTTCAGCGAATCAACTTTGTGGAGTATGAACTCTTTGGATTAAGATGCATAAGAATGTTTGAAATACTCTAGGCGTATGAGTATCATTATCTTGCTACGCAGCTAGAGAAGTGAACCCATTAACCACATCCTCGGTAGTATAGTGGTTAGTATCCCCGCCTGTTTGTAGCTTAGCGCCTCCTGTTCATTTAACATATATAAGCATGACATGCGCCCTCGTCCACTACCTTGGCACTTTCTCTTCCTAAGGATGCTGTTATGTAGTGCCCGCTCAAGGGTAATATTTTTGTCTTTTAGATAGTGCGTTAGTGGCGACTCCAGTGTGAACAAGTGTAGGTCATACTGGTTCTCCTGAGTGGGTTTGGGTCCTGAGTCATTCTGTTCTCATAATCAGTTGCTGACCTTGTTCGTAGAGTAGATTAATACCTAAATTCCTACTCATAAATAGTTTACACAAATGGCTGTCACTGACGATCTGAAGGAGTATCTATAGCTTGTTAGCTCTATAAACAGGAGTCATTTGAGAAGTATAGTTTGACTATTGTAGTGCTATCCACAGCTGTTGGAGTTTATAAGAACTAAATAAAAGCACATCTTTATCAAGGATTTTCGTCGTTTTTAGTACACCTTTTCTTAACCATTATCAGTTGCAGTTGTTGAAGTTCCTGGTGAAGGGTTTCCCTGCTTGAGTAGCTCTTAACGGTTCTTGTAATGAGAAACCATACAGCACATTCCTTATATAGAGCAGAGTCTTCATTAAGCGTTTTCAGGGACTGACTGTAAATTGTACTTTCTGTGAACTGAGGAATTTTAAGACAGTTTAAGGAATAGATAAGTAAATACTTTAAAATGAAAAAAAAATGTAATTGCTAAGAAATAACCACTTCGTGTAGGCAGCACGTACAGATGTGAGGATGAGGGCATTTCACAAATTCTGTGTCTACGAGATGAAAAATATTAATAAATGCATCGGCCGGGAATCGAACCCGGGCCTCCCGCGTGGCAGGCGAGAATTCTACCACTGAACCACCAATGCTACATTTAAATTCCCATTCTTCACTGCATTAGATTGTAAAGCATTACTACAGTGTAAGATGCATTTTAATCATATACCCCTTTTTTCGAAAATAAAATAGAGCTCTTGTTTATATCATGTCTTTAGTCGTATATATACATTGAAAAACCCTTTCCAAAGTCTTAAGCCAGGTACTCAGATATCGATCAGCCCCAGAGTGAGGGTGAACAGCTGGGATAGCAAGTGCCCGCTCAAGGGTAATATTTTTGTCTTTTAGATAGTGCGTTAGTAGCGACTCCAGTGTGAACAAGTGTAGGTCATACTGGTTCTCCTGAGTGGGTTTGGGTCCTGAGTCATCCTGTTCTCATAATCAGTTGTTGAACTTGTTCGTAGAGTAGATTAATACCTAAATTCCTACTCATAAATAGTTTACCCATGTGGCTGTCACTGACGATCTGAAGGAGTATCTATAGCTTGTTAGCTCCATAAACAGGAGTCATTTGAGAAGTATAGTTTCACTATTGTAGTGCTATCCGTAGCTGTTGGAGTTGGAATTTATAGGAAGTAAATAAAAGCACATCTTTGTCAGGGATTTTCGTTGTTTTTAGTACACATTTTCTTCACCATTATCAGTTGCAGTTGTTGAAGTTCCTGGTGAAGGGTTTCCCTGCTTGAGTAGCCCTTAACGGTTCTTGTAATGAGAAACCATACAGCACATTCCTTATATAGAGCAGAGTCTTCATTAAGCGTTTTCAGGGACTGACTGTAAATTGTACTTTCTGTGAACTGAGGAATTTTAAGACAGTTTCAGGAATAGTTAAAAAAAATACTTTGAAATGAAAAAGTAATTGCTGAGAAATAACCACTTCCTGAAGGCAGCACATACAGATATGAGGATGAGGGCATTTCACAAATTCTGTGTCTACGAGATGGAAAATATTCATAAATGCATCGGCCGGGAATCGAACCCGGGCCTCCCGCGTGGCAGGCGAGAATTCTACCACTGAACCACCGATGCTACGTTTAAATTCCCATCCTTCACTGCATTAGTTTGTAAATCATTACTGCAGTGAAAGATGCATTTTAATCATCTACCTCTTTTTTCGAAAATAGCATAGAGCTCTTGTTTATATCATGTCTTTATTCGTATATACACATTGAGAAACCCTTTCCAAAATCTTAAGCCAGGTACTGAGAAATCGATAAGCCCCGGAGGGAGGGTGAACAGCTGGGATAGCTGTGGGCTAATCTCCATGCGCACTACTTGTAGTCGTGTGGGCTCGTGGGTGAATAATGAGGGAAGCGCGCTTGAAGGTGACCAAAGGGTTTGTTTCGTTCAGCGAATCAACTTTGTGGAGTATGAACTCTTTGGATTAAGATGCATAAGAATGTTTGAAATACTCTAGGCGTATGAGTATCATTATCTTGCTACGCAGCTAGAAGTGAACCCATTAACCACATCCTCGGTAGTATAGTGGTTAGTATCCCCGCCTGTCACGCGGGAGACCGGGGTTCAATTCCCCGTCGGAGAGATGACTCTCTCACACATGTCCTGTATCACATACGATCCGTGTTGGATTGCAGCGCTTTAGTGGTGGATGAACAAGCAGCAGTGTGAGCGGCCATGTCACCCCGCACACCACACTCGTTAGGGATACTAGTTTGTAGCTTAGCGCCTCCTGTTCATTTATAACATATATAAGCATGACATGCGCCCTCGTCTACTACCTTGGCACTTTCTTTTCCTAAGGATGCTGTTACGTGGTGTGCTCTCAAGGGTAATATTTTTGTCTTTTAGATAGTGCGATAGTAGCGACCCCAGTGTGAACAAGTGTAGGTCATACTGGTTCTCCTGCGTGGGTTTAGGTCTTGAGTGATCCTATTCTCATAATCATTTGCTGACCTTGTTCGGAGATTAATACCTAAATAAAATATTCATAAATAGTCTACCCAAGTCTCTGTCACTGACAATCTGAAGGAGTGTCTGCTTGTTAGCTCTATAAACAGGAATCATTTGAGAGGTATAGTTTGACTACTTTGGTGCTATCCATAGCTGTTGGAGTTGGAGTTTATAAGAACTAAATAAAAGCACATCTTTATCAAGGATTTTCATCCTTTTTATTACACCTTTTCCTCACCAGTTGCAGTTGTTGAAGTTCCTGGTGAAGGGTTTCCCTGCTTGAGTAGCTCTTAACGGTTCTTGTAATGAGAAACCATACAACACATTCCTTATATAGGGCAGAGTCTGCATTATGCGTTTTCAGGGACTGACTGTAAATTGTACTTTCTGTGAACTGGGGAATTATAAGACAATTTAGGGAATACATAAGTAAATACTTTGAAATAGAAGAAAAGTAATTGGTGAGAAGTAACCACTTCCTGTAGGCAACACCTACAGATGTAAGGATGAGGGTATTTCACAAATTCTGTGTCTACGAGACGGGAAAGTATTAATAAATGCATCGGCCGGGAATCGAACCCGGGCCTCCCGCGTGGCAGGCGAGAATTCTACCACTGAACCACCGATGCTACGTTCACCGTTTAAGGGTTTAGTGCAAGAGCTCACAAGGCATTGCTACCGTATAAGATACAATTTGAATCGTCCACTTTTTTCAAGAATAAAGTCCTGACCATCCTTCATCATTTCTCTCAACACATTTATATTTTGTTTGTGGTTTGTGTGTCAGCATGCGTCTGGTCTGGTATTCCCGTGTGTGAGAGGACTCGACGGTATTGGAGGATGTATGTTTCTTTAAATGTAAAATCCATTAAGCGCGAAGCATTATTTCCTAAAGGAAAGTCTGCAATGGTGCGTGAGTAGTTGTCAGTTTTTAGGCGTTTTCACGCAAGTCATCATTCCTTTTCTGTTACGGAGAAAGAATATTGTATTCATGTTTTCCTGTCCCTTAACTTTATATACGTACCATGGTATTACTATTGGGTGTATATACGCATACCTCAACACTCCGCATGAATCTGGTACACAGATATCGATCAGCCCTAAAGGGAAGATGAACAGCAGGGTTGGCTGTGGGTTGACTTAAAGTCGGGCATACCTGTGCGTGAGTCATAGGGATTAAGTGTCCTTGTAGGTGGTTCGTTTCAGTGACCAAAAGTGTTTGCAAGAGATAAACTAATCTGTATTCTGGATTACGAAATCGTGGATTCACATAAGTAAAGGTGTCTTGAATACTCCAGACATTGAATGAGGATCCTAAACCGTGGGGGAAAGTATTATTGTCGTGCTACGTAGAGTGAACGTATTAACCTTGTCCTCGTTAGTATAGTGGTTAGTATCCCGGCCCGTCTCGCGGGAGACCGGGCCTCAGTTCCCCCACCGGTGAGATTCTTCTCTTACACCTGACCTGTATCAGGTACCAGTTATGTTGGATCATAGCATTTTATCGATGTGTGAACGTGCATCTGTGTTAATGGGATGTGTTACCTCACACACCACACTCGTTAGGGAGACAGTTTACAGTTATAGCGCTAATATCAATTCATTCAGATAGGCATGACGTGCGCCGGCCTCCATTACCGTGACACTTTACCCTTAACATTTCAAGCTGTAATTCGAGTGTATTTGTTAAAATATTCAACGCACATTGAATTATTTTTTTTTTCGGAACCACGAACCTTACACGGATAAAGGCACTTCATCACATTTGTGTTCTCTAGATGTTTCTGTTCTTACCAGTACTTACTCCCCACTTCATCATGTTGATGTGGCGACTTTATACTCTACTTTTAGCTATTCCCTCTGAATACCCTTTCCATATCATCTGCCACTTGAATAACTATAAATTTTGTTAAGAATATCGGCTTTTATGACTTAGGTATTTCCGTTGCATATGTTGTTCTGTAGCACTCTCTTTATGGTGCATTAAAGTCTCCCAGGTAATGATGTACTGGTGGCTTGGATATGCTTCGTATTATGAAGAGTACAATCTTCACCCGGACATAAACATGAGTGGGTCGTATTGGTTTTCTTGAGTGGGCTTGGAATCTGGATCCTACGGTTTTACATAAGTTCACGATCTTATTGTTCATTTAATAGATTAGCTGAATTTTACCCTCATACCTGACCCAGTGACATTGTCATCGATAATCTGAAGATGCATCTGCCTGGCAACTTTATAGACTGGAGTCATTTGCATGCTGAGGTATAGTAGTGTTAAAGAGTGAGCGTTGGAGGTAGAATTGCCAGGGAATTTCAAAGCAGATCTTTACATGGGATTTTAGATCGTTGTTAGTACATTAACTCTTACCCAATATCTGTTGCCGTCGTTAAAGTTTCTGGTGGAGGGCCTTCCAGTTTGAGCACCTTTTATTAGCTCGTCTAGTGGGAAACCTTGCAACACTCACTTTGTATAGTACAGGACCTTCACTGACTTGATTCATTAATCGACCATAATCAATGTTTGTTTTTATGACCTGACAAATGGTGTATGATTACGAACGGATGAGTGAATTCCTTTTTTCTTTAAGGTACTGACTTAGGGAAAAAAAAATGGCTTAGAATAAGAGATTCATATTGGCAACAGCTACAAATATGAAGATAAGTGCACCTAAGCTTAATGGGTCCCGATGGTGGAAAATCTAAATTTGCATCGGCCGGGAATCGAACCCGGGCCTCCCGCGTGGCAGGCGAGAATTCTACCACTGAACCACCGATGCTACATTAAATGACGCGTTCACTGCACGAATTCACAAGACATTGCTACCGTGTAAGATACAAGTTTAATCCACTATTTTTTCAAGAGTAAAGAACCCTGACCATCCTTCATAATTTCTCTCAACACAATTACAGTACAATCAAACTATACTTCAGCACACAAATGACTCCAATATATAAGGGAAATTAAGATATCAGATTATTAGTGACAATGTCACTGGGTCACCTATGACGATATAACTCTGCTAATAATCTATCAAATGAACAATTCGATCAACTTGATTAACTAAACCGAAGGACACAGAATCCCAGGTCACTCGACCAATATGACCCATTCATGTCCTTGCTCCGATGATGATTGTAGGCTTCATAATGCAAATCAGATCGAAGTCGCCACTATATCAATGTCTGGACTATAAATGCGAGTGGAAGAGGGTACAACATAATAATGTGCACCAGAAATACTCTTGCTGTAAAAGCCAACCTTCTAAACACCAACAAACTAGTTATTCAAGTAGCAGTCGATCTAGAAAGTCATTCAGAAGGAAAAGTTAGCAGTCGTGTATACTGTAGCCTCAACATTAATACGATGAAATGGAAAGTAATCGCTGGTAAGAACGAAGATATCTAGAGAACACATACTGATAACAGTGTCTTTAGCCGTGTAAGGTTCGTGGTTCTGATAAGATTTTTTTTGCATGTGCGTTTAATATTTGAACATACTCTAGAATTACAGCTTGAAATGCTGTTTAAGATGTCTGTGGTTAAGGGTAAAGTGCCGATGTAATGGAGGTTGGCCAACGTCATAGTTATCTATATGAATTGATATTAGCGTTATAACTGCAAGTTGTCTCCCTAACGAGCGTGGTGTGTGAAGTAACACGGCCCACTCCCACTGCTGCATGTTCACACATCGATAATTACTTTGATCTAACATAGCTGGTACCCTGCTACCTGATGGAGGAGGTCAGGTGTAAGAGATGTGTCTCCCCGGCGGGGAATCGAACCCCGGTCTCCCGCGTGACAGGCGGGGATACTAACCACTATACTACCGAGGACGTGGTTAACGCGTTCACCCTTCCAGTAAGATCTCAAGACAATGATATTACCCAGCTAATAGAATTCTCAACTCGTTTGACTGGAGTATTTTAAACGTTTGTGTTCATTTGAATCCATGAAATTCATGCTCCGCAAAGTAAATTCATTGAACACCAAGCATATGAAAATATATATTATAAACACTTAGGTCACAGAAACGAACCAAATACATGCACACACAACCCTTGTAATTTACGCACGCCCAACTTGCATTCCTGCGCGCGGTAGACGGCCCACAGTTAACCCAGCTGTTTATCCTCCCTTCGAGGTTAATCGATGTGTGTGTACCTGGGTTAGGATTAAACCTACATAAATATTACTTTCATACAGTCTATTACAACTCTCGTTCCAACACTTACGGATGGCACTACAGCTTAATCCAACTATAGTCCCTCAAGCAAATGACTTGTCAAAAAATTTGAATAGCTGGTGGTACTTTAGAATTATCTGTGGAAAATGTCATTTGAGTGAACCACAAGGATAAGATATATATGACCGACCTGTTCATGCCTTGATGGAAATTTTAGGCTTCATAAAATGAACTTTATTGGAATCGCCACGAACACATCATCTAAAGACAATATGTGCACCAGCAATACTTTAGTGACAAGAGCCGACCTTTCGAACGACACCAAAATGAACGACATTGTCTACGCAACATCTAGTCAGGAGAAGGTATTTAGAGGAAGATTTACACAGTCAATAGCAGAAGACACCATAATCGGCGATATGGGGAATAGGTATTAAAAACCGTGAAGATATATAGAGGACGAAAATCTAATGAACCTTTATCCGTGTAAGGCTCATGATCCTTATGAAATTTCTCCATGTGTTGAACGTATAGATAAACTCGAGATAACGTTTGAAATGTTGCTTTAAGATGTCACCAGGAAGAGAAGTGCAAAGGTAGTGCACGAACGACACCAAAATGAACGACATTGTCTACGCAACATCTAGTCAGGAGAAGGTATTTAGAAGAAGATTTACACAGTCAATAGCAGAAGACACCATAATCGGCGATATGGGGAATAGGTATTAAAAACCGTGAAGATATATAGAGGACGAAAATCTAATGAACCTTTATCCGTGTAAGGCTCATGATCCTTATGAAATTTCTCCATGTGTTGAACGTATAGATAAACTCGAGATAACGTTTGAAATGTTGCTTTAAGATGTCACCAGGAAGAGAAGTGCAAAGGTAGTGCACGAGGGCACATGTCTTGCTTATCAATGTGACTGAACGGGAGGCGCTAAACTACAAACCGGTATCACTAGCGAGTGTGGTGTGTAAGGTGTAACACGGCCCGTTCACACAGCTGCATGTTCACTCATCGTTAAAGTCCTGTGATCCAACAGAGCCAGTACATGATACAGGTATAAGGGAATGTCTCCCCGGCGGGGAATTGAACCCCGGTCTCCCGCGTGACAGGCGGGGATACTAACCACTATACTACCGAGGATGTGGTCAATGCGTTCACTGTAGCTGCGTAGCAAGACAATAATACTTCCCCCATGGTTAGAAATCCTCACTCAGTGTCTGGAGTATATAAGACATCTTTACTGATCTGAATTTAAGGATTTCATACTCCAGAATTCGGATTCGTTGACCACATCCTACAAGGATTTTACATTTAAAGAAACATATCATATCCTTCGATACCGTTCGGTGCTCTCACACACGGGAGTCCCAGACAAGACTCATGCTGGCACACTAACCACAAACATGAATGCAAATATGTTCGGATTGTGGAAAATCCATATTGCATCGGCCGGGAATCGAACCCGGGCCTCCCGCGTGGCAGGCGAGAATTCTACCACTGAACCACCGATGCTGCGTTCAGAAAGTGAGTGTTTACTGCAATAGTTCACAAGGCATTGCTACCGTGTAAGATAAATTTCAATCATCGGCTTTTCCTTCAAGAGTAAAGAGTCGCGACCATCTTTCATAATTTCTCTCAACACATTTATGTTTGTGGTTTGTGTGTCAGCATGCGTCTGGTGTGGCATTCCCGTGTGCGAGAGGACCTGACGGTATTGGAGGTTATGTGTTTCTCTAAATGTAAAATCCAGTATAAGTGAAGCATTGTGTCCTAAAGGAAAGATCTTTTATGGATGCCTGAGATGTCAGCTTTCAGGTGTATACACGCAAGTCATTTACTCCTTTTATATTGCGCGGAGAGAATCTAGTACCCATGTTGCTTTGTCTCCTGACTTTATATACGTACCATGTCTCTACTTTTGGGTGTACACACGCAATCAAAAACCAGGTACGCAGATATCGATCAGCTCTAATGGGAGGATGAACAGCAGGGTTTGCTGTGGGTGGACTCAAGGTCGGGTGGACCCGTGCGTAAATCATAGGGATTATGTAAGTCTTTGTAAGTGGTTCGTTTCAGTGACAAAAGTGTTTGCAAGAGAGATAAATATTGTGATGTGTTCAGTGAATTTGCTTTGTGGAGGATGAAATCCGTGGATTCAGATCAGTAAAGATGTCTTTAGATACTCCAGACACTAAGTGAGGCTTCTTAACCATGGGGGAAGTATTATTATTGTCTTGCTACGCAGCTATAGTGAGCACATTAACCACATCCTCGGTAGTATAGTGTTTAGTATCCCCGCCTGTCACGCGGGAGACCGGGGTTCAATTCCCCGCCGGGGAGACATTCCCTTATACCTGCATCATGTACTGGGTCTGTTGGATCACAATACTTTAATGATGAGTGAACATGCAGCTGTGTGAACGGGCCGTGTTACACCTTACACACCACACTCCTTGGTGATACTGGTTTCTAGTTTAGCGCCTCCAGTTCATTCTTATGGGGACGACATGTGCTTTCTTCCGCTTCCAAGGCACTTTGTTTTCCCAGGGACATCTTGAACAACATATTGAGCGTTGTCTCGAGTTAACTTGTACACATTCAACACACATGGGGAAATTTCGTAAGGATCATGAGCCTCAAATGGATCAGGATACTTCATTATCTTTTTTTTTTTTTTTTCTTGATATATCTTAACACTTTACTACCCGCTCCCCATTTCATCGCGCTGGTGTTGGACCTTTAGTGTTGTACACTGCAAACAATATAACCTCCCTCAAAATACCTTTTCCTGATTCGCTGTACCTTCGATAACGTTATTCAATTTGTTTAAAACGTCGGCTCTTGTCACTTCCCTGGGTCTTGCTGATGCTTATGCCACCTTGTAGTACCCCTTCTCAGGTGAATTTTTGTCTTGTAGATGTCTTGCACCCACTCATGGGTCATCTTGTCGCTTGCCTAGCCATACGTCCTCCTGATTGGCTGATTACTCTCGCTGACTCCGTGCTCTTCGCTCAGCTAACCACCAGCACGGCGGTTTACGGCGACCTTGTCTAGATTCAAAAACTCTTATCTATGAATGGATGCGTCTTTTGTGGCGGTGTAAGCAGCTTCGATCGTCTTCCTTATTCTTTTTCCATAACCTCTATGCAAAGTTTCAACATCTTGCCACATGGGCAAGTGCCCGTGACTATCTGTTTAACGCTAACTTGTTCGAGGTACAGTATTTCCTTATGCGTTCTTGGGATTAGTAATTCTAGCTCGCACTCCTCTTGGAATTATATGTAAGAAGGTTCTTGGTCTTTCCTCAGCCTATATCAGAAAGTGAACCAACATTGCGGCGTAGGGCAATGGGGTCAAGTTTGGAAGTTAGCCTGGGACAATTTATATAAGTCGGACCGCTTTTAGCCACGTCAGCTGATTTTTGTGCCTGACTTGTCACCTATTAGCATTCCCGACTTCTACAAAAATTCTCATCATAACAGTAAAATATAGAGCGGCAACATTGCAGCGTACTTTCGTGCGACTTCGAGAAAATCAACGCATGGCGACGCACGCACACGCATCAATCACAAAAGGAGGATGGAGGTTCTCAATCCTTTAATATAAATGTGGATAATTGAAAGTGTGCATTTCACTGTCGTGATTCATGAATACTTTCAGTGAACCTTATTGACGAAAATATAGCATCGGTGGTTCAGTGGTAGAATTCTCGCCTGCCACGCGGGAGGCCCGGGTTCGATTCCCGGCCGATGCAGATAGAAAGTTTTCAGATGCATAACATGAAACACTTGTAATCTCTTAATTGCATTATCTGCAGGTGTTTCCTAAGAGGACCTGTAATTTCCAAACAATTATTGCGTGGTAAGTCTTACTAAAAACTGTTATTCATTAATTTTTTTTTCATATTTATATTCATTATTATTTTCAAGTGTTTTCTCAGTTTGCAGAAAGCCCACTGATTGTAGCCTGTGCCTGAATACGACTCGTGAATACTCAGTCCTCTACACAGTGAATGCTTTTAGGTTCTACATTAGATCTTTGAAGAGCTGCTCAAGTTAGGAAACTCTACACCAGGAACCTGAAATATTGCGAATAGACGAATTCCTGATAAAGATGTACATTCACATAGTCTCTAACAGCTCTAGCTTCAACACCAATTAATGGAACTTGAGTAAAAGTAGACTTCCTCAAGACTCCTTTCTCTACAGCGAAGTAGGTACTTCTTTAACCGACACACATTGTCATACGTGTCAACTGTGAGGATGGTACACTTTCTCAGATGCTCAGAATCCCATCACCTTCTTTTAGGTGTGGATTTGATGATTCTGTATCTACAGTGATATTTCGTATGTGACTTGCCTCTGGTCCTCTGCTCTTATTGATTTTGGTGACATCTTTGTTGTAGTCCTCGACATCTTCAAAGTATTAGACAGGGTGTGACATAAATTTTAGTTTTTTTTTTTTTCCAAAAACTCCTTTCCTTTTGTTTCACCGCCTCCCTTCGTCTCTCGTCTTTTATTTCATAATTTCCTTTTGGGTCGTTCCGTTGCTATAGTCATCGACAGAGCGACATCCCCCTCCTAGCCTTTGGGTTCTGTCCTGTCACTTACTCTCTTTCAACTCGGTATATAATCTATTTCCATCCTGTTCATCCTTCTGCTGAATATTCTGCTTTACATACTTGGAGTCACTTTTCTCTCCTCCTCCTCCTACTCCTCCCTTTAATACGTGTTCACTTTCTTGCACGGATCATATTTCCTCTCGTAACTCGGACCTATTCGACATTTCGGACTGAGGAAGCAGTAACCTTGTAAACTTTAATCGTGCAATTTCTCCCTGCGCTTCTAAGAATCCTTTGTTTCCCCTCTGTTCAATTTCAAAGCAACACAGTTCTCTTCTTTAATAACCTAACATGTTTGGCATAATCATATCCTCCATGCCGTCCCGGAAACCCCACATAATCAACATCACAAATTCTGCTTCCCAGAAGGTGGAAGTGTAGCGATGCCTTAATTATTTTTCTAGTGAGCTGCTGTTTCGCTTCTGCAGAAGTTTTATTCTGTTCTGAAATTCTGCTCGCACATAGACAGAAAATTAAGTCACTTGAACCGTGCAAAACTCATGGTCTTGATTGCTATCTCCATACTGGTGAACACATGTCCAGCCACAATAGAAAAACCTCGTTTCATGTTGTTCAAGGCGTTGCTGGGAAAAAAGGTACAGTGCAAAGAAGGCATACTTGATAGGCTGTACTGAAGTACAGACAGGCCTCCCTGCTGTGTCGTTTGTGAGGTATGTAACTATGTCCTTGTGACGCGACCCACACACCCACACACACACACACATGCATACATACACGCTGTATGCTTAGGCTAAAACGCTGTGATCCAACACACTTGGTACCTGACACAGGTCAGGTATTAAAGAGAGATATCTCCCCGGCGGGGAATCGAACCCCGGTCTCCCGCGTGACAGGCGGGGATACTAACCACTATACTACCGAGGATGTGGTTAATGAATTCATTCCTATCCCAAGACTATAAATGCCTCGCATGAAACTGTTGAAGGAAGTATCTTAAAGTTGTAGGTATATCAATTATCATAAGATACTGTATATCTTTGATATATGACAGGGGATGAGAGTGTGAGGCTTTGTGTAATGACCCGAAGTTCTGGGGTGTGTGCATGAGTAGCTGCCAATGTTTAGGAACCCATAAGTACCAATGTCATGACTCGCGTTACGGAGAAAGTGCTTTATACTCATTGTGCCACGTGACTTAATGTGTATACACACCATGTCTTCATCCACACACACAGACACACACACACACACACACACACACACACACACACACACAAACTCCAGTCTAATGCAGGTGCCTTGAACGTAGGATGAACAGCTAGGTTAGATATGGACCGAGTGATGAACCAAGGACTCGCGTGAATCATGATTTGGAGCAAAGTATTCGTGTAGGTAGTTCGTTCCGGCAACCAAAGTTTTTGTATCCTCAGTTGTCATTATATATATGTGGTGTTTAGTGAGTTTGATTTATGGAGTACGAACTCCGTGGACATAGAACTATCTGAATGGATGATATAAGTAATGAGTCTAGAACGTGTGGAGGCATTTAACGTCTTGGTAGAGGAGTATATATAGTAACCACATCCTCGGTAGTATAGTGGTTACTATCCCCGCCTGTCACGCGGGAGACCGGGGTTCAAGTCTCCGCCGGGGAGATACTTCACTTAATATCCGACCATCACTAGGTACATTGTGTTGGATCACAGCACTTTAACGATGAGTGAATATGTAGTTGTAAGTGTGTGGGGGGGCTGTCACCAGGACATCGCTACACACCTCTCACACGACACTTGTAAGGAGGATCGGATTTTAGGTCAACACATCCTGTCCATTCTCGCAGGGAAGTATGTCGTTTGCCCTTTTTGCATTGTATATTTTCCTAGCGACATCTTGAACAACATTTAACGAGGTTTGTCCTTGGTATCTTGAACTCTCGTGTTCACAAGCATGGAGATATTCGTTTAGATCCTGAGCTATTTTCAGTTCAAGTTCCTTCATTTTCTGTTCATTTAAGTTATTCTCATCTGTCTCAAGTTATCATGTTACGCTCTCTCGTACCTAGAACCTCATTTGATTACACAGTTGTTGGATATTGAGTGTCTTCCACTATGAAATGGCTTTTGAAATTGATTTTCAGTTCCTAACATAGGCCTCCCATATGTTCTATAATTCTTCCCTCTGATTATATCTAGATTAGCAGCTCCTTAGATGCCCATGAATTTGATGGTTTTTTCAGGTTGTCTTTAGACTAATTAAAGGACTTGAGGCCTATACTACTTCGTGGTCCTGTTCTTCGTGGTACCTATTCAAGGGTGCATGTTTCGTCTTCTTGATAGCCACTTAGTGGTAACTCCAATGTATTCCATATGGCCTCCAGTATTCACTACGGCATGAAAATTTAAAGTTAATGTTCTCTTCTTCTGTGGGTTGTTTTCTGGGTCATGATGCTCATAATTTGGTCGCTGATCCTAATTTTTTCTTGTATTCGAATAGCTTATCTTATCACAAATGGCAATTATGACTGTCCCTGATATGCTGATGAAGTATTTGCTTACCATCCTCACAGACAGGAGGAGTCGTTTGTTGGTGGCAATATAGTTTTAATTGTTCCCCTGATACCAATAATGGGCGTTGGGGCTTGTGTTATGGACAACGTCAGACATGCAATGTTCGCCAGTGTCTGTCGCAGGCGTTGAAGTTCTTGTCGGGGGCTTACCCACCCGAGGAGCTCTTTTACCGTAGAGTTTTCTAGTACTCGCTCTGTAGAAGCCAGGGTAGTCTCTTTGGCCATATTGTCACCCGTCACTATATATACGATTTCTATAAAATGAGGCATAACGTGTAAGTTGAATGATTTATGAAGAAATAAATCATGAATTCTTTGATTTACAATGAAAATAATTCGTAAGACTTCCAGGAGATTGATTGCTTGAAATCGTCTTAATCAAATAGTCAGCACCTTTATATGTGATACTGAAGAATCTAGACACGTTTAATGTCTCTCGATGGTATACGATGTTCAAAACTACATCGGCCGGGAATCGAACCCGGGCCTCCCGCGTGGCAGGCGAGAATTCTACCACTGAACCACCGATGCTCCTTTGAAAATCTTATTGTTCATTTAATTATCCTATAAATCACAACAGTTCTCTGTAACTCCTAGTTATCCACATTTATTTCTAAAGAACTGAGGACCTCATCTCCTTGTATGATTTGTTTCAACGTATTTGCGTATGCGCGCGTTGTCTAAATGTTTGTGTGTGTGTGTGTGTGTGTGTGTAAGTACGGTAAGCTGTTGGAGGAAATATCCGTGTAGTATGTGTATCCTTCATCATAAGATATTGTAAATTTATGATGTGTGAATGAGAGAGTAAAGGCTTTGTGTAGTCAGTCACATATCGAACTCATTACGAAGAAAGGGTACTACATTTGTGGTGTGCCCATCTCTTAGCTTTATTATGTACAACATACCCTTACCTTTGTGTGTATGTACCGACACATACACTCTAGTCTAAGGCAGGTGCCTGGAAATAGAGGATGAAGAACTGGGTTAGATGTAGGCCGACTAATGGGCCCAGGACTCTTACTTAAGGCGGGCCCGAGCGTAAATCATGATGGTTTGGATAGAGTTTTCTTATAGATGGTTCCTGTCGTTAATCAAAGTGTTTGTATGATTACATTTTATGTATACGTGGTGTTCTGTGAGTTATATTTATGGAGCATGTATTTCATTAATTCAGAGCAATAGAGATGAATGAAATACTTCATACGTATGAGTCATGAAGGTAGAACGTTTCGAAGCATTGTTTTGAACCCATTAACCACATCCTCGGTAGTATAGTGGTTAGTATCCCCGCCTGTCACGCGGGAGACCGGGGTTCAATTCCCCGCCGGGGAGATAACTATAATACCTGAACTGTATCGAGCAGAAGCTCTTTCAGATAACAAGGCTTGTCCAGGGTAACTGAACACATGTTCATAAACATGGATATACCCATCAGGACTACAAGCCTTGTACAGGTAAATCCTTCATTTTCTATTCTGTTTATTATTTTTCCCAAGTTATCTTGTCAAGTTAAGCTTTCTAATACCTACAACCCCATTTAATTCCACTGTTGTTGGGGATTTGGTATCCTCCACTATGAAATTGCTTTTAAACTTCAGTTCATCTCAAGATCATACGATGTCCTTTATATTTCTTCCCTCTTAATATCATATCCAGAATAGCTGCCCTTTTTGATTATGTATTATGGTGGTGTCTGTCAGGTCGTCTTTGATCACTTTCTTTGAGTAATACTGTTGCGCATTTCACTTCGTAGTGTCCTTTCTTGGGTAATCAATACCATAAGATCACAATTCTTATTAGGGCATGAGAATGTAAAGATCGTATTGATTTTTAGTGTGGGCTCTTTTCCTGGGTCATGAAGATCATAATGAGGTTATCGATCTTATCCTCCTTATATTAAGCGATTAACTTTATCTTATCCTAACAGATGACACATGTGACACTGTCTCTAGTAATCTGAAGAAGTACTCCCTAACCATCTTCACAGACAGGAGTTATTCGTTTGTGAGTATAAACTTTAATTGTCCACTGATTCTATTGATGGGCTATGGAGCTTGCGTTATTAGGGATAACGTCAAAGGACCTCTTAATATGGATCTCTACGTTGTTAGTGCATCCAGAATCTGGTCGCAGTCGCTGAAGTTCGTGGTCGAGTGTTTCCCCACCCTGAGCCGCTCTTTTACCGCAGTCTTATGGCACGCACTCGGTAGAGGTCAGGTTATTCATTGGCTGTATTGTTACCAGCCATTATGAACACTCCATGAATTGAGGCATAATTCATACGATGATGAAATGAAGAAATAAAGATTTCTTTGACAAACGATAGAAATTATTGTTAAAAGTTGCCGACATTTTTGTCTGAAAATTGATATATTAGGCAACTCCTTGATATGCGATGCTGAAGAATCTCGACACTGTTGATGTGTCTGGATGGTTTAAAGTGTTCTAAATTGCATCGGCCGGGAATCGAACCCGGGCCTCCCGCGTGGCAGGCGAGAATTCTACCACTGAACCACCGATGCTATATTTGAAGTCGTTGGATACTTGAATCTGTACATAAATCACACAGTGTACCCTGCACCTGTAGTTATCCATCTTTATCTTTGAGACTGAGGATCCCATCCGTATGATACGAGAGTTCCAATCCTTTTGCGTGTACCAACATTAGCTCGTGTTCATTTTTTTTTTCTGGAAGTGCAGTTGCTTGTGTGTGACAGTAGGAGAAGCTGTTCGAATAATAATGATTTGCTTGCTGTATATTTCTCTTTAATGAGTAAATATAGTACATAATGTAAAATATATTAGGGGCTTTGTCTCGCATACGAGCGTGTGAATCACACACACACACACACACACACACACACACACACACAAGCTAAAGCCAGGGACTTGTCTGTCGACTAACGCCATAGGGAAGATAAACGAATGGGGTATTTTCGGGTCGACTACCTCGAAAGGGACTAGTGCGCTGACAGGCCCATTCGTAAGTCTGGGCCAAATGAGAATATGCTTGTAGAGGTTCGGCTAATCGACCAAAATGTGTGAATTGTAAATGGGTGTGGTAAATGAATTTCGTTTATGGTGTACGAACGCCGTAGACTCTGATCAATAAAGCAGGATAAAATGTACCAGATATATGAGTCATTACTTTAGAACCTGTTGACATAATTGTCTTGCTCAAGAACTGCGCTCATTAACTACATCCTCGGTAGTATAGTGGTAAGTATCCCCGCCTGTCACGCGGGAGACCGGGGTTCGATTCCCCGCCGGGGAGATAACTTCTTTGATCCCTGACATGCATCGGGTAAAAAGTTCTTTCAATCTAATTGTTTTTAGCGATGAGTGAACATACCACTATATCACTGGGTCGCTACACCAGGACATAGGCACACGATGTGTCAACAGATTGTTTCCAAAAATTTAGATCTTGCTTATTGGTTGCGACAGCAGACATGTTAAAACTATACACGATGAAGATATCACCAGATGAAATGATAATACGGTCTTGTTGGACTGATAACTTCCCTTAGCTTCTTATCCAGTCCTCAGTCCCTGACTGCCTCAGCCTCTCATCTTCTGACCTCTACGTGTGTCATGCCTTCTGTCTCGCTCTCGGCAGAGGTCACTATATTTAGATATACAGTTTGACTATACTTCAGTACCATTAATGGGTGTAGCAGCAAGTGTTGTTAGGGACAACGTCAAAGTTATCAATTTTTTGGAAGGATCTCTACGTTGTTCTGAATGACCCATTGGTATCCAGTATCTGTCTCAGTCATTGAAGTTCCTGGTGCAGGGTTTCCCAGCTTTTGCAGTTCTATGATCAAAGATTCTTACTGTACTCAATCTGTAGTGGTCACCATATTTACTGGCGTATTCCGGCACCAGCCATGATGAATACTTTTCCGAGAAGTTAGTTACAATTTGCAAGATTTTGACTTGTAAAAAGAAATGTGTTGAAGTCATTGACAAAAAGAAAATTGTTAGGAAGACTTTCCGGATGATTGTTTTAGAATTATTGTCTCTGCTTAGACGACAACTACGCATGTGATGCTGAAGGGTCTCAATACTCTTCATGCGTCTCACTGACAATGATTTTTGCATGTTGCATCGGCCGGGAATCGAACCCGGGCCTCCCGCGTGGCAGGCGAGAATTCTACCACTGAACCACCGATGCTACATTTAAATTCTTAGGATTCCCTCGTCGAGTTTCAAAAGTATTACTACCATGTACTGCATTTTTTTCTGAAGAATTGTGAACCCCAATCTCCCAGAATTATTCATGACTTTAAGAATTTGCGTGCACCAGCGTTAGCGTGCGTCCATTTTGAGTGCATATGATCGTGTGTGTTAGGACACGTTAAGTTGTGGTGGAATCGTTTGCGTGTTGTATATCTACCAATCAATGGTAAGTACTGAATATTACATGAAGTATATAAGTAAGGCGTTCTGTCTCGCTTATGAACTGTAATCGAGATTGTATAAGGCTGTGTGTGGAAGTAAATGCCAAGTTCTCACTCCTCACGTATGTTATACACTCAATGTTCTCACTCCTCACGTATGTTATACACTCCTCACGTGTGTTATTCATTATGTCTTAACGGGAAAGTTTACATTCCTGATGGCATGTTGTTTGTTAATTCACTTTTCCTCCAAAGATTGTTTGTTCATTTCTTTCCAGTACATGCGTATATGATTCATTTTTCAACATCTCGTAGCCAATCACAGCCAGCTATTACACCGTCTTATAAATTTGCGTATGTAATGATTCTTACTACACACACACACACACACACACACACACACACAACAAGGCAAAGTCAGGTGCCCATGTATCGACCAGCCCCAAAGGGAGGATCAACAGGTGGGTTGCCTGTGGGCTGGCTGCTGCGCACAGGACTTGAACGTGGACAGCCCATACGTGAATCTTGGCGAGGTTAGAGTATGCCTCCGTAGGGTTCGGATCATTGACCTCAGTGAGAGTTGTTGGAGCCACAGGTTGTTAGGGACAACGTGGAAGTCCTTCTTTAACTGGGCCTTTACGTCGCTTCTAGGGCGTCTGTTGTTCACTCGTGTCTGTCGCAGGCGTTGACGATCCTGGCGAAGGGCTTCCAAACCTGAGAAGTTCTTCTCGCGAAGGATCATACAGCGCTCGGACTGCACAGGTCAGGCTATTCATTGGTAATGTTGAGTCGACGGCCATAATGAGTACATTTCTGTGAACTGATGAATGATTAATTCATAAGACAATTACTTATAAAAAAAAAAATGATAAAATTCGTTGACCAAAAAAAAAGAATAGTAAGACTTGAACAATAGTTGTGATTTTTTTTTCTATTCGCTGTTTACGTCATGCTATAGGAATTTGATACGCTCAATGTGTATTAATGGCAAAAAATGTTCAAAATATGCATCGGCCGGGAATCGAACCCGGGCCTCCCGCGTGGCAGGCGAGAATTCTACCACTGAACCACCGATGCTACATTTGTTCTTACAGGGTTCACTCAGTGAGTTTTAAAAGCATTACTACGCTGTGCTGCATTTTTGAGAATATTGCACCCCCATCTCCCTGTGTTATGTATGACTTTCAAAACTTTTGCGTGCACCACCGTTGGCAAATGCTCATGTGTGTGAGGGCACGTTAAGGTGCGAGGGAATTTTTTGCGTGTTGTTTATTTGTTATTCATTGAAAATACTGTATATTACATTACATGAAATATATCAGGGGTTCTGTCTTTTTTTTTTTATCAGTGTGAACGAGATTGAATGAGGCTGTGTTGAAAGTAGATGCCAGTGTTCATAGTCCCTCATGTGTTGTTCATTGCTCAGTGTATTAAACAGGGAATTTTATACTTTTAATGGCATGTTGTTTTTTTATTCACATTTTGTCCAAAGTTTGTTTGCTCATTTCTTTTCGATACATGTGTATACTATTCATTTTTCTGTATCTCGTGGTCATTCACAGCCAGATGTTAAAGCGTCCTATAAACTTGCGTATGTAATGGTCCTTATTTTACAAGCACACACACACACACACACACACACACACACACACACACACACACACACACAAGGCAAAGTCAGGTCCCCATGTATCGACCAACCGCAAGGGAAGGATCAACAGGTGGGTTGTCTGTGGTCTGGCTTATGCGCACAGGACTTAAACCTGGGCAGCCCATACGTGAATCACAGTAAGGTTAGAGTGTGCCTGTATCAATTACCAAAGTGTTTGCATTATAGATATTACTGTACGCCAAAGTGTTCGATGAATATCATTTATGGAGTATGATCTCCGTAGATTAAGTTGTATCATGCATGATAAAACGCACCAAACAGAAGAATGCGGACTTTAGAACGAGAAAACACACTATTGTCTTGCTAAAGGATTGGATTCATTAACCATATCCTCGGTAGTATAGTAGTTAGTATCCACGCCTGTGTGTTTATTGTATATGTAAATGTGTGTTTTGTATATGGGTGTGGTAAATGAATTTCGTTTGTGGTGTACGAACACCGTAGACTCTGATCAATAAAGCAGGACGAAATGTACCAGATATATGAGTCATTACTTTAGAACCTGTTGACATAATTGTCTCGCTCAAGAAATGAGCACATTATCCACATCCTCGGTAGTATAGTGGTAAGTATCCCCGCCTGTCACGCGGGAGACCGGGGTTCGATTCCCCGCCGGGGAGATGACTCTTTTATACCCAAGTACCGTGTACATGGTGTTTGGATAATATTTCTTTGCTGAGGAGTGAACATAGAGCTGTGTGACGGGGCGGCGTCACCAGGACATAGCTAATCGGTGTGTTTAGATAGTTTTGAAGCATTTCACGGTAACTTATCATGAGCAATCATAGCCCCTCTCCAGTTTGTGGACAGTGAAGATAATTGGACACAAGATCAAATGATGCTATATGGTCTCTGTTGACTGATCACTTCCCTCACCTTCATCAATTTTTCTAGTCCAGAGCTCCTGAGTTCTTGATCCTGTAATATCCTCCCTTCCACTTGTGTTATGGGAATATAGTTCGATCATACTCGATCACAATTGATGGTTCTTGATGTTAAAGTTGTTAGGGACAATGTTAAATTACTTCCTTACCTGGTTCTTTACGTCGGTGTTAGCGCCACCATTGTTGACCAGTAATTGTGGCAGTCGTTGAAGTTCCCTGGCGAAAAGCTTCCCAACTTAAGGAGGTCTTCTGTCTTAGCACATTACTGCCCCCAGTCTGTAGAAGTCAGAATATCACTGACCGTATTCATTCCCCGGCTAAGATAAATACCCTTCTGTAAATTGAGGTATGATTCTTGTTGCTTAAGAAACCAGTACTCTGACATATAAAACAAAATTCGTTATCATTTGAAAAATGGCATTTTCTTAGGCAACATCTGCGTATGTGGTAAGGAAAGAGACTTGACACCATTGTTGTCTTCCGAGGGCAGAAAACTGTTCACGAGTTGCATCGGCCGGGAATCGAACCCGGGCCTCCCGCGTGGCAGGCGAGAATTCTACCACTGAACCACCGATGCTACATTTGAACCTCTAGGGTTCACAGTACGAGATCATAAAGTATTCCCAGAGAGTACAGTGCACTCTTAATATTCCATTTTCTTTAAGGATTGAGAACCCCCATATCCCTGTGTGATTTGTGAATTTCAACACCTTTGCATATACGCTCTCCGGAAAATGTATCGTACGCACGGGGCTTAGTTTGTAATAATCTAAAACTGGCCGACCGAGATGAAAACCAGACTTCCCTGCCACCCTGATGCACTTGTAAGTAAACAGCATCAGGGCGGCAGCAAAGTCGAGCGTTAATCAAGGCCGGTCAGTTACTGATCATTAGAAACTTCAGGCCTGGGGAGTCTGAAACTTTTTTGGGTGAGTGTACGTGCGTCAGCGTTTGTTCACTGACTTCACCCCGTGCAAGCCCATGCGTGAATCATGGCCCGGGGAGGGTGTGCTTGTAAATGTGTCGAATATCAGGTAAAGTGCTGATATATATATATATATATATATATATATATATATATATATATATATATATATATATATATATATATATATATCATTGTTGTGAGTGGTGGTCATTGAATTTCTTTTAAGGAGTATGAACGCGGTAGATTCAGATCAGTAAAGCAGGAATGAAGACTTACAATGTGGGGGAGCATTCATGTTTTGCTAAGGAATGAATGCATTAACCAAATCCTCGGTAGTATATAGTGGTTAGTATCCCCGTGCGTCACGCCGGAGACTGAGGTACATAGAAAAGTTTATAATGCGATATACCTCAAGTCTAAAAGTCCCATTAACATACAAAGAATGATCAATAACGTTTATATGATGATGTGAACATTGGTGACTAGTTATGTACCCAGCCAGGAACTTTCATTTAGTACAATCAGCTTTATATAATCTCATTAATATTCATATATGAAACAATAATATATTTCTCACAGAATACGTGCATTATCAGCTCATAACAGATATACAACCACTCACGCTCTTTCACAAATCATTAGCGCTGGGATATAAGAGGTGCACATTAAACACAGGAACACGCAAGTATGGTCATTCTCATAGCGAAAACAGGGAGGCCCGGGTTCAGAATTTTTGAGAAGGCTGGAGTGGGACGGGAGGCAGAACTCACATGAAGAGCAGGAGATTAGAGGCAGTCAAGGACTATGGACAGGGAAAGGAGCTGAGGGAAATGATTCATCCACTGAGACCATATGTAATTGTTTGATCTGGTGTCCGGATATCTAGTATGTGCACATTTTTGAGAGGTTTAGTATAGATACCAACAAGTGATTGCGAAATTCTTGAGAACTCTGTTCAAAGGCACATTGTATGGCTATGTCCTGGTGGCGCAAATCAGTTACACAGCTGCATGTTCATCCACCGCTAAAACAGCTTGACCCTGATACAGTTGAGTTATAAAAGGTATCTCCCCGGCGGGGAATCGAACCCCGGTCTCCCGCGTGACAGGCGGGGATACTAACCACTATACTACCGAGGATGTGGTTAATGGGCTCATTCTCCTACTAGAAACAGAAATGTTTCCTCATATGTTTGTAGTATTTAATGTTTCTTTATCAATTTGATTCCACAGCATTCATGCACGATGAAAGAAATTCATTTATTACCGTTACTAGTAAATGTTTGAAAATTGGATTCTATTGGGTAACATCTGCATATGTGATACGGAAGTGACTTTACAGCTCTACATGTCTCTCGTTGGTAGAAAAATATTCAAAGACGCATCGGCCGGGAATCGAACCCGGGCCTCCCGCGTGGCAGGCGAGAATTCTACCACTGAACCACCGATGCTACGTTTGAACCCCTAAGGTTCACTCGATGGGTTTTAAAACCATTAATACAGTGTACTGTAATTATATTTTTTTTTTTTTTTTTTTTTTTTTTTAGAATTCTGAGCCTCCATTTCCTTCTATTATCTCCAATACATGTGTACATAATAAACTCTTCAATGTCTCGTGGCCATTCGCAGCTAGCTGTTACACTGTCTTAAAAACTTGCGTATATACAGGGGTTCTTAGTGTACACACACACACACACACACACACACACACAGCCAAAGTCAGGTGCCTATGTATCGACCAGCACCAAAGGGAGGATCAGCAGGTGGGTTGTCTGTAGGCCGGATGCTGCTCAAAGGACATGAACCTGGACAGCTCATACGTGAATCATGGAGTGGTTCGAATATACCTATATAGGGTTCGGATGAATGACCAAAGTGTTTGCATTAGATATATTATTGTACGCCGGCATGTTCAATGAATATCTTTTATGGAGTATGATCTCCGTAGATTAAGGTGTATAATGCAATAAAGGTGTATAATGTATAAAGCACACCAGACACAGGAATGGCGAGTTTAGAACGGGAGAACACATTATTGTCTTGCTAAAGGACTGAAAGAATAAGCCATGTCCTCGGTAGTATAGTGGTTAGTATCCCCGCCTGTCACGCGGGAGACCGGGGTTCGATTCCCCGCCGGGGAGATGCCTCCTTTATACACGATTTCATACCCAGCTGAAGCAATATAAAGCATTTTCTTCACATCGAAACACATTAAACGTGTCGAGTCCATTCACCATCTCATGTGCAGTGTGCCTAAACAAATCTTGTTTCCAAATTGTTATTGTCTGTCAAGTTTCGCCAGTGAATTTGGTTTGTACGTATAACACACTACTTGTGTCTTCATAAGTCATTATTCTATGTACTATCCCTCAGTGTACAGAAAAGTATTCATTAAGGCTCGTATCTCAATACCAGCAGTGAACATCTTAAAGTTTTCCGAGTGAATGTTGTAAGATCCATCGGGCGAAGAACTGCTCAAGTTGAAAACCCTCTAACAGGAAATTCAACCACTGCGACAAATCATGGTTGATAATGACCGCATTAATACTGACGTCAAGGCCTAGATAAAGAAGTACTTGACGTTTTTAATAACACTAGCCCCAACATCCATTGATGGCAGTAGAGTACGATGAGACTATAATTACACAACAACTAACTACTGGCTATAGTGAAGCGAGAGGTAGAACTCGCGCGAAGAGCAGGAGAGGATGAGGTAGCCAGTAGACAAGAAGCTGAGGGAAATAATTGATCCACTGAGACCATATTGTGTTGTGATCTGGTAGTCCAGATATCTACTCAGTGCCCATTTTTGAGAGGGTTGGTATAGATACCAACAAGTAATCGGAAAGTTTTTGAGAATTATGTTCAAATGCACGTCGTATGGCCATGTCCTGGTGACGCAGATCAATCGCACAGCTGCATGTTAACTTACCACTAAGATAGCTTTTCCCTGATGAAGGTGAGTTATAAAATGGGTATCTCCCCGGCGGGGAATCGAACCCCGGTCTCCCGCGTGACAGGCGGGGATACTAACCACTATACTACCGAGGATGTGGTTAATGCGCTCATTCCTCTACCAAAAACAGTAATGTTTCCTCATGATCTAAAGCCTTCACTCGTATGTTTGCAGTATTTTATGATGCCTTATTAATTTGAATCCACGGCGTTCATACACCATGAAACAAATTTACATATTATCCAATATTAGTAAATATTTGAAAATTGGATTTTGTTGGGCAACATCTGCATATGTGATATGTAAGTGATTTGACGCCCTTAATGTCTCTCGTTGGCAGAAAATATTCAAAGATGCATCGGCCGGGAATCGAACCCGGGCCTCCCGCGTGGCAGGCGAGAATTCTACCACTGAACCACCGATGCTACACTTAATCCCCCAAGGCTCACAATTTGACTTCACACGGTATTCTTACAGTGTCTTGTGTACTTTTGATTTTCCCTTTATGTAAGAATTGAGAACCCCTATCTCCGTCTGTGATTTGTTTCAAAACTTTTGCATGTCCCTGCGTTAGCATCTATCCTTTGTCGCTGGGAGTGCAGATGCTCCTGTGTAACAGATCGCGAAGCTGGTGGAGAATAGCTCTTCCGACAGCTTTATGCTCTCTCACTCACGATCATGTACACTTCCAGATATACTGGATGCATGCTAACACACTTACATGCTAATGTGTTGAAACTCAAAAATGATAAAGATGGGGGTTCATAGTTCTTGAGAAAAAGTGGTTCATTGAAAATGTACAGTACACTGGAACGGTATTTTTTTAAGGTGAGGAAGTGAATCACAGGAGTCAAAATGTAGCCACGCTGGAGGCCTAGGCTTCATTCTCGGGTCATGCAGTTTCGAACATTTTCAAACATCGAAACGCATTAAGTAGGTACCTTCAGTATCCCATGAATAGTGTTGCTTAAACAACTTTGATTACCAAACTGTTATTGTCCTGTAAGTCTTCAAGACTTTGCTTTGTATGTCTAAGAATACTCTTACACATTTCTTGCTAGTTTATCGCCTTTATCATGGCGAGATATTCAACACTTTATTTTAAGTCTTTGTGTTAGATGATCTTGTCTAACTGTAGGATAAAGTAGGTGTTCTGAGAACGTTTAAGGTAGACTAAGCCAAGCTATGATGTTCGGTAAGTTAAATGTGCAGTATGAAATGTATTAAAGGATTTTTTCGACTTACGATATTTTCAACTTGCAATGGGTTTCTCGGAGGGTAACCCCATCGTAAGTTGAGGAACATCTGTATTCACCGCCAGTGGATATTCTAACGTTTACGGAGTAACTGTTGTAAGATTTATAGATAGAAGAAAACCCTCCCCAAGGATGTTCAACAGTTTACCGTGAATGCACTGGTATCGACGTAAAGACCCATATAAAGAAGCAATTTGACCATGTTCTTAAAACCACTGAGACCATATTGTATTGTGATCTGGTGTCCAGGTATCTACTTGGTGCCCATTTTTGAGAGGTTTGATATAGATACCGACAAGTGATTGCAAAAATCACTGATGCTATAGTACGATCAGAATATATTTCCACACAAATGACTCCTGACTAAAGTGAGGCGGGAGACAGAACACACGCTTAACGACTGAGGCAGCCAGAGACTGTGGACACGCGAAGAAGCTAATGGAAATGATTGATCCACTGAGACCGTATTGTGTACTTTGATCATGTCCAGGTATCTTCTCTGCGCACAATCTTTAAAGGTCTAGTATAGGTGCCAATAAGTAATTGCAAAATTCTTTGGAACTGTTTAAATACATTGCGTGTAGCTATGTCCTACTGACGCAGATCAATAACACAGCTGCATGTTCACCTACCACTGAAGCAGCTTGACCCTGATATAGGTAAGTTGTAAAAGAGGTATCTCCCCGGCGGGGAATCGAACCCCGGTCTCCCGCGTGACAGGCGGGGATACTAACCACTATACTACCGAGGATAGAGTTAATGTGCTCATTCTTCCACCAAAACCAGTAATGTTTCGTCATGTTTTAAAGCCCTCACTCATATGTCTTCAGTATTTCATACTGCTTTATTAGTCTGAATCCACGGCGTTCTTACACTATAAAGGAAATTCACTTACTCACTATTAGTAAATGTTTGAAATTTGGATTTTGTTAGGCAACATCTGCATAAATGATAGGGAAGTGACTTGACACTACATGTCTCTCGTTGGCAGAAAAAATAGATTATAAGATGCATCGGCCGGGAATCGAACCGCGTGGCAGACGAGAATTCTACCACTGAACCACCGATGCTACATTTAATCTCATAGGGTTCCCACTTTGAGTCAGTGAATTAATCCTACAGTGGACTGCGTACTTTTAATCATTCTTTTTTTTCCTAATTGAGATCCCTCTTCGGTCTGTATGTTTTTACAGAGTTTCAACACATTTGCATGTACTTGTATGTGTCACCACTTGAAGCTGCAAGATTATACTTCCTCCAACAGCTTCACGTGCTCTCACTCGTATGTGACACCACTTGAAGCTGCAAGATTATACTTCCTCCAACAGCTTCACGTGCTCTCACTCGTATGTGACACCACTTGAAGCTGCAAGATTATACTTCCTCCAACAGCTTCACGTGCTCTCACTCGTATGAGGATCACCTGCACTTCCAGATATGATGGATGCGTGCGCTAACACACGTACATACAAATGTGCTGAATCTCACAAGTAATGCAGGGAGATGGGGCTCAAAGTACTTGAAAAAATATAGATAATTGAAAATATACAATAGATTGTAGTGATAATTTTTCAGGTCAGGTAGTCAACCATAGATGAAATGTAGCATGGGTGGTTCATGATACTTCTCACCTGCCACGCGGGAGGCCCAGGCTTCATTCCCGGGTCATGCAATGTAGAACATTTTCAAAAATGGAAACACATTAAGTGGGTCTCTTCAGTATCCCATGAATAGTGTTGCTTGAACAAATTTGATTGCCAAACTTTTATTCCCTGGTAAGTCTTTTGATGATTTTGCTTTGTATTTCTAGAACATTTTTACATATTCTCTCATGAGGTACTCTCGTATGAATCATTCCTCAATTTACAGTATAAAATAATAAAAGTCTTTATGGCTGGCGACTTTATACCACCACTGAATATCCTGACGTCTATGGAGTGAATGTTGATAAGATTCAATGGTAGAAGAGCTGCTCAGGTTGGTAAATCCACCAGCCAGGTACTTCAACAAGGGCGACAGCTAGTGTTTAAGAACCACCGCACTAATAACGACGTAAAGGCACGGATAAATAAGTACTTTGACTTTATTCTTAACACCATTAGCTCCAACATCCATTAATGGTACGAGAGTACGATCACACATTCCACAAACAAATGACTCCCGACTATAGTGAGGCGGGAAGCGGAACACTCGTGAAAGGGCATGAGGTTAGAGGTTGAGGCACTCAGGGACTGTGGACAGGGAAAGAAGCCGAGGGAAATGATTGATCCACTGAGACCATGCAGTAATGTTTCATCTAGTGTCCATATTTTTTTTTTCTGTGCACATTCTTTTGCGATGTTTTGAATACATCCTAATTGTTCGGCTCAATCACCTCTCTGAATGTTGCACCACCACTACAACAACTTGTTCCTGATACAGCTGAGGTGTAAAAGAGTTATCTCCCCGGCGGGGAATCGAACCCCGGTCTCCCGCGTGACAGGCGGGGATACTAACCACTATACTACCGAGGATGCGGTTAATGTGCTCATTCTTCTATCACCACAGTAACGGTCCTTACGTTTTGAAGTCCTCACTCACATGTCTGTGGTATTTCATCCCACTTTATTCATTAAAATCCACGGCATTCATACTCCATAAAAGAAATTCGCTTACAACCCGTATTTAGTAACTGTTTAAAAGTTAGGTTTTCTTGAGCAACTACTGCATATGTTGTGCGGAAGAGACTTTTAATGTCTTTGAATGGCAGAAATATGTTAGAAAATGCATCTACCGGGAATCCAACCCGGGTCTCCCGCGTGACAGGCGAGAATTCTACCACTGAACCACCGATGGCACACTGAAGGTCTAGGGTTCACGAAATGACTTCATAAAGTATTCTTGGAGTGTACTGTACACTTTTGAGTTCTAACACATTCGTGTGTATATCTCCGTCAGCGATTGCACATTGTCTCTGGAAGTGTAGATGCTTGTGAGTGGCGGAACACGTAAAGGTGTTTGACGAATATTTCGCATGTTGTATATTTTTGTTTGACAAAATATATTGCATATCTTCTTTTAGAATATATTATGAGTTTCGTCTTTCGCAGAAATGAAGATCATATAAGGTTTTGTGCGGCGAATGAAACTCCCTGTTCATACAACCTTAGACAAGTTGGTTTTCATTACTCTGTGTCATGGGGGACTTTACACTTGTTACACCGTCGTAGAATCTTATATATGTATCATGTCTTTACTCTCGTTATACATAAACATACAGACTTAAGCCAAAGCTCGTTAGCCATTTATCGATCTCTCCGAAAGGGAGGATGAACAGGTGGGTTGTCTGTGGGGCGATAGTTGATGAACAGGTGGGTTTTCTGTGGGCCGACTGTCGCTCAAAGGACTTAGACCCTGAGCAAGCCTATGAGTGAATAATGGCCCGGGAAAAGTATGCTTGTAGATATGTGGAATTAACGACCAAAGTCTTTGTATTATACATGTTATTTCGTTTGGGTGGTGGTCAGTGAATTTCTATATACGGAGTGTGAACTCCGTAGATTCAGATCAATGAAACTAGATGAAATAATTAACATTCGAGTGAGGACTTTACAACGAGGAGAAACATTACCTTCTTGCTAGAGGAATGAACCTATTAACCCCATTTTCGGTAGTATATTGGTAAGTATCTCCGCCCATTAAGCTTGAGCCCGGGGTTTGATTCGATGCTATAGTTACCTCTTTTATACCAGACGTACAACAGATAAAGCCGTTTTGGATAACAGCTCTTTATCGATTAGTGAAAATGCAGTTGTGGGATTGGATCGAGTCACAAGGAAATAGCTATACGATATGTATTCATACGGATCGTTTTAGAAACTTTCGCTCTCGGCTTGTTGACAGCAACGGTAGAACTCTCAAAAATGTGCACAGTGAAGATAACTGGACACCAGACAAGTACTCCTGTTTCATAGTCTTAGCGGATCGATCGCTTCCCTCGCTTTCTTAATCCAGTCCACAGTCCCTAGCTGCCTTGGCCGCTTATCTCCTGCACTCCACGTGTATTCTGCCTCTCTAGCCACTATAGTTAGGAGTCGTTTGCTTCTGAGAATGTTTCATTGTACTCTGATAACGTCAATGGTCGATGGTGCTAGGGATGTGAAGGATATGTCAAAGTATGACTTTATCCGGGCCTTTACGTCGTTGTTATTGCGTCCAATGTTACCGAGTATCTGTTACAGTCGTGGAAACGACAGGCGGAAGGATTCCCAGCTCGAGCAGTTCTTCCGCCGTAGAATCTTGAATAAACTCGCTTTGTTGGTGAGAATATTCATTGATCGTATAGAGCACCAGCCATGATGAATACGTCTTATTTAACTAACGAAGAACGAAGTGGGGGAACTTTGTCATTCGATCAATATTGTTTGAAAATCACTGAGTTGATAAAGCAATTCTTATATACGTGGTACTGAAGAAACGTGACATGGTGAATGCGTCTTGATGGGGTTAAAAGTTCAACTCTGCATCGGCCGGGAATCGAACCCGGGCCTCCCGCGTGGCAGGCGAGAATTCTACCACTGAACCACCGATGCTACTGTTTAATTAAAGCGAGAACCTAGATCGGATTGTATGGCATGCAAGTTTCAACACATTTGCGTGCAGGTGCGTCAATTTTCTCTCGAATGCGGATGTTTGAGTGTGACAGAGCAAGAGGAATTATCTTCCTGTTGTATAACTGTCTCCTATGAATAACTGAGGTAGATTTCTTTATATAAAACATTAAGCTTTGTCTCGTAGATGAGTGTTGATGAAATTATCAGGCTTTGTGTACTGAATGAAATTCCCTAGCTGGGTTATCAAATAGATATCAATATTCACACATCCTTATAAAAGAGTTACCCAGTTAGAGGGAATATGTATTGTGTCTTCAAGCCCACACGAGAACCAGGTCTCGTTCATCGACCAGCCCCTTCAGGGAGGATAGACAGGCGAGTTGCATTTGCCGCTAGAGGAATAGATACGTTGACCGCTTCCTCGGTAGTATAGTGGTTAGTATCCCCGCCTGTCACGCGGGAGACCGGGGTTCGATTCCCCGCCGGGGAGATACCTGTTTTAAACCCAATTTGTATCGGGTTTAAACCTGTTTAAGCGGTGGGTGAACATGCAGCTGTGTGGTTAAGCCACTTAAACAGGACATAGCTACAAATAGACAGCTAAAATTCGTAACAATTATCTCTTTAAATAACATCATGTAGCTATGTTCTGGTGACATGGTCCACACAGATAGCTACATGTTCACTCATCGCTAAAACGATGTTATCCAGCACACCTGGCACTTGGTGCAGGACATGTGTAAAATATATATATATCTCCCCGGCGGGGAATCGAACCCCGGTCTCCCGCGTGACAGGCGGGGATACTAACCACTATACTACCGAGGATGTGGTTAATGTGCTCATTCCTCTAGCAAGAAATTTCATCACGTTTCCAAGTCCTCAACCTTACATATGGAGTCTTTTAAACTCTCTTATCTGAACCCACGACGTTCACACTACATATGATATTCATTGAACACCGCACATATGCTATGAGGTATATATTTTCAAACATGAGTGAGGAATTGAACACAATGAAATTCTAATATCTTCTCAGAGGACTGAGCACATTAACCACATCCTCGGTAGTATAGTGGTTAGTATCCCCGCCTGTCACGCGGGAGACCGGGGTTCAATTCCCCGCCGGGGAGATAATTCTTTTACACCTGTCTTTTGCCAGGTATCAGCTGCGTTGGATGACAGTTCTTTTAAACCTTTTAAATCTTTTAAACCAATTCAGTGTTAGGTTCAAGATGTTTAAGTGGTGGATGAACATACAGCTGTATGGTTGAGCAGCGCAAACAGGATATAGTTACAAATACATTAGTGAAGAAGTGACAACTATGTCATTAAATAACATGGTGTAGTTATGTCCTGATGACAGAGCCCACACACACGGAGACATATGTTCACTTATCGCTGAAGTGCTGTAATCTAACATAGCTGGGACCGGCACAGGACATGTGTAAGAGAATTATCTCCCCGGCGGGGAATCGAACCCCGGTCTCCCGCGTGACAGGCGGGGATACTAACCACTATACTACCGAGGATATGGTTAATGTGCTCATTCCTCTAACAACATATTTCAACACGATTTATAGTATTCACATTTATATCTAGAGTCTTTTATCCTTGTCTGTTGATCCGAATCCACGACGTTCACACTTTATATAAGACACGTATTGAACACCGCGCTTCTTCCTATCATCGTCTGCGCACCGTGTTTTCTGCCTCACGCTTCACTATAGGTTCCAGGAAGATGTGTATTCGTGCGATGTATTTGGATAGAAACAGATGATCAATTCCATATTTATTTCTTGTTCGAGCGATCGACTCCGTGTATGGTTACTATCGCTACTCTTTGTTCCCTAATGTAGGACTCAGGTGAGAGATTAGGGACGATATAAACTCCCAATCCATAAAGATTCATGCAGCATATGTATCATGAGAGAATATTGACATTAGGGTCTGTTTTATTTGAGATGCCCAGTGGTTGATGAACAGGTGCGTTGCCTTTGGGCCGACAGAAACGCAGAGGACTTGAACACGGGTGGGCCTGTGAGTGAATCATGGCCAGGGGCGAGAATGCTTCTTGATGGTTGGGATCAATGAGAAAAATTAGTGTATCATATAACCTTTTACATATGCGTGGTGTTCGATGAATATCTTAAACAAAGTGTGAACGCGGTAGATTCAGATAAGTGAAGCAGGATGGAAGACTTCAGATATATGAATGAAAATATGAAAACGTGGCTATAAGTTATCTTCCTAAAGGACTGAGCCTATTAACCACATCTTCGGTAGTATAGTGGTTAGTATCCCTGCCTGTCACGCGGGAGACCGGGGTTCGATTCCCCGCCGGGGAGATCCTTCTTTTTAACCAATTGTGCATTAGGTATAAGGTGTTTAAGCGGTGGGTGAACATGCATTTTATGGTTAAGCCTCTTAGGTAGGACATAGCTAGAAATACGTAACTGAAAATTCTTGACAATTGTCTATTTTGATAACATTCTGTAGGCATATCCTGGTGACGCGCAGCTACATTTTCACTCATCGCTAAAGAACTGTCATCCAACGCAGCTGATACCTGGCAAAAGACAGGTGTAAAAGAATTATCTCCCCGGCGGGGAATCGAACCCCGGTCTCCCGCGTGACAGGCGGGGATACTAACCACTATACTACCAAGGATGTAGTTAATGTGCTCATTCCTCTAGCAACATATTTCAACACGATTTATAGTATTTACATTTATATCTAGAGTCTTTTATCCTTATCTGTCGCTCCGAATCCACAACGTTCACACTTTATATAAGACACGTAGTGAACACCGCGCTTCATCCTATCATCGCCTGCGCACCGTGTTTTCTGCCTCCCGCTTCACTGTAGATTCCAGGAAGATGTGTATTCGTGCGATGTATTTGGATAGAAACAGATGATCATTTCCATATGTATTTCTTATTCGAGCGATCGACTCCGTGTATGGATACTATCGCTACTCTTTGTTCCCTAATGTAGGACTCAGGTGAGAGATTAGGGACAGTTTAAACTCCCAATGCATAAAGACTCATGCAGCATATGTATCATGGGAGAATATTGACATTATGGTCTGTTTTATTTGAGATTCCCAATGGGTGATGAACAGGTGCATTGCCTTTGGGCCGACAGAAACGCAAAGGACTTGAACACAGGTGGGCCTGTGAGTGAATCATGGCCAGGGGCGAGAATGCTTCTAAATGGCTGTGATCAATGACCAAAGTTTTTGTATCATATAACCTATTGCATATGCGTGGTGTTCGATGAATATCCTATACATAAAGTGTGAACGCGGTAGATTCAGATTAGTGAAGCAGGATAGAAGACTTCAGATATATGAATGAATATATGGAAACGTGGTTAAAAGTTAACTTCCTAAAGGACTGAGCACATTAACCACATCATCGGTAGTATAGTGGTTAGTATCCCCGCCTGTCACGCGGGAGACCGGGGTTCGATTCCCCGCCGGGGAGATAATTCCTTTACACTTGTCATTTGAAGGTACCAGCTGCGTTGGATGACAGCTCTTTAGCGGTGAGAGAAAATGTAGCTGCGCTTGTCACCAGGACATACTTACAGAATGTTATCTAAATAGACAATTGTCAAGAATTTTCAGTAATGTATTTCTAGCTGTCCTACTTAAACAGCTCAACCACAAAATGCATGTTCACCCACCACTTAAACTCTTTATACCTTATGCATACTTGGTTAAAAGGATATATCTCCCCGGCGGGGAATCGAACCCCGGTCTCCCGCGTGACAGGCGGGGATACTAACCACTATACTACCGAGGATGTGGTTAATGTGCACAGTCCTTTAGGAAGTTAACTTTTAACCACGTTTCCATATTTTCATTCATATATCTTTAGTCTTCTATCCTGCTTCACTAATCTGAATCTACCGCGTTCGCACTTTATGTATAGGATATTCATCGAACACCACGCATATGCAATAGGTTATATGATACAAAAATTTTGGTCATGGATCCCAACTGTAAAGAAGCATTCTCGCCCCTGGCCATGATTCACTCACACGCCCACCCGTGTTCAAGTACTTTGCAGTGCTGTCGGCCCAAAGGCAATGCACCTGTTCATCACCCATTGGGAATCTCATATAAAACAGACCCTAATGTCAATATTCTCTCATGATACATATGCTGCATGAGTCTTTATGCATTGGGAGTTTAAATCGTCCCTAATCTCTCACCTGAGTCCTACATTAGGGAACAAAGAGGAGCGATAGTAGCCATACACGGAGTCGATCGCTCGAACAAGAAATACATATGGAATTGATCATCTGTTTCTATCCAAATACATCGCACGAATACACATCTTCCTGGAATCTATAGTGAAGCGGAAGGCAGAAAACATGGTGCGCAGCCGATGATAGGATGAAGCGCGGTGTTCAATACGTGTCTTATATAAAGTGTGAACGTTGTGGATTCGGATCAACAGATAAGGATAAACGACTCAAGATATAAATGTAAATACTATAAATCGTGTTGAAATATGTTGCTAGAGGAATGAACACATTAACCACGTCCTCGGTAGTATAGTGGTTAGTATCCCCGCCTGTCACGCGGGAGACCGGGGTTCGATTCCCCGCCGGGGAGATAATTCTTTTACACCTGTCTTTTGCCAGGTATCAGCTGCGTTGGATGACAGTTCTTTAGCGATGAGTGAAAATGTAGCTGCGCGTCACCAGGATATGCCTACAGAATGTTATCAAAATAGAAAATTGTCAAGAATTTTCAGTTACATATTTCTAGCTATGTCCTACCTAAGAGGCTTAACCACAAAATGAATGTTCACCCACCGCTTAAACACCTTATACCTAATGCACAATTGGTTGAAATGATATATCTCCCCGGCGGGGAATCGAACCCCGGTCTCCCGCGTGACAGGCGGGGATACTAACCACTATACTACCGAGGATGTGGTTAATGGGTTCACTCCCCTGAGAAGATATTAGAATTTCATAAGGTGTTCAATTCCTCACTCATATTTGAAAACAGCGAAATATTTGGCAAAACCTAGAATATGATTCTCAAGATTATTCATTACATTACAAGAAGCAAAGACAACTATCACAATATCCAGAGAAGGGCAACAATAATGGCATCTGAACCGAGAAAACTGAGTAAAGGTAAGGTTAGAGGCTTTGAATTTTGTCACTGGGTGGAAGCGATAAGAGTGAGGGGCGACGATCCAAACCTCAATGTTCTTAACACTATTTAATGACGCATTCTCTCCCCTGGCCATGACTTGTGTTCAAGTCCTTTGGGCGGCAGTCGGCCCACAGGCAACGCAACTGTTCATCTTCCATAGGGAATCTCAAACAGACCCTAATGTAAATATCTATTAGTAAATATGTTTTACGAATTTGTATGCATTGGGAGTTTATATCGTCCCTAATTCCTCAACAGAGTCATACATTTGGGAACAAAGATTATCGATAGTAGCCATACACGGAGTCGATCGCTCGAACAAGAAATACATATGGAATTGATCTCTCCAAATACTTCGAAGGACTACACATCTTCCTGGAATCTATAGTGATGTGGGAGGCAGAAAACTTGGTGTACAGGTCATTATAGAATGAAACGTGGTGGTCCATAAGTGTCTATATTAAGTGTGACCGTCGTGCAATCAATCACTTGATGAAGATAAAAGACTCCTGATGTAAAATCGAAGACTTTAAAAGGAGTTGAAATATGTTGCTAGAAGAATAAGCACATGAACCACATCCTCGGTAGTATAGTGGTTAGTATCCCCGCCTGTCACGCGGGAGACCGGGGTTCGATTCCCCGCCGAGGAGATGGCTCTTTTATGACTATCTTGTATAAGGTACAAATTATTTAAGCGATGGTTGAATATGCAGCTGTGTGATTGAGCCGCGTCAATAAGACATAGATAAAATACGTAACTGACGATTCTTGACAACTCTCTCTCTCTAAATAACATCATGTAGTTATATCCTGGTGACGCAGCTACATGTTCATTAGTCGATAAAGAGCTGTTGTCCAACACAGTTGGTACATGGTACAGGATAGGTGTAAATAAGCTATCTCCCCGGCGGGGAATCGAACCCCGGTCTCCCGCGTGACAGGCGGGGATACTAACCACTATACTACCGAGGATGTGGTTAATGTGCTAATTCCTCTAGCAACATATTTCAACACGATTTATAGTATTTACATTTATATCTAGAGTCTTTTATCCTTATCTGTTGATCCGAATCCACGACGTTCACACTTTATATAAGACACGTAGTGAACACCGCGCTTCATCCTATCATCGGCTGCGCACCGTGTTTTCTGCCTCCCGCTTCACTATAGGTTCCAGGAAGATGTGTATTCGTGCGATGTATTTGGATAGAAACAGAGGATCAATTCCATATGTATTTATTGTTCGAGCGATCGACTCCGTGTATGGCTACTATCGCTACTCTTAGTTCCCTAATGTAGGACTCGGGCAAGAGGTTAGGGACGATATAAACTCCCAATGCATAAAGACTCATGCAGCATATGTATCATGAGAGAATATTGACATTAGGGTCTCTTTTATTTGAGATGCCCAATGGGTGATGAACAGGTGCATTGCCTTTGGGCCGACAGAAACGCAGAGGACTTGAACACAGGTGGGCCTGTGAGTGAATCATGGCCAGGGGCGAGAATGCTTCTTGATGGTTGGGATCAATGAGAAAAATTAGTGTATCATATAACCTTTTGCATATGCGTGGTGTTCGATGAATATCTTATACATAAAGTGTGAACGCGGTATATTCAGGTAAGTGAAGCAGGATGGAAGACTTCAGATATATGAATGAGAGTATGGAAACGTGGCTAAAAGTTATCTTCCTAAAGGACTGAGCACATTAACCACATCCTCGGTAGTATAGTGGTTAGTATCCCCGCCTGTCACGCGGGAGACCGGGGTTCGATTCCCCGCCGGGGAGATATATCATTTTAACCAATTATGCATTAGGTATAAGGTGTTTAAGCGGTGGGTGAACATGCATTTTGTGGTTAAGCCTCTTAAGTAGGACATAGCTAGAAATACGTAACTAAAAATTCTTTACAATTGTCTATTTTGGTAACATTCTGTAGGCATATCCTGGTGACGCGCAGCTACATTTTCACTCATCGCTAAAGAACTGTCATCCAACGCAGCTGATACCTGGCAAAAGACAGGTGTAAAAGAATTATCTCCCCGGCGGGGAATCGAACCCAGGTCTCCCGCGTGACAGGCGGGGATACTAACCACTATACTACCGAGGATGTAGTTAATGTGCTCATTCCTCTAGCAACATATTTCAACACGATTTATAGTATTCACATTTATATCTAGAGTCTTTTATCCTTATCTGTTTATCCGAATCCACGACGTTCACTCTTTATATAAGACACGTATTGAACACCGCGCTTCATCCTATCATCGGCTGCGCACCATGTTTTCTGCCTCTCGCTTCACTGTAGGTTCCAGGAAGATGTGTATTCGCGCGATGTATTTGGATAGAAACAGATGATCAATTCCATATGTATTTCTTGTTCGAGCGATCGACTCCGTGAATGGCTATTATCGCTACTCTTTGTTCCCTAATGTAGTACTCTGGCAAGAGGTTAGGGACGATATAAACTCCCAGTGCGTAAAGACTCATGCAGCATATTTATCATGAGAGAATATTGACATTATGGTCTGTTTTATTTGAGATTCATAATGGTTGATGAACAGGTGCATTGGCTTTGGGCCAACAGCAACGCAAAGTACTTAAACACGGGTGGGCCTGTGAGTGAATCATGGCCAGGGGCGAGAATGCTTCTAAATGGCTGTGATCAATGACCAAAGTTTTTGTATCGTATAACCTATTGCATATGCGTGGTGTTCGATGAATATCCTATACATAAAGTGTGAACGCGGTAGATTCAGATTAGTGAAGCAGGATAGATGACTTCAGATATATGAATGAAAATATGGAAACGTGGTTAAAAGTTAACTTCCTAAAGGACTGAGCACATTAACCACATCCTCGGTAGTATAGTGGTTAGTATCCCCGCCTGTCACGCGGGAGACCGGGGTTCGATTCCCCGCCGGGGAGATATATTTTTTTTAACCAAGAATGCATAAGGTATAAAGAGTTTAAGTGGTGGGTGAACATTCATTTTGTGGTTGAGCTGCTTAAGTAGGACAGCTAGAAATACATTACTGAAAATTCTCGACAATTCTGAAAGTATATACTGGTGACAAGCGCCGCTACATTTTCTCTCACCGCTAAAGAGCTGTCATCCAACGCAGCTGGTACCTTCAAATGACAAGTGTAAAGGAATTATCTCCCCGGCGGGGAATCGAACCCCGGTCTCCCGCGTGACAGGCGGGGATACTAACCACTATACTACCGAGGATGTGGTTCATGTGCTTATTCTTCTAGCAACATATTTCAACACCTTTTAAAGTCATCACTTTTATATCAAGAGTCTTTTATCTTCATCAAGTGATCGATTCCACGACGGTCACACTTAATATAGACACTTATGGACCACCACGTTTCATTCTATAATCACCTGTACACTCTTTTCTTCCTCCCGCTTCACTATAGGTTCCAGGAAGATGTGTATTCGTGCGATGTATTTGGATAGAAACAGAGGATCAATTCCATATGTATTTCTTGTTCGAGCGATCGACTCCGTGTATGGCTACTATCGATAATCTTTGTTCCCAAATGTATGACTCTGGTGAGGGATTAGGGACGATATAAACTCTCAATGCATACACATTCGTGCAGTATATTTGCTAATGTATATTTACATTAGGGTCTGTCTCATTTGATTCCCAATGGAAGATGAACAGGTGCGTTGCCTGTGGGCCGACTGCCGCCCAAAGGACTTGAACACAAGTCATGACCAGGGGAGAGAATGCGTCATTAGATAGGGTTAAGAACATTGTGGTTTGGATCGTCACCCCTCACTCTTATCGCTTCCACCCAGTGACAAAATTCAAAGCCTCTAACCTTACCCTTACTCAGTTTTCTCGGTTCAGATGCCATTATTGTTGCCCTTCTCTGGATATTGTGATAGTTGTCTTTGCTTCTTGTAATGTAATGAATAATCTTGAGAATCATATTCTAGGTTTTGCCAAATATTTCGCTATTTTCAAACATGAGTGAGGAATTGAACACATTATGAAATTCTAATATCTTCTTAGAGGAATGAACCCATTAACCACATCCTCGGTAGTATAGTGGTTAGTATCCCCGCCTGTCACGCGGGAGACCGGGGTTCGATTCCCCGCCGGGGAGATCCTTCTTTTAAGCCTATCCTGTATAAGGTACAAATTCTTTAAGCGGTGGTTGAACATGCTCCTGTGTGATTGAGCCGCGTCAATAAGACATAGACAAAATACGTAAATGAAAATTCTTGACAACTCTCTAAATAACATCATGTAGTTATATCCTGGTGACGCAGCTACATGTTCATTAGTCGATAAAGAGCTGTTATCCAACCAGCTGGTACCTGGTACAGGACAGGTGTAAATAAGCTATCTCCCCGGCGGGGAATCGAACCCCGGTCTCCCGCGTGACAGGCGGGGATACTAACCACTATACTACCGAGGATGTGGTTAATGTGCTCATTCCTCTAGCAACATATTTCAACACGATTTATAGTATTCACATTTATATCTAGAGTCTTTTATCCTTATCTGTTGATCCGAATCCACGACGTTCACACTTTATATAAGACACGTATTGAACACCGCGCTTCATCCTATCATCGGCTGCGCACCGTGTTTTCTGCCTCCCGCTTCACTATAGGTTCCAGGAAGATGTGTATTTGTGCGATGTATTTGGATAGAAACAGAGGATCAATTCCATATGTATTTCTTGTTCGAGCGTTCGACTCCGTGTATGGCTACTATCAGCTACTCTTAGTTCCCTAATGTAGGACTCGGGCAAGAGGTTAGGGACGATATAAACTCCCAATGCATAGAAGCTCATGCAGCATATTTATCATGAGAGAATATTCACATTAGGGTCTGTTTTATTTGAGATGCCCAATGGTTGATGAACAGGTGCATTGCCTTTGGGCCGACAGAAACGCAAAGGACTTGAACACAGGTGGGCCTGTGAGTGAATCATGGCCAGGGGCGAGAATGCTTCTAAATGGCTGTGATCAATGACCAAAGTTTTTGTATCATATAACCTATTGCATATGCGTGGTGTTCGATGAATATCCTATACATAAAGTGTGAACGCGGTAGATTCAGATTAGTGAAGCAGGATAGAAGACTTCAGATATATGAATGAATATATGGAAACGTGGTTAAAAGTTAACTTCCTAAAGGACTGAGCACATTAACCACATCCTCGGTAGTATAGTGGTTAGTATCCCCGCCTGTCACGCGGGAGACCGGGGTTCGATTCCCCGCCGGGGAGATAATTCCTTTACATTTGTCATTTGAAGGTACCAGCTGCGTTGGATGACAGCTCTTTAGCGGTGAGAGAAAATGTAGCTGCGCTTGTCACCAGGATATACTTACAGAATGTTATCTAAATAGACAATTGTCAAGAATTTTCTGTAATGTATTTCTAGCTGTCCTACTTAAACAGCTCAACCACAAAATGCATGTTCACCCACCACTTAAACTCTTTATACCTTATGCATACTTGGTTAAAAGGATATATCTCCCCGGCGGGGAATCGAACCCCGGTCTCCCGCGTGACAGGCGGGGATACTAACCACTATACTACCGAGGATGTGGTTAATGTGCACAGTCCTTTAGGAAGTTAACTTTTAACCACGTTTCCATATTTTCATTCATATATCTTTAGTCTTCTATCCTGCTTCACTAATCTGAATCTACCGCGTTCACACTTTATGTATAGGATATTCATCGAACACCACGCATATGCAATAGGTTATATGATACAAAAATTTTGGTCATGGATCCCAACTGTAAAGAAGCATTCTCGCCCCTGGCCATGATTCACTCACACGCCCACCCGTGTTCAAGTACTTTGCAGTGCTGTCGGCCCAAAGGCAATGCACCTGTTCATCACCCATTGGGAATTTCAAATAAAACAGACCCTAATGACAATACTCTCTCATGATACATATGCTGCATGAGCCTTTATGCATTGGGAGTTTATATCGTCCCTAATCTCTCACCTGAGTCCTACATTAGGGAACAAAGAGTAGCGATAGTAGCCATACACGGAGTCGATCGCTCGAACAATAAATACATATGGAATTGATCATCTGTTTCTATCCAAATACATCGCACGAATACACATCTTCCTGGAACCTACAGTGAAGCGGGAGGCAGAAAACACGGTGCGCAGGCGATGATAGGATGAAGCGCGGTGTTCAATACGTGTCTTATATAAAGAGTGAACGTCGTGGATTCGGATCAACAGATAAGGATAAACGACTCAAGATATAAATGTAAATACTATTAATCGTGTTGAAATATGTTGCTAGAGGAATGAACACATTAACCACATCCTCGGTAGTATAGTGGTTAGTATCCCCGCCTGTCACGCGGGAGACCGGGGTTCGATTCCCCGCCGGGGAGATAATTCTTTTACACCTGTCTTTTGCCAGGTATCAGCTGCGTTGGATGACAGTTCTTTAGCGATGAGTGAAAATGTAGCTGCGCGTCACCAGGATATGCCTACAGAATGTTATCAAAACAGAAAATTGTCAAGAATTTTCAGTTACGTATTTCTAGCTATGTCCTACCTAAGAGGCTTAACCACAAAATGAATGTTCACCCACCGCTTAAACACCTTATACCTAATGCACAATTGGTTAAAATGATATATCTCCCCGGCGGGGAATCGAACCCCGGTCTCCCGCGTGACAGGCGGGGATACTAACCACTATACTACCGAGGATGTGGTTAATGGGTTCACTCCCCTGAGAAGATATTAGAATTTCATAATGTGTTCAATTCCTCACTCATGTTTGACAATAGCGAAATATTTGGCAAAACCTAGAATATGATTCTCAAGATTATTCATTACATTACAAGAAGCAAAGACAACTATCACAATATCCAGAGAAGGGCAACAATAATGGCATCTGAACCGAGAATACTGAGTAAGGGTAAGGTTAGAGGCCTTGAACTTTGTCACTGGGTGGAAGCGATAAGAGTGAGGGGCGACGATCACAACCTCAATGTTCTTAACCCAATCTAATGTCGCATTCTCTCCCTTGGCCATGACTTGTGTTCAAGTCCTTTGGGCGGCAGTCGGCCCACAGGCAACGCACCTGTTCATCTTCCATTGGGAATCAAATGAGACAGACCCTAATGTAAATATACATTAGCAAATCTACTGCACGAATGTGTATGCATTGAGAGTTTATATCGTCCCTAATCCCTCACCAGAGTCATACATTTGGGAACAAAGATTATCGATAGTAGCCATACACGGAGTCGATCGCTCGAACAAGAAATACATATGGAATTGATCCTCTGTTTCTATCCAAATACATCGCACGAATACACACCTTCCTGGAACTTATAGTGAAGTGGGAGGAAGAAAACAGTGTACAGGTGATTATAGAATGAAACGTGGTGGTCCATAAGTGTCTATATTAAGTGTGACCGTCGTGGAATCGATCACTTGATGAAGATAAAAGACTCTTGATATAAAAGTGATGACTTTAAAAGGTGTTGAAATATGTTGCTAAAAGAATAAGCACATTAACCACATCTTCGGCAGTATAGTGCTTCTTGATGGTTGGGATCAATGAGAAAAATTAGTGTATCATATAACCTTTTGCATATGCGTGGTGTTCGATGAATATCTTATGCATAAAGTGTGAACGCGGTAGATTCAGATTAATGAAGCAGGATAAAAGACTTCAGATATATGAATGAGAATATGAAAACGTGTTTAAAAGTTATCTTCCTAACGGACTGAGCACATTAACCACATCCTCGGTAGTATAGTGGTTAGTATCCCCGCCTGTCACGCGGGAGACCGGGGTTCGATTCCCCGCCGGGGAGATACTTTATTTACACTCGTCCTGTACCAGGTACCAGCTGTGTTGGATGACAGCTCTTTAGCGATGAGTGAACATGTTCCTGCGTGTGTAACCAGGACATAGCTACATGATGATAATTTGAGAGGTAGTCGTCAAGAATTTTCAGTTACGTATTTATAGCGATGTCCTGTTAACAAGACGCAGCCACACAGCTGCATGTTCAACCACTGCTCAAACAGGTTTTACCTGGTACAGGACAAGTTTAAAATAGGTATCTCCCCGGCGGGGAATCGAACCCCGGTCTCCCGCGTGACAGGCGGGGATACTAACCACTATACTACCGAGGATGTGGTTAATGAGCTCATTCCTATAGCAATATGATATTGGGATAGGTTTGAAAGTCTTCACTCTTATATTCGGAGTCTTTTATCTTTATTCATTGATCTGAATCCAAGGCGTTCGCACTGTGCATAAGAAAATTCATTGACCACCGCGCATATGCAATAAGGTATATAATACGAACACCTTGTTTATTGATCCCAACCATCGAGAAGCATCCCCTCCCATGGCCATGACTCCAATTAAAGTCCTTTCGGTGGCAGTCGGCCCACAGGCAACGCACCTGTTCATCTACCTTTTGGACTGACCAGTGAATTCATACCTGCCTATTTCTTGTGTTTTTGTGTGTATGGATATATATACACAGAGCAAAGACATGGAAAATAACTCTTTATAAGGGGGTGTGCTAAGAGTGTAAAGCTCCCAGTAATACCGAGATTAATGACGCGTACATGAGGGTGTGTGATCATAGTCATCTGCTTACGCACCCATCCAGAGAATCGTTCGGTACACACGTTTCTTAGAAATCTAGGCTGTACTATATGGTCTTGGTGGCTCAATCGCTTCCCCTCGGCTTCATACCCAGTCCACAGTACCTAACAGCTTCAGCCTTTAATCTGATGACCCCGTGTTATCTCCCTCCCGCCTCACTATAGGTTCCAGGGAGATGTGTGTGTATTCCTGTGATGTATCTACACAGATGATCAATTTCATACGTATTTCTTATTCGAGCTGTTGATCTCGTGTATGGCCACTATTCATGTGTTTCGTGGAGAGAATTTTACTCGTGTTGCCCTGCCTATTATCTTCTTTGTAAATATGTATCCATATTTTCACTCATGTATTTATATACACACACACACACATACACATACAGAGCCAAGTAACGTAACATTATTCCACTTGTCTGAAGGGTGGTGTTCATGCTCAGTCTAACATGATTCGCTTTATTCATCCTCTGGCACTACAAAAGTACAAGTTGAGTATCCGTTCTTGGACCAGAAGTTTTTCGAATTTTTCGAATATATATATATATATATATATATATATATATATATATATATATATATATATATATATATATATTGTGGATGGCACCCAAGTCTAAGCTCAAAATCATATGTTTCTCATAAACCTTATACATATAGTTTGAAGGTAATTACTGCATTATTTTAATAACTTTGCGCATCAAACGTTCCCGTAACAACTTCAGCCGCCCATATGGACAATCTGTCTGTTTGGCATCACCTTCATCCCAGACTCTGAATATATATTCTGCTGATAAGCAAGCATCTTCTTTCTTATTCGCTCACATAATTACTTAACAGTAATGAAAAAATGTGCTTAGGTGTGGACTTTTGCACTTAAAATGTCACGTCTTTGCTCAAAAGGTTTCGGATTTAGGAGCACTTAGGATTTTTAGATAAGACATGCTCAACCTGTACTTCTTTCCATCATTTTCGACAAGTTTCTTGCTTAATTTCGTGAATTGTCGCGGTCCTCCTCTCGCTGTAATTCCCCTATGAATCACCCACAAACATGTTCACGTAGAGATCCAACCCTCGTAGCAAGGCTTTAAGAGAGATCAAGATGACCAGTGATCCCAGGACCCAACCCTGGGGCACGCCAATGTTGACCTCAACCCAATTCGAGAAGGCACCTAGGACATGTGTCCTTTGATCTACTTTTGCTAAGATAATCTAATGTCCATTGAAGTAGTCATCCCCTTATTCCAGTTTCTTTATCGCCCTTCTATGTGACAGGGTCAAATGCTTTCTGGCACTCCAGGTACAGCCTTCTCTATTATCTAAAACAAAACTCGCTCTCATGGAAATCTAAGGGGTTCATCACGCATGATCTCTCTCCGTTGTAACAGTGTTATCTCTCACTTAGAGTTTCTCCTCTGCTGCTGGAGGTCATCCATTATCTTCGATTATCTTCTCCAGTATCTCGCACACCACACTCGTCAGGGAGACCAGCGCTTTTCTTATTTCCTTAAAGAAAAGTGTGACGTTTTCCATCATTATCTTCGATACTTCACTTTTTTTTTTTCAGGAATACCTTGAGCATATGAAGCGGTCTGTCGGGTGTATCTTCACATACGTGGACCACCTGAGAGGAGTTTTGTAGGGACTTTTGAGCCTTGTATGTCTCGAGGTTCCTCAATATTTTCTGTCTCCTAGATATTTCGCTGCTTCCCGGTAGTGGCTCCCCATTACACTGCATTGATGTTGGGGCTGTGGTGTGTCTTAGACTAAGAGAGTACTTCTCATATTGTTTTGTTCTTTGCTCATCTTTTCTTCTACTGTAACAACACTTTTGACTCGTCGTTCAGTTCAAATATACTCGCATTGTTCATTGTAACTATTCCCTCAGCACACCTCACTCTGGATAGTTACTCGTTAAATGATAATTCACATTTTGGTGTTTATTTTTGTCTTTTTAAATTTTTTTCTAGTGATTATACTGCTTTGTAGAACTCACTCATTCGGGTGTATTTCTAGTCTCCCAGGACATGATATAAATGCAGTCCATGTTATGATGCCTACAGTCTTCATCTTGACATGAACATGTGTAGGTTACATTGATTCTACAAGTTTTTCCTAATCAAGTTACTGACCTTGGTGTTCATATCATAGACAATTAGCTTTTTCTCATCCTTGCACTCTATGTAGGTGACGTTGTCTCTGATGATCTGAAATTGTACTCGTTTAACACCTTTGTATTGGTGACCTTTGGTTGTGGAAGTATGGTTTGATGACAGTACGAGCGGTGCAGTTTTGAGCTGTAGTTATCAGTGGATATATCCGATTAGTTCGTAATCTCGGTTTCTTCGTCGTTGTTAGTGTATTGATTTTTGTAGCCAGTGCTTGTTGCAGCCACTGAGGTTCTCTGCGGAGAGTTCCTCAGCTTAAACAGCTCTATGAAGGCTAATTTTAATGAAGGGAATTATAACACTGGCTTTCTCGAGGCCAGAGCGTTCACTGGGCACCTTCAGGCAACGGCAAAGTAATCAGAAACGCTCTCTGTAAACTGAAGAATGATTTAAAAAGGTAATTACTTATAAGTGGAGAAGTCGTTGACATGACAGAATAATTCTATAGACTTAACAGGTAAGAATGGCTTGAAAATGACAGGATTCGCGTGGCAACACCTGCACATATGATGCAAAAGTCACCAGGTATATTCAATATGTACAGATAGTAATAAAGTATGAAATTGCATCGGCCGGGAATTGAACCCGGGCCTCCCGCGTGGCAGGCGAGAATTCTACCACTGAACCACCGATGCTCCCTTTCGAACACTAGAATTCACTGTAAGACACTGTGAAATATTACTACAGTGTGTTGTACACTGATTCAATCATCCACCTTTTAAAACTGCGATCCTCCTCCTCCGTTTTTGATTTCAGAATCCCGGCACATTTGCCTATGCGTTAATGGTAGGTGTGTCAGCAAGGAGATAAAAAAAGTGGAGCGAGATAAGATCCAAAAACACATTTGTCTGTGCGTTAATGGTAGGTGTGTCAGCAAAGAGATAAAAAATTGGAGCGAGGTAAGATCAAAAAATGGATGAATAATTATCGGCCTTTATACACTCTTACTTCAGTCTAGCGAGCCAGACATCACCAAAAGTCTACGGAGTAAGTTTTTTTTTTTAACCGTGCCCCGAAAAAAATCATCGACTGTTCGGCGGCGTAACAGAAACTGGCTCTGTCAGGGTTCTACTAGGCAGTGTCCCATTGTCGACAGTATTCATTATCTATACAGCCGACATCCCTCCTCCTGTTGGAATCAAGTGTATGGACTTCTTTTGTTTGTGATGTCTCAAAAGTAGTTTCGAACAACGCATGTCTAGTGTACGCTTATGATAAAACCGGAGGGTTCCGGCTTGTTCCTTTTTGATAAAGATGACGAGGCGAAACAGACGTATGTAATTCACCATATTGGCACTGGGAAAGATAAAATCCACGACATTTAAGAGGGAAATGGGATAACTCGCTAAAAAAAAAGAGATGCAGAATCCTGGGTCACAGACTAACATGGCGAGGCTTGATGATAGATCAGATCAGCAAAAGAACCACACAAGGAAAAAATATAAAGGCTCTGATTAGTCTATATAGGTTCTGGCACTTTTTGGAGAGCCACAAATTACATCTGGTGAAAGCCATGATCATACCTTAACCTAGACCCGTATCTAAACCTCCAGAGGATATAAGACAGGCCTCCTCACTTCGTCACAGACGAAAGGTGTCCATGTTACACAAACATCAAAGAAGAACGTGGACGATTAAAAATCAAACCTATTGGTACATATTTTGTTGAAGCAACAAAGGCAGTAAGGCAGTGTGGCAAAGGATATAGATTAAGATGATGTATCCTATAAACATATCAGAGACTTTGAGAGCAGTACATGGATGGAACATCCTTCGTTCCCATGGCCCCTCGGAGCACTTGGGGAACAATCCTCCATCCATCATTGTACACAGTGAATAATTTTTTTGCTTGGCTGTTTGTCCTTCCTTCTCCCTTAACTAACGAGGAACAGCATCGTGACTACAGCTTCGTCAGTGTGTCGGAGGTATATAGATGAGTTGCCCAAAACATGTTTCCAGAATGCTTTACCACACACTCCACAAAACCTACATCGTAGATCTAATATTTCTAACTCTCTCTCTCCCATTTGAGAACTTTACCTTCACCTGTCCGATCCTTTCACTATCTTCTTTAACTACCCCATTAAAAAAAAATAAAATGATCGTCCATTGTCTCTGGGAGTGCAGGTGTCTGTAAGTTAGTACGTGGAGCTGTTGGAAGAATCATACGCGTGTCGTACATCAAGTGTGAGAAAACACGGTACATATCTGTAACTGTGAGATGCATCAGACATTCTGCCTCATGTATGAGTGTGAATGACCTTGTGTGAGGCTTTGTGTACTAACTGAAAGATGCTACTCTTCACGCGCTCTCAAGTAACACCTTCACGCGCCCTCAAGTAACACCTTCACGCGCCCTCAAGCAACTAACACCTTCACGCAGCCTCAAGTAACACCTTCACGCGCCCTCAGGTAACAGCGTGTGTTGGGGATGGGGCATTAGGACAGCATGTGCCTGTTGATGGTTCCTGTTTGTGACCAAGATGTTTGTAGTGAAATACATTCTTATACCCATGTGGGGCTGAATGAATTTCCTTCAAGTATAATGAAAGTCGTGGATTCACACCAATAAACCAGGGTAACACATTACGAATGAAGGAAGACTTTAGAATGTGAAGAAACATTATTGTGTTGCTAGAGGAATAAGTTAAAAGTCACATCCTCGGTAGTATAGTGGTAAGTATCCCCGCCTGTCACGCGGGAGACCGGGGTTCGATTCCCCGCCGGGGAGGCAACTCTATTACACTTGACCTGTATCAGGCATCAGTTGTTTAATCGCATCACTTATAGGGATAAGTGGCCTACAACTGCATCTATGGACCGTATGAGCAGTACAGAACTGCACTATATTTAAACTGATACATGCTCAGAGTATTTTGCAGTTTCTAATGGTATTTGTAGAAAACAGTTGAGCAATGTGCACAGCGAAGCTCCCTGGAACGTGAGAAGTGTATATTATTCTTTGAGAAGCTCCCTTCTTTTGTCTCATTGTCGTCAGGCTGATGTCGCACCGTATCTGTGTACATGACACAGAGTCTTGATCAGCGCCAGATATTACTCCAGCTACTCCTTCCCACTTGAAATTTTCTTCACTCGTGTTATGGGTATTTCTGTGTTGCTTGTTGCCGCTACTGATGTTGCTGAAGCCTGTGTGTGTGTGTGTGTGTGTGTGTGTGGATCACAGAGTTTCGCCCCCGCCTCTTAACCTTGTGTATATGTGTACCGTGTTTTTACTACTGTGTGTGGTGGGCATGTGTGTACAAGCGCTTCGTCTATCTTGGTGAATATATTTCCATCTGTTTGTCTCTTGTGTTTGTCTGCCTTTGACTTCCTTTCATTCTTTTCTCGGTCTACAGCTTTCTCTGTGGTTTTGAGTCCTCTCTTCTCGAATTCTAAATCTTTTTACGTTTTTTTTTTTTTCTTCGTTTCTTGAAACAGATGGATGCACCTGTGCTTTCTTGGGGAACTACTCGTTCAGAATTTTGAATAATGTTTTCAGTCCTCGGAGCCGTAAAAGCCATGTTTGAGATGATGTAATCTCCGATGGTGAGAAAGATGGTGGGAAATCTAAGATATCAGACGACACAACCAAACAAGGAAGCAAGACAATAAAACATTGGTCAATTTCAATATGTGTCTGGGAAGGCGAGAATATGTTGCTCTCCTGACAAAGGGGATAACTATGACAACCAAATCCTCTGTAATATACCGGTCTGTGGTCTTGCTTATCATGAAGATACAGGGATTCGCTTCCCAGTCAAGCATAAAGTGTGGAAGGTCTTAACCTATGGAGAGTGATGGAGGCTCCGCGCCCCAGACACTCTGGTCGATAATCAAAGCGTGGTAGTGGGCATCGCACTAAAGCCCTTATCATCTTATCAAGAGAGCCTGTCATGAATCCACGTAGCATCGGTGGTTCAGTGGTAGAATTCTCGCCTGCCACGCGGAAGGCCCGGGTTCGATTCCCGGTCGATGCATAATTTTATATTTTGCATTGTATAAAGTGCGTTTTGCAGCACATTTGTAGATATTCTTCTGGTAAATGAGGTATTTGTAACCTTGTTTCATGAGTCCTTTGTGAGGAATTTCTTGTCATTTAATTCCTCACCCACCGATTCAGTCTTAAGCAATTCTATTGTAATTCTCTCATTGATGGCACTCCAGCAAGAACTGGAATTATGTATTTTCCCTCGCATGCAGTTACGTGGGAGTTAATTCCTATCGCTTAATTACTTTACAAGTATATCTTGGTCAAGCTGCTTAGCACTGGATCGGCTGAAAAGTAATTATGTAAAAATGATCGTTAGACATAGCCATTCCCTAAATTGGCGGTATTATAGAGAATTATCTTTGTGAAAGATAAAGATCTGGCAAGCAATCGTTGGCAAGTTATTCTTTAGTTAATCGCTTGATAATTGCTCCCTCGGTAATTGCTCCAAAGTATGTTTTCATTGGCACTTAAATCCTGTGAATAAATCCCTTTCACATATCTCTCTCTTTAGTAATCATCTCGCAGCTAAATCCTAAAACCTTTGGAAAGTAAGTAACTCTTCATGTCATCACTCGGACTTAATCTCCCTCACCCACGCAGGTAATCTGATAAGAGATAAAGGTCCATTGATAAAGGAGCATTTCCACATACAAGTGGAGAACACAGTTCCTGATATACGCACAGATCGTTGTGGTACATCAGCATATTACCGGGAAATGGGAAGAAAAATGAGATGTGTAATGTGAAACTGAAAATTTGATTTCATGTCAGTTATGTTTTCGTGTGTGCATTTGTGTCAGTGGGAATGTGTGGGCAAGTGTGTTCTGTACCTGCGTGATTGCAAGTGGTGTGTGTGTGTGTGTGTGTGTGTGTGTGTGTGTGTGTAATTAATGAATTGCACTGTGTGAGGAGGGAGATTTACGCAAGTGGGCCTCGTCTACCAGACTTGACAATGCATCTTTTCAAACTTTTTATAAACTAGCATTCAAGAACTCTCTAAATTCATTTCATTTATCCACATCTTTGAGGACTTCAGTTATGTCTTTCCTCATACGACCCTTGCTCAAGGTCATGTTGTGGCCTCTAGTTGTTCTCTCTTGACGTCTTGTGAAGAATTGTTCAATACTAGCTTCATCATACTGGTTTAAGAACTTGAAAGCTGTGATGAAGTCGCCCCCTTACTCGTGTGTGTGTGTGTGTGTGTGTGTGTGTGTGTGTGTGTGTGTGTGTGTGTGCGTGCGTGCGTGCAAGTGCAGGGGCTTATGTGTGACACAACACGTTAAGCTGTGTGAGGCCTCTGTATTGCATTTAGCAAGTGCCCATGTAGGTGTTTGAGAGAGCATACATTTCCCCACGTCGTACATCAGCATGTGTGTGGGAGTGTGATCGTTATTGCACGTGTAAACAGATGCCACACTTCACGCCCCCTCACTTGACTGTGTGTGTGTGTGTGTAGGAGGTAGGGAATTTGTGGCGAGTGCGCTGGCTACGTGTGTCGCTGGATGAATTTCCTATACGCTGTGTGGACGTCGAGGTTTCAGATCAATACAGACGGCAGCCCGGAGGCTCCGGACGTCAACCAGAGCTGCAGGACGTAGAGAAATCATGTCTTATTGTTGAGGGAATTGGATGTAGGAAACCATATCCTCGTTAGTATAATGGCTGATTAATTACCCTCGCCTATCATGCGAGACATTGGGATTCGAATCCCCGCCGAGAAGCAAATATGTCGATGTTTATCAGCTGTAAACGGACATGGAGGCTCTAACTGGGAACAAGCGAATGGATAATGTTCCGTCAATTGATAGAGTGAACTGCACTCTTGAAGTGTAGCATCGGTGGTTCAGTGGTAGAATTCTCGCCTGCCACGCGGGAGGCCCGGGTTCGATTCCCGGCCGATGCATTGTTTTGAGGGTATATGTTGATGGATTAGAATTTTGTGTGCTTGAATTTGAGTGTGTCAGCTGGTGTATTTGAATCACTATGTATGTACGTGACTGTGGTGTCTACAGATGTGTATACATGTGCATAGAATACTTCTTTTTGTATAGATGTTTGTCCCATGCGCATGTGTTGTTTGTATACATAGAACGTGTTTTGTCTATGAATTTGGGTTTATACATCTACTTCTTGTTTCGGAATGTATCTTAAGCAAGTACTAATGATTTTCTTAATAGCCACATATCAGAAGCTCTTTAACGATCATAGCAGGGAGATTGGATCTGCCTCCTCCCAAGTCAGTCACTAAAGAATGAGGTGAATCTCTTAAGCATTTTCCCTTAGTCACGGACGAAAGTCCACATCGAGGCTTGGCCTTGATTGAAATGTGAAGGATGATGAGAGGGAGAGAGAGAGAAAATAAGATAGAATTACATCAGAATTTCGGGAAAAAAGTTACAAGATGCCTTTAGAAAGAGGCAGGTCATAGTCGTTAGGAGGAACATGAGGGTGGGTGTGTGTGTGTGAGCTCCAGTGATTTGAAGTCTAGGGATAGAAAGGTATATCCAAACGGTCCAGCCTTAAGTTGTCAAAGGCCACTCAGTAATTATGCGATATGATAGTTTACCGAGTAATACATGGTCCAGCTAATGGCTGGAGCATCCAAATAGTTAACTCTTGGGAGCAAAATCCAAAGTAATACCTTTCGAAAAGAATAAGTGAACAGACAATTGAGGCATAGGGGAAGTGGGTCAAGTTGTGAAGGTTACATTGCTTTAGACTCGACTGAATCTTGTAATATAGGATTAGAACCTCCCAGGTGAGAGCAGAACTCCATACAAGGACGGATCAATCCTTCGTGTAAACTGAAAACGTGTCCAGAAAAGAGTTTACGGTCTCTCAGAGGAAGATTTGGCTATTTGTGCCACGTAAGATTTCACAAGGTAGATGCTACAGTGACACCAAGATTGTTCATATGTTAAGCGGCGGATTTGCTCATCCACCAAAATAGTTAGGAAAGTTACGATTGGTTTTAGAGAGAGTGAGGTGGATGGAAATTGGATGTTGGAAGCATTAGACTTAACCAGATTCCCTCTACCCAAGTGAGTCTTCCTGTTCCGAGTTGAGATACAGATCGAGCGAGAGACGATGGAGTAGATTTGAAGCAGTTGGAGGACTGCTGTTTAGTCGTCAGCCCACGAGTGTATTTGGTTACGTTGAAGCAAAGGAAATTGTTAACGAAGAGGAAGAAGAGTGAAAGAGGTAGTATGAGACCCTGAGGGACGCCTCTGTCGATCGGATAAGTATGAGGAGTCGATTCATCAAAAACAGCAGAATTGGATCGATCAGACGGAGTTAGATATGAAGAAACGGAGAGAGAGAGAGAAGCAAGCCAAAGGAAGGAAACCTTGATATGAGACCCTATTGCCATACTCTATCAAAAGCTTTTGATACATAAAGGGCAACTACAAAGGATTCTCCCTAAGTCTTTTCTAAGATGATGACCAGACATTAGTAAGTTAAGTCGCCAGTGGATCTCCTCCTTGTGGGAGCCATACTGGTGATCAGAGATAAGACTCAGAGATTCAAGATTTTTGAAGGTATTGGAGTTCAGGAGGGATTCGGAAAGTTTGGAAATGGTAGAAGTCAAACCAACAGGACATATGATGGATGGGTTAGAACGGTCCTTGTATTCTGGGATGAGACGTACCAACCTCCATGAAAAAGGAACAACTGTGATATGAAAAGGAATACATCGGCTATAAACTGGCGAATCAGGAGAACAGTTCGAATCTGTAATGTAGTATTAAGTTAAAGAGTGAACCTTAAGGTTCAAATGTAGCATCGGTGGTTCAGTGGTAGAATTCTCGCCTGCCACGCGGGAGGCCCGGGTTCGATTCCCGGCCGATGCAAGTTTTTGAGAAATTCGTTCTTTGTAGATGGAGGATGCGTATAGAATTTCTTGAGAAATATCTCACGCCAAGTATTTCTTTCAAAGAAAGTCTTTAGCAAGAACTTCCTTGACAGGTTATTTCATGGGATGGAATTCCTTGTGAATCTTTTTCCTGCGTTAAGAAATTAACATAAAAGTGATTAATACTGTCGCGAATATTTTTGTGCCGGATATTGTCCATTCGTCATTCTCTTACTCGTGAACGAGTACGTTGACGACGAGATCTTGCCTTTAGGCAGGTCACGCACGTAGCGTGCACCGCAGGAAAATGAAGTGTGTTCTCGAGTGTTATATGTATATGAGACGAGGAGATTGTATATTTGTGGACTGACTGCCAGCAACCCGCGTGTGGGGTGAAGCAGATACGAAAAGGCAGCAGCAATCGTCTAGAGGAGTGAAAGTTAACAGCCACTGAAGTGTGCTGGCTCGCTACACAGTCACCACTATCTCTTACGATACCCAGGCAGGTAGTAGAGTAGAACATCCCTTGTCGGTGGATGTCTGATTCACAGATTGTTCATGGGGGGAAAACAGAACATTCTATCATTCTATGCAAATGGTGTCTTCCACCATGAGACATGATCAACACCCCTGTGATGTGTTTCCCTTAAGAGGGGCTTCATTGAGAAAAACGACATTTTACGTCTCTAAAAGCTCATTCACGAAAAGAGTCATCTTTTGAATGTCATGCCCTTCAAAAAATTATTTCATTGTATAGTAATCCTTCGGTAATCCCTCAGCGTTGAAGTCCTGCTGTAATTCCCTCAACATCTCCCTCGAGTTACTTTTCTGCCAGAAAAGGTACACAGAATTATATAGTGGTAACTTCGTCGCTCGTAATCCTAAACGTAATTCCTTCACAAGTGATTTGAAGACGGATATATGAACTCGTATCTGCAAGTAAACAACTAATAGAATGTGTTTATTGATAGCTGTAGGTTCGTTCGTGGTAATCCACTGGAAGACGGATATATGAACTCGTATCTGCAAGTAAACAACTAATAGAATGTGTTTATTGATAGTTGTAGGTTCGTTCGTGGTAATCCACTGGAAGATGGATATATGAACTCGTATCTGCAAGTAAACAACTAATAGAAAATGTGTTTATTGATAGCTGTAGGTTCGTTCGTGGTAATCCACTGGAAGATGGATATATGAACTCGTATCTGCAAGTAAACAACTAATAGAAAATGTGTTTATTGATAGTTGTAGGTTCGTTCGTGGTGATCCACTGGTACATAATGATGTCACTATTCTACATACACCAACGTATAAATGATAGGTTAGTGTATAACTAAAGCGTTAACATACCTTGGTTGGATACAGAGAATCATATAGTAGATGAAACTTAATCGTATATCTGAGGAAAATTGGATTATTACATTCAAATGGTGCGTGCGCTTTTGCGTAATGTAATCACCTATTTGTGCTATTCGGGGAGGGAGTCTTACACTCGTTAGGCCCAATTTCTAGGGAAAAGTCATTGACTTCCCCGAGGGTTGGGATGAACACCTAAATTACCTTTGGGCTTGACAGCCGCTCTCAGGATCGACCTCGGGGCGTGCCCGTACGTGAATCATGGTAAGCAACGCTAACCTCTACAGCACTGCTAGTGTGTGTATGTGTGTGTGTTTGTATGTGTGTGTGTGTGTGTGTGTGTGTTTTACATCACATGTACTCTTGATTTTAGTGTACCTTTTACTCTTTCTTGTTATTAGGTCTCTTTAGGGCATTTCAGTACGATGGCTTTTGAATATACACCAGATATACTTTCAACCCAACAGCAATTTGTAAAGATATTAAGATTGTCACAAATGAAAATTCTAATTATTTTTACGAGAGGTTTTAAAGTACTGTTAAAAGAACAAGTACGACTCTATAGTTAGAGCTTCGGGAGAGGAGGATATATCAGTTGAAACGAGGTTATATTCATCTAGTGTATAGTGGTTAGTGTGGCCGCCAGCCATGCGGGAGACTGGGGGTTTGGTTCCCCAGCCAATAGTAAATGTATTAAGCCTAATAGACTGTGAAGGGAGATGAAATCCCTGGACTGTGAACAGACAGCTGGATTACTGCATCAGTTCATGGTACAATGCAATATACTTCAGTGAAGTCATAAATTGAACCCTGGCAACATGCAATGTAGCATCGGTGGTTCAGTGGTAGAATTCTCGCCTGCCACGCGGGAGGCCCGGGTTCGATTCCCGGCCGATGCATCTTTTGATGACTTTCATTTTATAGTAACTTGAAATATCGGTAGCCCCCCCCCGAGAAGCGACACATTTGGTAAATACTGTCTACGAATGTCAGGTACCTACAAAGTGTTTCAATGTACGGGAGTACATGTAATTGGGTCATTTAGATAAGTACAGTAATTTCCCTTACAGATAACTGTCAGAGATAAGACTTTTGATCATTATCTTTGATAATTCTTGGAAGGGAAACTCATGAAAAGAAGTCTGTCGCTAGTATTAAGATATCAACGTTGTGTCATGATAATTGTAATGATGTTTAAAGGTTTTGAATTAGGTACAGCTAAAGCCTGAAGATGTAGATAGAAATGCACAAAATACAGTTGAGCTGTAACAAGGAAAGGGAAAGCGTTAATGCCTTGTACAAAGTGATAGTGCAACACTAATTATATATCTCTGATGCTCAGTATGGAATGGGTCTCTCTCTCTCTCTCTCTCTCTCTCTCTCTCTCTCTCTCTCTCTCTCTCTCTCTCTCTCTCTCTCTCTCTGACCGGTCCGTGCGAGCTCGGGGTCGGCTTGCATGAGTCTGTGTTAACGAAATACGACTCGGGAACCATTGATCTCGTGTGGCAAGTGGTGATGATGCTAGGGTTGAACTGTAGCTTCATTTTGGACCTGCTGTAAAGTAATGGTTTGACAGTGTTTGACATCTCTTATTGATAGGTGGTGTAAGAGGAAACTCATTTCTGGTAGTCCTAGTTGTTCAGTTGATATGGGAAATGTAGCTGAGTTTAGGAAGAATGAAACTCTTGTGGATGCGCTCACGAGTTGTAGGGAGTATTAAGCGTCTCAAGTCTACGAAGAATGTAGGAACGGTAGTTGGAGAACTTGAAGCTGGTGGCGAAGCGTTCCTTTGTGCTTCGTTTATGGTCCCAGATGACACCAAGACTCTAGGTGAAGTAGAATGAATCAAAGATTTGGGGACCAAGTGAGACAGTAAGGTTTAGGACATGGGTTGGTCTGCATGGCTATGATTCTGGTTCGGTTGATGGCGACTTTGCTGATGGTGATCCAACTCCGGAGATTGTCGAGGGTGTTATGGAAGTCGATGAAGGCAGGTGTGCCGTTATCAGCACTGTTAACAGTGGGAGATTTTTTTTTCTTTTTTTGCTGTATATCCATCGACAGGGTGAAACCGCGCAGGTACTGATAATAAGGTCGAAGAAATGTAAGGGTTCCAGGGTTCCATCTTTGTGCCTTGTGGAACGCCACCACAGACTAGGAGCTGGAAGATGATGAAGATGGCGTCTGGGAAGAGTACAGTCGGCGATGCTCACTGGTATGAGGTTTCTCCACATTCCATTGTTGCTGAACCTGTTGATGATCATACTATGGCTGAGTCGTTCGATGTCTCTGATGAGGTGAACATTAGTGAGAGTCGCTGGCGTTTCTTTGAGCTGGATAAAATCTGGAGCCAGATGGTAGAGGAGGTCTTCATATTACAAAACTCCTGAGAGCCTATGGAATTTGCAATGTCAGTTTAAGCCTAGTGTGGCATAATTTTCAGAGTTATGGTTGGGGATCGACGTGATGATAATGGATCGTAACCCTGAGAGGGAGGGTGTGTGTGTGTGTGTGTGTGTGTGTGTATGTATGTATGTATGTGTGTGTGTGTGTGTGTGTGAGTGTGTGAGTGTGTGTGTGTGTGTGTGTGTGTGTGTGTGTGCATCATTTGCGATGGGTATGCAATCAAATAATGTTCCTATGTGTACTCCTTAATTTTACATCTTATAATTAGGTATCTTTTACTGGGTCATTTCATCACGTATCTACGCGTGCGTGAAAGATGTTTTGTGATTTTACATTTCAACAATCATTTGAACGAAGGCATAATGTTTACAAAGTGATATGTTTCATATTAAAAGATCTACGATTATCATTACCGAAGGACTAAAGGTATACTGTAATAATAAATTGACACTCTAAAGTGAGCCTCAGGAGGTGGGGTAATAACTGTTGACCTGACACGAGGTATAACTATAGTAGTTATATCCATCTAGTGGTTAGTGTGGCCGCCTGTCATGCGGGAGACTGGGGGTTTGATTGCCCAACCAATAGTAAATGTGTTAAGCCTAATAGACTGTGAAGGGAGATGACATCCTTGGACTGTGAACATACAGCTGGGTAACTTCATCAGTTCATGATACAATGCAATATACATCTGTGAAGTCATAAATTGAACCCTGGGATCATGCAATGTAGCATCGGTGGTTCAGTGGTAGAATTCTCGCCTGCCACGCGGGAGGCCCGGGTTCGATTCCCGGCCGATGCATCTTTTGATAACTTTCATTTTATGTAGGCATTAAATATCGGTAGCTCCACAATGAATATCGGGAGCTCCTCAAGAAGTGACACATCAGGAAATATTGTCTACGAAAGTGAGGAATTGGCTCCAATTCCATTGGATTCTTTAGCTAATTATTGTAATTTCCTCATGAATACCTGTCTAGTGAGATCAACCTTTTAGATCATAAATAATTCCTGGAAGGATAACGCCCTAAGGAAGCCTGTTGTGGTGTGTTCTTTCACCATCTGTTTTCAGATATCATTCATCTAAATTGTATTTCTCTCAGAAAAAAGCCTTAAAGTTGATTCATGACAGGAAAAGAACACCACATTCTTCACAGTAAAGATGTGATCCAGTTCTGGAGACTTTTGAGGATGTTCTGGAAGTCGATGAAGACGGAAGCGCTGTCATCAACAGTGATGCCAATGGAAGAGTTGTCGACGTCCTTCCACCGAGAGGATGACTCCATCAAGGTGTTGAGTACAAGGACGAAGAAACGAGGGTTCCATCTGTGTACCCTAAGGAACGCCACAGGTCAGGAGCTAGAGGGTGAAGATGGCCTTTTGGAATCACACAGTCGACCATGATCACTGGAATGAGGCTTTTCTCCATTCCGTTTTTGCAGATTTTGTTGACCCTACTATGGCTAAGTGGAAAGCTCAGACGATGGGAATGTTAGTGAGAAACGCAGATGTGTGTGTGTGTGTGTGTGTGTGTGTGTGTGTGTGTGTGTGTGTGCATCATTTGCGATGGGTATGCAATCAAATAATGTTCCTATGTGTACTCCTTAATTTTACATCTTATAATTAGGTATCTTTTACTGGGTCATTTCATCACGTATCTACGCGTGCGTGAAAGATGTTTTGTGATTTTACATTTCAACAATCATTTGAACGAAGGCATAATGTTTACAAAGTGATATGTTTCATATTAAAAGATCTACGATTATCATTACCGAAGGACTAAAGGTATACTGTAATAATAAACTGACACTCTAAAGTGAGCCTCAGGAGGTGGGGTAATAACTGTTGACCTGAACGAGGTATAACTATAGTAGTTATATCCATCTAGTGGTTAGTGTGGCCGCCTGTCATGCGGGAGACTGGGGGTTTGATTGCCCAACCAATAGTAAATGTGTTAAGCCTAATAGACTGTGAAGGGAGATGACATCCTTGGACTGTGAACATACAGCTGGGTAACTTCATCAGTTCATGATACAATGCAATATACATCTGTGAAGTCATAAATTGAACCCTGGGATCATGCAATGTAGCATCGGTGGTTCAGTGGTAGAATTCTCGCCTGCCACGCGGGAGGCCCGGGTTCGATTCCCGGCCGATGCATCTTTTGATAACTTTCATTTTATGTAGACATTAAATATCGGTAGCTCCACAATGAATATCGGGAGCTCCTCAAGAAGTGAGACATCAGGAAATATTGTCTACGAAAGTGAGGAATTGGCTCCAATTCCATTGGATTCTTTAGCTAATTACTGTAATTTCCTCATGAATACCTGTCTAGTGAGATCAACCTTTTAGATCATAGATAATTCCTGGAAGGATAACGCCCTAAGGAAGCCTGTTGTGGTGTGTTCTTTCACCATCTGTTTTCAGATATCATTCATCTAAATTGTATGTCTCTCAGAAAAAAGCCTTAAAGTTGATTCATGACAGGAAAAAAAGAACACTACATTCTTCACATTAAAGATGTGATCCAATTCTGGAGATTGTTGATGTTCTGGAAGTCGATGAAGACGGAAGCGCTGTCATCAACAGTGATGCCAATGGAAGAGTTGTCGACGTCCTTCCACCGAGAGGATGACTCCATCAAGGTGTTGAGTACAAGGACGAAGAAACGAGGGTTCCATCTGTGTACCCTAAAGAACGCCACTGGTCAGGAGCTAGAGGGTGAAGATGGCCTTTTGGAATCACACAGTCGACGATGCTCACTGGAATGAGGCTTTTATTCATTCCGTTTTTGCAGATTTTGTTGACCCTACTATGGCTAAGTGGAAAGCTCAGACGATGGGAATGTTAGTGAGAAACGCAGATGTTCCTCTGGGTTAGAATAGATATGATCTATAGGGTAGTAAAGGAGGTCTACATATTACGAAACTTCTGAGAGCCTATGGGCTTTGCAGTGTGAGTTTAAGCCTAGTTTAGCATAACTTTGAGAGAGATGGCTGGGGATCGACGTGATGATTATGGGTCGTAACTCGGAGAGAGGAAATGTGTGTGTGTGTGTGTGTGTGTGTGTGTGTGATTACCATTTGTGTTACGGGGAAAGAGGCTCACAGTCTTGTTCTCTTATCTCTTACCCTTATATAGGTACTATATTTGTAGTTTTATGTGTACATGCCCACTCACACCAGCTCTTAAGTTATTTATTGGTCAGCCGTAAGGGGAAGATGAAGAGCTGGGGTTGAATGTGCTCATCACTGGAACCCGGGCTTGCCCGGGCGCGCAACATGGTCAGCGGCGCTAACTACTACACTAGTGTGTGTGTGTATGTGTGTGTGTGGGTGGAACATTTGGGCATATGATTGAATAATTTTTCTCTGCATATCCTTTAATTTATCCCTTTTATCATTAGTTTGCTCTCTTTTACTGGGTCATTTCATCAGGCACCAACGAGTGCGTAAAAAATGTTATATAATTTTACCTTTTCAGTATCATGTGAACCAAGAACCAATGTTTGCAAAGTGATTAAAGGCTTCATATTTAAAGATATCCCTCGTATCATTACCGGAGGGCTAAAGATATACTGTAATAAATTGACTCTAATGAGAGCCTCAGGAGGTGGGGTAATAACTGTTGACCTGACACGAGGTATAACTATAGTAGTTGTATCATCTGGAGTATAGTGGTTAGTGTGGCCGCCAGTCATGCGGGAGACTGGGGGTTTGATTCCCCAGCCAAATAGTAAATGTGTTAAGCCTAATAGACTGTGAAGAGTTGAAATCTCTGGACTGTGAACAGACAGCTGGGTAACTTCATCAGTTCATGGTGCAATATACTTCTGTGAAGTCATAAATTGAACCCCTGGCAACATGCAATGTAGCATCGGTGGTTCAGTGGTAGAATTCTCGCCTGCCACGCGGGAGGCCCGGGTTCGATTCCCGGCCGATGCATCCTTAGATTATTCTTAATGAAAAAAACATGAAATATGGGAAATTTCTTGAATTACATATTTAGCAGATGATGTACGAATGTGAAGTAATTTGCAAGATGCAAGTTCTATATTACTAGCGTACGTGGAATCAAATTCCTTATAGCTCAGTACTATGATCGCCTTACAGTTAATGATCAAGTGAGATTAGCCTAAAGACGGTTCTCTTATAGATACTTCCAGCAAGAAAAGCTCTTAAAGGAAGTATGTCACACGTAATCATTTCACTGTTATCAATGACTACTCGACTAAAATGTAATTACCTGGAGAACAGTATCGTAGATCATTTCTTTGGTACCAAGTCTTCACAAGCCATTCCGTCGAAAGTTCATTCTTGACAAGGGAGGTACGTACCATTCTCCCATTTGAGCTTTAGTTAAGCCTAATAATGTATATAATAGGTTTGGGATATATGCATATAAGATCATATATTTGAGTAATTATGATAATGACGATTGATGCGGTCGAGTAAAATGCAGCCAAAGGCTACAAATAGACAGTGGGACTATCACAAGGAGGCGGGAGGCGATGAACTTTGTCCTTAAACGAAATATGAATGAATGGGTAGGGTTGCAGCTCGGGGACGAGGGATCTCCGGTGGCAAGTGATGGTGGCGGGGTTAGTAATGTTTGTTGTAAGAAAAATTGGAATTGAGGATGATCTTGTACGTCCTTTTCCCACGCCTTTTCTGGTAGCTACTTTTCTTTGGTGGAACGGGATGTGAACAAGGAGGGGGAGGCATAGGTAATTATGATATAGGTAAATATAACAGCAGCAGGAGGTGACGAGATAACGCGTGACTGGAAAACGAGGGATGACTATAGTAGTTTTATCATCGTGTGGTTAGTGTGGCCGCCTGTCAGTGCAGGAGACTCGGGATTGATTCCTTAGCCAAGAATAAATGAGTTAAGTCTTATAGATTGTGAAGGAAGATGAAATCCAGGACTTTAACAGGACTGCTGGATAACTTCATCAGTTCATGGCACAATGCAATGCACACAAGTCGTTATGAATTGAACCCAAAGGTTCAAATGTAGCATCGGTGGTTCAGTGGTAGAATTCTCGCCTGCCACGCGGGAGGCCCGGGTTCGATTCCCGGCCGATGCATCTTTTGATGATTTTCGTCTGCACAAAAACATTATATGGAAAAGGCCTCGTAAGTGACACGTTGGTTATTGTGATCTGCGCAAGTTAGAGTATTTGCAAGAACATGAATTCCTTATTACTAGCTTACATGGAATTGAATCCTTTAGCTAAGGACGGTAAATCCCTTACAAGTAGTAAGATTAGCATTTCGACATTTATGTATACAATTGAAGACACTTAAAGTATGTCGCAGGTAATCCTTTCACCAATTAATTCAAATAATTAGTCAAGTGTAATTCTCTGGAAAGCATTATTAATAGAAATTATTGCTTCTATGATTTTTCTATAAGCGGTTCAAGTGAGTTACTGTAATTTTTGACAAAGAAAACACCTACACTCCTCTCATAAGAGATATAGTTGCCCAATAATATTTTTATCATAACTGGATATTCTCAATATATAATGATAATTGTAATTATAATTGTTTGTTGAATTAAACGTAGCCAAAAGCTGAAAACATAGAGGAAATTCAAGCTGTAAAGATAGGACATAAAACTGTCTTTACCATTCAGTTTTGGGAAGAGGGATCTCCTTTGGCAGGAGGTGACGGTAGCAGGGTCGGTGCTGAAACTACTTCCTAGACTGCCTTCTGGGGACCAGTCAATGGTTTGCCAGTGTTGGAGGGACCTGTGCTCCTCTTGGTAGGCGGGAAAATAGTGTATTTATGATGGAAGGAAGGCCTTAACGTCCATGTCCCAATCTGTCATGCGAGAGAGAGAGAGGCCCGGGTGCCATTTCTGACAGTAAGATACTTCCATGAAACACAGCGTGACGTGCCAGTACTGTGTGACCGAACTGTGAACTGTGGGTAGGTGTAATATCGTCAAGGCAAGGCTAAAAGATATTATGACGACTGTATCTAATCCAGATCTTCGCAATTATGTATGTTATGCGCGGTGCCCCTGTCAGGTATAGGAATATCACGGTATATCATAGACAGAAGACTATTTAAAGTTGAAGTGACGATATTATATGATGTGTAAGATTAGACACGTAGGATGGCCAGACAGAACAGTGTTTTAAGGTCCTTTGCTATGTCAGATGGTATGTTAACCATATAGAATATTCATTCGTCAGTTTACAATAAAATTTAGCGACTCTACGAAAGTATATCCCAAAAAGAAACGGAAGGAAAAAGAATACGGGAAGAAAGTTGTGGGGAACGAGACAGAGAACCAGAGGGAAAGTAAGGGGGTCTCGTGTATTCTTTCGCACGTCTTTCCCTTATAATGACAACTGCTTCACATTCTTCATGCGTACGTGTGGCTGCGTATATATGTGTACGAGTAGTCATGTCAACCTGTCTGTGGACTCCATTTGGACTCCATTTGTGGATTCCTTGTTCCAGTGTCTGTGTATTTGTGTGTGTCAAGGTGAGCAGGTCCGTGTGTGTTTGTGTGTGTGTGTGTAGTGGCGTGGAAGGCAGTATGACTCGGCATGTTTAATGCCATTGAACCCCCACACACGCACAGGTGTTACTGCCGTGACTACAAACGTGGTTTTGATCATTTTTGTTTTTTCAATTTACTGGCTACAGCTGGATTACCGAATACACGTTGTAGATACATTGATATGTATGATAAGGTTGGAATGATTTTTTTTCCCCTCCGTAGCGTAGGTTACTGCGTGGTCAAATCCTCAGTCGTATAGTTGTCAACGTCTCAGTCTGTCACGTCAGTGCGGGGTTCGATTCCCTGCCGGGGAAGAACATCTGTTCCAACCTACGACCAGTGTTCGTCTATACAACCCAAGTGGAGCATCGTAAGGCCCTCGATTGTGCTGAAATATTGATCTGGAAACGAATAATGAAAAAAGGAAGTGAAATTTCAATGAAACAGACGTGATTCGTTTGGAGAGAAATCTCGCTTTCCTACGCGGGAAGGCCCGGGTTCGATTCCCGGCTGAAACTTGTTCTCTTATCTATCTATCTATCTATCTATCTATCTATCTATGTTCTTAAGGCGTTAGCTTGACACGGGGCTTTTGCCCGAATTGAAGTGGCTTTTGTTCATTTCTTCCATTTGTTATCCATTTTTAATACTTGTCTTACATTATGTATCGCCTCTTTTAAGTCAGCTGAGTATTGGAGATTCAATGACGAGTCATTATCCTTTGATAATGACGAGTCATTATCCTTTGTTAATGACGAGTAATTATCCTTTGTTGTTGACGAGTAATTATCCTTTGTTGTTGACGAGTAATTATCCTTTAATGACTAGTAATTATCCTTCGTTAATGACGAGTCATTATCCTTTGTTAATGACGAGTAATTATCCTTTGTTAATGACGAGTAATTATCCTTTGTTAGTGACGAGTAATTATCCTTTGTTGTTGACGAGTAATTATCCTTTAATGACGAGTAATTATCCTTCGTTAATGACGAGTCATTATCCTTTGTTAATGACGAGTAATTACCCTTTGTTAATGACGAGTAATTATCCTTTGTTGTTGGAGGTGTGACCTAACGCTATCTTTAGCAGTGTAGCGGTTATGTCCTCGCTTGTTCGCTGGGGAGACGCTGATACTCGGTAACTGAGTGAGGAAGGAGCACACCGGTCGTGTTTGGTCACACAGCTCGAGTGATATGAGAACGTCCGCCATGTCCTGCTGTCATTTTCCCACAGCTGGATCGAACGAAGTGTGTGTGTTGTTGTTAGATGATGCGTGTTTGTGGTATGATAACTGTGATATGCTAAAGTAGGTGGTACAGTTTTCCATAATTACTATATATCTTGTCAAATCCCATCGTACACACACACACACACACACACACTATTTTTGGTAGCTAAGACGGCACGGTCAGCTGAGGCCCTAATCAAGGCCATCCCATTAACGCTACATATATATGTATATATATATATATATATATATATATATATATATATATATATATATATATGTATATATGTGTGTGTGTGTGTGTGTGTGTGCAAAAATTTGTGTGTGCATAAGTACATGACGGGATTTAAGAATTTTGGCACTAATGTGTCATCACACAGTACAGTGTAGTCCAGCCTTCAACCATGTGGGAAATACAACACTGAACATCCCAAACTAACAGTACTGTATGATCGAGGGGAATTATCACTTGCCTTAATCGCAACAGATGTAATTAAAGTAGAGCCAACATCTTGCACTTTTTACGTTATCCCCTGTCGTAGAGGAATATACTGTTCTTCTTTACTACCTGCTTTTATATGTATATATATATATATATATATATATATATATATATATATATATATATATATATATATATATATATATATATATATTCCTATGAGTCCACGGGGAAAATGAAACACGAAAAGTTCCCAAGTGCACTTTCGTGTAATAATCACATCATCTCGTCTCTTCGATGTATATCAACTGATTGTTGTATTTCTCTCTTGTGTCTCCCCTGATGATGTGATTATTACACGAAAGTGCACTTGGGAACTTTTCGTGTTTCATTTTCCCCGTGGACTCGTAAGAATATCTTGATCACGCGCAAAATTGTGATCCTTTCCAATAGGGTGGGGGAGGGGGCGAAAATCCTGGGGGCCTTGAAGAATGTGTGGAAGTCGAGAACATTATCTCGGAAAGCAAAAATGGGTATGTTTGAAGGAATAGTGGTTCCAACAATGTTGTATGGTTGCGAGGCGTGGGCTATGGATAGAGTTGTGCGCAGGAGGATGGATGTGCTGCAAATGAGATGTTTGAGGACAATGTGTGGTGTGAGGTGGTTTGATCGAGTGAGTAACGTAAGGGTAAGAGAGATGTGTGGAAATAAAAAGAGCGTGGTTGAGAGAGCAGAAGAGGGTGTTTTGAAGTGGTTTGGGCACATGGAGAGGATGAGTGAGGAAAGATTGACCAAGAGGATATATGTGTCGGAGGTGGAGGGAACAAGGAGAAGAGGGAGACCAAATTGGAGGTGGAAAGATGGAGTGAAAAAGATTTTGTGTGATCGGGGCCTGAACATGCAGGAGGGTGAAAGGAGGGCAAGGAATAGAGTGAATTGGAGCGATGTGGTATACCGGGGTTGACGTGCTGTCAGTGGATTGAAGCAAGGCATGTGAAGCGTCTGGGGTAAACCATGGAAAGCTGTGTAGGTATGTATATTTGCGTGTGTGGACGTATGTATATACATGTGTATGGGGGGGGGGTTGGGCCATTTCTTTCGTCTGTTTCCTTGCGCTATCTCGCAAACGCGGGAGACAGCGACAAAGTATAAAAAAAAAAAAAAAAAAAAAAAAAAAAATATATATATATATATATATATATATATATATATATATATATATATATATATATATATATATATATATATATATATTCAGTATTTTCGTCTACATGACAACTTTGCCATGGTGTAGTGGTATTGATAGTCTGGTGAAGCTGAGTTTGTAGGAGGTGAAACGAATGTGAGGTTGTCGAGGGTGAGGAGAGTTTAGGCATATGGAGGGAGGGAGGAAAGATGCGTTTGCCGAGAGTATAATGAACTTAAGTCTACTGAGAGCGTAGTGAAGATGAGACTAATAGTGTTTCCCTGCGAGGTCAACATGATTATGAGTAACATTGCAGAACATTGCATCACCACCACAAGAGGAGTTCAAGGGTTACTGGATCGGGTGTTGAACTTACCAGACACAGGATAGTTCCGGCGTTGAGTATCTCTCTCTGCCAATCCACGCCTCCAATGCTCCCCGTCTGTTCTCGGTCCAAGGCATTGTCGACCATGAGGCCGGGAGACCTCACGCTTACGCCGTTTCTCGCGTTAGTGAGGTGCTTCGACCGATCGTATCCAGTCTCTAGCTGTCATGTGTAATGCACCGGAGCCACAGCTCCCTAGCCACATCCAGGTCCCACAGACCTTGGTTTCTATGGGAGTGGTTGTGGATAGAGGGCTGTGGTGTCTGTGCATTTCCTATAAAACACACACACACACATTTATATATATATATATATATATATATATATATATATATATATATATATATATATATATATATATATATATATATATATATATATGGGGATAGGGGAGAAAGAATACTTCCCACGTATTCCCTGCGTGTCGTAGAAGGCGACTAAAAGGGGAGGGAGCGGGGGTCTGGAAATCCTCCCCTCTCATCATTATTTTTAATTTTCCAAAAGAAGGAACAGAGAAGGGGGCCAGGTGAGGATATTCCCTCAAAGGCCCAGTCCTCTGTTCTTAACGCTACCTCGCTAATGCGGGAAATGGCGAATAGTTTGAAATATATATATATATATATATATATATATATATATATATATATATATATATATATATATATATAAGCTGGGATGCTGCTGTTGCAAGCTATAATAAGCTGTCTGATACTGCAACAAGCTAGACTAAGCTGGTACTGCTATAAGTTGCAATAATCATACTGCCACTGCCGCAAGCTAGTATAATCAGTCTGGTTCTGCTACATTATGTAGAAACATACTCATTCAAGACTGGATTATTTCTCCCATGGTGTGTGGTTGCGATATGTGATTGCTGAGTGTGTGTGTGTGTGTGTGTTTAAATGAATTTGAAAGATTCGTACGTGTTTTTAATTCTTTTTCCTTTTCGATTTCGTAAAAGAGGGAATAAGATTAAAACTGAATATGATTGAGTTTATTAAGCACATATACAATATATAGCAAGATTAGATATTCGTGAAATAAAATCGAATCCACTAACCTCATCCATCTGCACGTAGAATTAAGGTCAATAGTATTTCGATGAAATGGACATATCTGTATGTTGACTGAAATGTATAAAAAGATGAAGAATATTCTAAACGATTTAATCAGTCGAGAGAAAAAAGAAAATTTCGATAGGCATGGTTAATCATTTTCATGGGGGCGTCATCAGCAGGCGAGGTAATGTTTTCCTGGCAAGATGGTAACTAGAGCTGTCAGTCTTCTGTCGTCAAGAGGTTAGAATCCCACTGGTCAAGTGGGAGGCCAGTATCTAATCCCTCATCAAAGAGCATCTGTGTTGAACTTGTTAAACACCGAACGGAGGCGAAGGTTCTAAACTAATGAGACAGCTGGATTAGTAGAGCATTCAGGATTATACCTTGGTAAAGGCCTTAGAACTGGTAATATATAGTTAACGTATCTAGATGTAGCATCGGTGGTTCAGTGGTAGAATTCTCGCCTGCCACGCGGGAGGCCCGGGTTCGATTCCCGGCCGATGCATCTTTTGAACGCTCTCGACTCTGAAGGCGCAGCGAGCATGGGACATGTTGCTACTGGGAGAGATATGCCACTGATTATTGACGAGTAACTTCCAAGCTTTGAATTCCTGATTACTGACGAGTAACTAAAGCTTTGAATTCCTGATTACTGACGAGTAACTAAAGCTTTGGATTCCTGACTACTGACGAGTAACTAAAGCTTTGGATTCCTGATTACTGACGAGTAACTAAAGCTTTGAATTCCTGATTACTGACGAGTAACTAAAGCTTTGGATTCCTGATTACTGACGAGTAACTAAAGCTTTGAATTCCTTATTACTGACGAGTAACTAAAGCTTTGGATTTCTGATTACTGACGAGTAACTAAAGCTTTGGATTCCTGGTTACTGACGAGTAACTAACAAGCTTTAGATTCCTGGTTACTGACGAGTAACCAAAGCTTTGGATTCCTGATTAATTGACTTCATGGTAATTCTTTGGTCACTAGATGTCTTCCTAATGAATCTTGGGGCGAGGTATTCATGGCCGACTTGACTCAAAATGCCAAAATGATGAAAATGATCCGAAATAACAAGGCGGGCGACATACTGAAAAGAGCCCTTGGAAAAATAGATATACTGAAGTTCAGTCCTGAAAGAAATGAGAATTATGACACACACACACACACACACACGTACACACTGACACATACACACGCACGCACAGGCAAACACAGAAACACACACACACACCTAGACACACTCAGACACACGCACATACATAGAACATACACACACACACACACACACACACACACACACACACACACACACGAGAGAGAGAGAGAGAGAGAGAGAGAGAGAGAGAGAGAGAGAGAGAGAGAGAGAGAGAGAGAGAGTACTCCCCCACCCCCTCAGCCTGACACACACACACACACACACACGAGAGAGAGAGAGAGAGAGAGAGAGAGAGAGAGAGAGAGAGAGAGAGAGAGAGAGAGAGAGAGTACTCCCCCACCCCCTCAGCCTGACACACACACACACACACACACACGAGAGAGAGAGAGAGAGAGAGAGAGAGAGAGAGAGAGAGAGAGAGAGAGAGAGAGAGAGAGAGAGTACTCCCCCACCCCCTCAGCCTGCCACATACACAACCTGGACCCACTATGGTTCATCAGGATTTCCAACTCGTTGGCTTGAACGAATCAAAACATTTCAGTCCAACACGACACCAGTCAGTCACAAAGTTTCGGCCAGTAACTGGATTGTGACAGTCAACAAGTGACAGAAAAATTCAAAATGCCACCGGCAGACAGATTTTTTTTTCTCTCTCTCTCTCCCTACCGAAGTGGAAACAAAAAAAAAAGTATTGGAACTTTCATCTAACTTCACTGCAGCTCAATACTGCGTTATTACTTTTCCTTGGACCCCCAGACTGAGTCCTTGATGGCTCACACTTCACGACATTTGACTACAGATCCTACACTATATGATTTCAGATTTAGTTTGAATTATTTGATATATGTAGAAATTATCTCTTAGAGAAGAACAAACGCTAGAAATATTTCTCGATTGTATTGCGCAATTACGAAGCTCTGACACACACACACACACACACACACACACACACACACACACACACACACACAATGGTGCATCTTTTTTGTATTTGATTACCTCAAGATCCCTCTCTGGAAGGGTCCTGGAGTTACCCCAGGACCTTTTATTCCAGGGATTCCAAGGCTGAGCTACATTCAGTAGCAGGGTCAGTTGCACCACTTTAATGTGATGTTATTTCACGAGGCTGTACTCGCGTCAACGAGCGACGGTACACTCTCACTAAAGCTGACTTCCCACTTCTGTTGTAGCCTCAAATCAAGTCCGGCAAAACTCGTACCATAAATATATCTATATTTTGTATTGTGGGAGTTTTACTCGCTGAGGATCCTATTTCGTGATCACTCTCTGCTATCGCACAGCTTACTAAGCTTCTGTATGCTGTACTTTCAGTTTATCCCATTTATCTATCATATTCATACCACAAAAGGACTTCTTTACATTCTTTAATAATAAAAGTTTCTTGCTTCATATCATATTTTCTGGTTGTCTTATCCCTACGTATTTCGAAGGTGTGTTCACTGTCTACATGAAAAGTCTTTTTAAAGAAAGTTTTGTTCGTCACTCTTCTGTCTTCCACAGTGGGGGCATCTAAGGCCATTATCCTATACCTGAAACTTTACTGTCTTAATTTAGGGATCATTATTGTCTCCTTTCTATGAACCTTCTCTATCAGCTCTTCGTGATTCAAAGTGACGAAGCCAAAGTTTAGAAGCATACTTTAGTTTTGATCCTTTGTAGAATATGGACAGCTTACTAAACATATCCTCACTCATACGCTTGAAAGGTATTCTGATATTCGCCAGAAAATAGCTCGTCTCCTTTGCTGTGGGATTACCATTAGATCGCTACTGGTGTTAGGGTGAAAGAGTCTTGCACTTGTGTTGCCTTGTGTTTTCACAGGTGTGTGTGTGTGTGTGTGTGTGTGTGTGTGTGTGTGTGTGTGTGTGTGTGTGTAAAATTGCGCTGCTATATTCATCATTCCATCCTCTTATTTTCATTGTTTTAATTCTTTATCTTCTCTTTTTTTTTCCCAGGTATGTGTCTGGATGTAGGCAGGAGGTTGATGAGGAAAGGAAAGCGATGAAGATCGCGAAGGGATGAGCCATGGAGCGTGTGTCGCTGTTGCAGAAATGAGAGAAAAGCAAGTTCGTGGGAGCAGGTGAACGCCAAGATCCTCATCTAATGTTTAAGGTTCCATGGAAGATCCTTGACAGTGTAAGATTTGGTAAGTGCAGTAGAAAAGGACGGTAAGTGCATTAGAAAAGGACGGTAAGTGCAGTAGAAAAGGACGGTAGATAAAATGGACGAGATGTAAAACCTGGAAGGGGCTGGGATCAGCATGGAACAGTGACAAGGGACGAGCCTATTGGTACTATACAGTCCACGGAAGGGAGAGGATGTGGGTTATGGTTGTAGCAGGTAAGTGTGTACCGAAAAAAAAGAAGTGAAGGTCAGAGGGTGACGAGAGCGAGAAGAATAGGCTGAAGATAGGAATACAGGAAGTTTGAAGAGAGGATAATGTAGGGAGGGTTTGTGTGGGGTCAGGATGAAGTAAGGTTGACCGTAAGAGGTGCGTTAGTGATATTTTTAGAAAGGTGTTACAAAGCAAAGTGATATTGCAGAGATGTACCATGGTGGTCTTGTCAGGCGGTAATGATGTTAGGCAGACGAAATTCGAGTACGTGGTCTTCTGAAATATATAAGAAATTGCTCCTATACCATCGAGATAAAAGAGGGATGTGGTTTTGCGTGTAGGAAACAAAGTCGAGGGAAAGAGGTAGCATATCCTTGTGGGTGATCCCAACTTCTGTCCTTGTGCTCGAAGATCGTGCCTTCGTGCTCAAGAGTCGTGCTCAAGGGTCGTGCCGCCGTGCTCAAGGGTCGTGCCTTCGTGCTCAAGGGTCGTGCCGTCGTGCTCAAGGGTCGTGCCGTCGTGCTCAAGGGTTGTGCCGTTGTGCTCAAGAGTCGTGCCATCGTGCTCAAGAGTCGTGCCGTCGTGCTCAAGAGTCGTGCCATCGTGCTCAAGAGTCGTGCCGTCGTGCTCAAGAGTCGTGCCGTCGTGCTCAAGGGTCGTGCCGTCGTGCTCAAGGGTAGCAATGTCATGCTTAAAGGATTTAACTTTAACACCAGTTACAGCAGTCTGTAGCTTCCTCATCATATCCGCTTTCTGTAAGAGCAGTGTAAGGTCATTTTGCACGGTGAAAAACTCGAAACTGTGGATGGGTTTTAACTCTCAGGCGTAGAGTTAAGTAAGGACTGTAGAGGGTTACCTGAAATTGAATGTAGTTATGCAAGGGAGAAAATTCAGGGATGCGCTGAGGGCGTTGGTGGATAAGAAAAGATTGCATGTAGGGATTGCAAGATGTTTGCATAAAGGATCACTTGCTCAGAGGATGATCTATGGATGCGAAAATCATGGATATATAGATCACGATAGGTAGATACTGATATAGCTTTCGTCGAATGGTTTGAATAAGGAGAGTAGACAGAACGAGGACTGAAGGTGTTAGAAGGTTATATGGCGTAAAGCATTCAATTCCTTCAGGGTCTTGTGGCCATGTGGCTACGTCTTCATGTCCTCCAACTCATGTTCTCAACAATATTTTATGACCAAATGCTCTCTGACTGTCTCTGACTCTATAGACGCTCGTTTGACGTGATAAACAAAACGGCAACATCCAGATACAGAAGTTGTGAAAGCCTCAATTCTCTACTCTCGTAAGTACGCTACGTCTTCATGTCCTCCAACTCATGTTCTCAACAATATTTTATGACCGAATGCTCTCTGACTGTCTCTAACTCTATAGACGCTCGTTTGACGTGATAAACAAAACGGCAACATCCAGATACATAAGTTGTGAAAGCCTCAATTCTCTAATCTCGTAAGTACGCTACGTCTTCACTCACATGTCGTATTCCATGTATTAAGATATCAAACGACCGCTGCGTCATTATATATCCCATCCATTGAGCACAAGACTAACGGTACTTGTACTCAAACATCTTCACACGTAAGATTTCCTAACAGCGTCCATCAGTCTTTCTTTGTGCCTGAGATAAACTTCCAAGAAACAGCGTATCTCTCGCTCATCTAATTCGACCAACAGTGCAGTTCGCTCCATTCCCCCCTCATATCTAGCATTATCTTTACATCCTGTTTTGTATGAAACGTACGTATTTCAATTTTCTAACATCCTGTTTTCTATGAAACGTACGTATTTCAATTCTTTTTAGAAAATGTCTTATTTTCATCTTTCCGTTATCTGTGTAGCTGATCTTTTTTTTAAGTATAAGATCACAAAATACATTAACTCTGTGTATCTATCGGAGGCGTCAAGTGTATTTTCAGCACAACTGGTCTTTGAAATGTAACCAAACGCTTTTCTTTTGCTTTCGAAATAGATTTATTTCATATTCCTTCTGCCGAAGATAACAGTGTGGAAGGTAGGTAGATGTGCTTTCGAGTGAAGGTGAAGCCTTGTTTACTGTAGTGAATTATGAATCCACACAAAGGGTGAGACAGCGCAGGCGCACACCTTCACTGAATTTTCTCTCGTCATATAAGTCACGAGAGTCGAGGATAAGCTTTTAAGAGTCAATAAAACGTTTATGGGAAGCAATAAACTTTGGATGAGTGAGAATGGAAAGAGGAGGAGAGTGTTGACACTTGGGTGAGGAGGAGGAGGGGGGCCACAGATGTGTCTGTCTCCGGCACTGTCGACCCACTGATAGTGCCAGGCTGCCGCTCAGTGCCAACACGAATGTCACCCTAGCCAGCAGTGGACGGTATAGGAGGAGAATGTACGTTAAGTCTGGGATTTGTAGGATGGTGACGCTTCAAAATGGAGCTGCTAGGGAGAGGAATAGCTACCGGAGTCGTAAAGATTTTAAGTCACGGAGGGTGAAGATAGAAATGAAAAAAAAAAAAAACGAAGTTTTGTGAAAGAATAAGATAAGAGTATTAAAAAAACTGATTTTTTTTTTTTATATATATGTAGGCTCCAGTCACGGACAAATGTTCGTTCCGAGTTTAGGTTAAAAATACAGAAAAGAAAAAAGAGAGGGAAAGGAAAACGAAAGTTATGCAGAAAATAGAAAATTTGGTTTTCAAAAAGGCATTAGTCACATATTTCAAGACAGACCGGAGATGGTACAACAGAAGCTTAGTGGTGTAAGCAATGAAACAGATGTCGTAACGAATCGCCCTTTGAGCTGCCAACGGCCACTGTAATCATATGGCTGCGTGCTTTGCCGAGGATCATGCAGTTTAGCTAACGGCGAGGACACACGAGCACCCATTCCTCAGAAGCAGAAACTAGAATCCTGTGGAAGATAGAAAGAGAACAAACATTGCGGCATAGGGCAAGAGTGGTTCAGTTTTGCAGTCGGATGTGAAGAGCTGTTAGTCGAATTGCTTCGACCTCTGATCTAAGTAAGTATGAAGCGTTAGGGCGTTCACAGATATAACAGCTGTGCTCCACACAAGAACGAATTGGTGCTTCGACACAATAAGAGCAATAAGGTCTTTGTTTTCTTAAGAGGCTGATTTACCTTAGATGTAACGCGGGGTATCCAAGTTAGAGATGTTACGATGATGGTTACGTCTGTGTTGCGGTTGTACGGCCACTCGAAGGATATAAACAGGTTGTGACTGTGATGGTTTTCCGAACGGGGAAAAAAAAAGGACATGGAGAGAAGCTGGGCTTCGAGGCATTAAGCTAGATTGAATTGGGACTGCCCCATTGAGAAATCCTTTCAGGATCTGTGTTTACAAAGGGATTTGTGGCGAGAACAGACGTATATTGAGAAAGAGAAGTTACTGCGGATTAGAGAGAAGTGGAGGAGTACAGTGCTGAGCTGCCAGCGTATGAGTGCATCCAGTTATCTGTTGAGAAAAGAGAATCGTTAACAAAGAGGAGGAAAAGCGTAGGAAACAGGACAGGACCTTGAGGCACACCAGTGTTGATTTGAAAAGGGTAAAGTTGATCCGGCAACAATAATGAAAATAGATAGGTCAGAGAGGGAGCTAGACTTGGGAAAATACATTGAAGGTTGAGAAGCAAAAGAGATCAGACTCCAATGCCACACCCCCGTCAGCCTTAGATACCTTAAATCTCTTGTGTCTTTTCTCAGATCATCAGTATGGCTTTCGCAGTGGGAGAACCGCCAGTGATATCCTTCCCCATTTTACTAATGCCTGGTCATAAGTTTGGGTAGAGGGTCGTGTGTAACAGGGGAAGGATATTGTGTGTGTTGACTCAGTAGTGTAAAGGAGGATATCAGACGTCCATACCCCTTGCTATACGACGATTTCGCCTCCCACACACACGTTCCATCGTCAGTCACGAACCCCTAACCACAGACCCACACCATCGACCACATATCCACGAGTAGCCACACATTACAAGCCGTCTTTCATACATTCACACTTCTTGCTATACACCCACACCGTGTGCGCTCCACTTCTTGCTATACACCCACACGTGTACGCTCCACTTCTGGCGAAACATCCACACCGTGTACGCTCCACTCCTTGCTATACACCCACACCGTGTACGCTCCACTTCTTACTATACACCCACACCGTGTACGATCCACTTCTTATTATACTACCGCATGGTGTACGCTCATGCCTCCAACCACTCATCTGTACCATCTGCATCTACCATACAGCTATACAAACTGCCATTCATCCACACCTCCCAGGATACTCGTACTGGCAATACACAACCTTACTTTAGACCTCCCAACATATAGCTTTATCATCTACCGCACATGTACACCACAAATGTGCGAAGGTAAGTTGCGCATGGACGTGTACCGCTGGCGAGATTTGCATACGACAAGACCCCCAGAGATCTGCAAGCGACACACGAAACTTATACCGCCACCACACCACACCACTTGCCGTACACTAGTACCACTTATCTAGTACACACACGCCGCCCACCGTGCAACCATAGCGCCATCCTCCGCGTACCCGCACACAAGCCACACACAGCCACGCCACTAACCATACGACCTTGTCGCCCACCGCACATTCATCCCACCTCCCACACACCACCGTCACCAACACGACCAGCAATCGGAAAGCAGCAGTGGAATCAATCTTCCATGGAAATTTCTCGCCATGATAGATATCCTCTCGCCGAAGGCCCAACGAAGCTGAACGAATACATCAGTGCTGATAGATTGTGCCCAACATTTATCCAGTTGTGTCGCTCCTGTCCACACACTTCTCTCCCTCACGATGCCATGGGTTCGTCCAGGTCTGGGGAAAAGTCTCTTATTTTCCAACAGGGCATAACAGAGGAACAAGTCGACCCTAACCAGAGGATATAGCGTTAGTTACAGCTGGAGTCTAGCAGGCAAATTTGCTCGTATTGTGTGTTGGGAATCTTTGTACAATATCATCCTCACATCTCTATTCTCTCTCACCTCTTGCTCTTTCAGCCAGTCAGAGTCGACCAGTTTCTATGCTAATTTGAAGCTCGTAGAGTTTTTTGTTTCTGACTACATTGGCTTTAATTTCTATAAATTTGGAGGTGGGAAACAGGGCAGTGGTCGTTGTTTCTTTCCTCACGGTCGTTTGTAGCATAGGTATGTAGATGATCACTATAGTCTTCATTAGCGTGTTGCATTGTTAAGAGACGTGGGAGATCTGCTGGTAAAGTGCTCAGTTTTAGCAGGAGAGAGAGGGACTAATAGTTATTTTAGCTTTTTACAGAAATATGGATTAGAAACATACACTTACGCCGAGTTTATCAAAGCCTTTCTAGACAGAAATTATTTTACAGGTGCATTTATTAATTATTTAGATTCCTATATGGCTCATAACTAAGATTGTTATCGTTTATCTATAACTAAACGCATGTGTAATGACCTGAGTCAGACAGTGAATGAATATCTAGAAGGCCAGTGCTATATATTGTTCGTTTCCTGACGTTGTTGCTGACCTGCTTCTAACAGTGAATCAGACATGTTATTGTCATTGGCACATGATGAAGTCTTGACCAGATTTTCATCTCATAAATCTCTCCGGCATCAAACATTTAAAGATGAACTTTTATATTCATATTCTGAGGCACTGCAGAGTATGGAAACCTCTTAATGTACTGTTGAATAGTATTCGTTAATCGCTAACTATAAATTGCCCCATAGTTACTATAAATTGCAATATAGTTACTATAAATAGATAAACATATCAACAGAAACAGAAGTAAACACTGGAAACAATGCAGTGATTTTCCAATCCTCGTCTGCCAGTGAACAGGTTCATGACCCCGACTTGTATACCCAGACCTCACCTGGTGCTCGTGGCGGAAGCAACACCTCCAAAGTGATGATGGATTTCACTGTGTCTCCTCCGACCGTCACAAAGTCTCCCCCTTTGGCCACCTTGGCACTGTCGACTGCTGTCACAGGGCAGAGAGGAAATCTCAGATATGTCAGGAACATGACAAGTCGAGTCTCATGTGGGCGGTGTCGTTGCTGTATTCCCACGAAAGAGCGAGCAAAAGTGGTTGTCCCTCATCGTAACACAGGAAGGAAACTCACCTTTTCATCCACCCTAAAGCTGTGGGGTCGAGATCTAGAATAAAGGAATATAAACTGTTGGAACAACACGTTCCACCCTTCGTATCAAATTAGGAGTTTATGACGGTGCTCATAATTGTGTTCATTCAAAAAAAAAGTAAAAAAAAAATCGTGGTGTTTATAGTCGAAACTGAAAAGATTACTGAAACAAAACAGAAAAAAAAATAATACTTTTATCATATCTGTTGCAGGCTGTCATAGACACGCACTGGAATACTACATTGTGTTGACACTGCTGCAGACTACAATGAGAAATGTACGAGGCGCGCATCGTATGAGCGAAAATCATTTCCTGGTTTATTTTCTTTTACGACCGACATGATTACAGAGGAAGTTGAATATTAAAATCAGTTTAGCTTGAAAATTAGTAACAAAACCAGATTGACAGACAAGATCACAAGTACAGTTGGGGAGGCGAAAAAGAATGATTACAAGAAACCTATATATCTATAGATAGATAGATAGATAGATAGATAGCCAAACGTATATATTTGTTCGCTGTGTGAAGAAAGAACGCCAGGAACAGACGAAGAAAGAGCACCCATTTGCTCGCGTCACATTCTCTACCTGTTATGTATCATGCACTGAAACGAGAGCCATCTTTCCTCATTCTCCACAGGCATTGCCGTGGGTTACCCTGATCACTTCATTTGCCCTGTCTACCGCATCGCTCCAATTCGCTCTCTCCCGCGCACGCCTCACACCCTCCTGCATGTTCATGATCCAGTAACTCCCGAGTCATTCATTCCATTCTTCCTCCTTGGCCTCGGTGTCTTCTCTCTTCCTTATTCATTCCACTTCTGACACATGTATTCTCTCAGTCTCTCCTCACTCATCTTGTACACATGTCCAAACCATCACAACCAGCAACCTTTGCTTAGCTCTCTGACATAATCCTCACGCCACAGTTTGTCCTCAAACATTTCCATTTCCAACACATCCACCCTCTTCCGCACATAAGCATTTAGGGCCCACATCTTTGCGTCAATTCAACACCGTCTGTTGTAATCTCGCTCGAGAGATCATTCCCAGATGAGATTGCTGCAGAATCTCGTCCATGAGTTATGATGAAGGTGGATCTGTTCAATTTATTCTATCAGTGAGAAAACGACAGTAACTACAAATGGCGCTGGGATTTTTTGTTTGCTCGTGAAGTTCTGAAGTCCTGATAAAATCGGGTCATATCGGATATCCTTCACAGTGCTTTATTAAAGGAGAACAACGCCTTATTGTTATATTTCATTTTGCTGTGCGGTCGATAGGTTAAAGAACAGAAATTGAGAAACATTAGGACTGGTGACAGTGAGAAAAGGGGTTAATGTAACACTTTCGTTAACTCTGCGACAGGAAATGTATAACGTTCGTTAACTCTAAGAAGATGTGACGTCACAATAAACACGAAAGGAATATATAATTTCTTCATCACCAGAATTTTTGTTAGGATAGATAACGATGGATTGCCTTAACAATACACTCGTAATATAAACGTGTTGGTAATTTTGTGCCTTCATCAGTAGTACAAAGTAATAACAATATGACCAGAGGAATCTACTCCACTTGTGTCAATACTGGATAAATGTTTAATGCAATAATCCAATAAATGTCAAAGACATCAAAGACTTAATGGATTGATATCCATTAAGTTTGTCGTAAACTGTAGCTTGTATCTATTCTTCTTACAGATATCGAAGAAATCAAATGATTAAACTCGATGAGTTAAAAACACGAGATATGTTAAATGTCAAAAGCTTTATTGATAAAGGTGGGGGAAGAGAAGAAGGAAATGTATAAGGGTCAGTAAAGGTACAATGTTAGAAAGCTAAAGTATTGGTCAGCTCAGTTGCAGCTGTAACTTTTGCTGGGTTCACTCTGCTCTGTGTTGACATATCATTCGACTGTTGGCGAGAAGAATTTCATGTCCAGGAGATACGACTCGTGTGTGTGTGTGTGTGTGTGTGTGTGTGTGTGTGTGGTCCTTTGTAATTGGTCGTTCTTGGGTACATTTTAAAGTGCATTTTTGGACGTATTGAGACACTTTTTTTCGGTATGTTGTTGATGTTGACTATGTAGTCTGGGGAACGTTATGAGACATCTTCATAGGTCTCTGTGAGGCCCTGTCGAGAGACGATGTTGTGTCGCTGGTCGCCTCCCAAATGTGAGTAATGTGTAGTGCAGTTTGAGCAGCGTCGCAAGGAGTACTTCTACCTAAACTTCAGAATGTTGCCTGTTTTTTTTCTAGAGATTTAAGTAGTGTGCTTTGTGTGTTTTGTGATGCTGTATGTAAGCTATATAGAGAAATATATCTTTTTATTCAATGACTGATGTACTACGAGCAAAACATGATTGACTCAAAGGGCATCTTGGGTGAAAGAAATATAGTGAGAGCAAAAGAAAGTAGAAATGAGTCAGGGTTCCGCGTGTCCTCGCAGACTTGACTCTTTAAGATAGAAAAATTATAGGAACGGAAAAGATGACAGGAGGAAGAGAATTTCACAAGTTAGTTGTCTGAATGAAGCTGAGGTATGATAACGGTCAGTACTCGAGTGGCCGATCTCCACAATGAAACTGCGGGAAGCAGCAGCCACAAGCTTGGATATTGTTCCGTGAGGCTCATATTAAATAGCTTCATTTTTTACCAACTGTATTGCGTGACGTACATAACCATGACCCATCAAGCAAATTAACCTAAATATTGCATCCAAACAATAGCGTGATTATTCTCTCACTTTCAAATGCTAACGATAAATGGCTTTTGTTTTCCAAATGGATGGTAATTTATCATGAAACTGTCGTAAAAGAACACGTTACGTTTCTCCATATGCTGTATAGTAATTCTAAGGTTGCCTTATCCATGATATGTAGATGTGCAAGTAATGGAAACTAGGAAAGGTGTTATGAAGTGAAAAATGATCATTGATATTGTTCTTCGTAGGGAAAAGTTCGTGACTTCTTGCGTTCGTATCGTCTTCACCAACCAATGCCTCTTGTCTTGCTGGTCTGTATTCCAGTAATCATTAAAAAGCTTGCTTCTCCGACCACCAGGGGCTCTCACCACCTCTTAACAATGATACCTGAAGGAAAAGAAATTAGTAAAAGACGTAGCAAGTAACGTCCACAGAAGAGCTTCTGGATATCTTGACCAGTGATGGAAAACGAGGGAAAAGTATTCTCCTTTTCTATCATCGCGGCGACGCTTTTAAACTAGGGAATACTTAATCAAAAAAGTTTGAACCAATATCGAACTATTCTACTGTTTCTAAAAAGCTTACAGATGGAAGGTGAAACTCTGGAATGTTTACAAGTGCGAAATGAAACTCTTAAATGTTTAGAATTGAAGTTGAAACACTGGCACAGGCAGATATTAAACTCTTAATTGTTCACAAATTGATGTTGTCGGGGGAGTGGTGTGGGGTGGTTTGGGGGTGCCATGTGGCACTTTAATTGGTAAATCTATGGACTATTTACAAGGTAAATCAATGGAATATTTACAAGGTAAATCTCTGGAATATCTACAAGTGTGATATTGAATTTCGAAATGTTTAGCAAACGGGAGGGCAAGATCTGAAATGCCTACAGTTGCGACCCTATATTCTGGAATGTTTATATAGAGATGGTGATCCTCCAGAATGTTTATATAGAGATGGTGATCCTCCAGAATGTTTATAAAGAGATGGTGATCCTCCAGAATGTTTATATAGAGATGGTGATCCTCCAGAATGTTTATAAAGAGATGGTGATCCTCCAGAATGTTTATATAGAGATGGTGATCCTCCAGATATGATCTCCAGAATGTTTATATAGAGATGGTGATCCTCCAGAATGTTTATATAGAGATGGTGATCCTCCAGAATGTTTATATAGAGATGGTGATCTCCAGAATGTTTATATAGAGATGGTGATCTCCAGAATGTTTATATAGAGATGGTGATCCTCCAGAATGTTTATATAGAGATGGTGATCCTCCAGAATGTTTATAAAGAGATGGTGATCCTCCAGAATGTTTATATAGAGATGGTGATCCTCCAGAATGTTTATATAGAGATGGTGATCCTCCAGAATGTTTATATAGAGATGGTGATCTCCAGAATGTTTATATAGAGATGGTGATCTCCAGAATGTTTATAAAGAGATGGTGATCCTCCAGAATGTTTATATAGAGATGGTGATCCTCCAGAATGTTTATATAGAGATGGTGATCCTCCAGAATGTTTATATAGAGATGGTGATCCTCCAGAATGTTTATATAGAGATGGTGATCCTCCAGAATGTTTATATAGAGATGGTGATCCTCCAGAATGTTTATATAGAGATGGTGATCCTCCAGAATGTTTATATAGAGATGGTGATCCTCCAGAATGTTTATATAGAGATGGTGATCCTCCAGAATGTTTATAAAGAGATGGTGATCCTCCAGAATGTTTATAAAGAGATGGTGATCCTCCAGAATGTTTATATAGAGATGGTGATCCTCCAGAATGTTTATAAAGAGATGGTGATCCTCCAGAATGTTTATATAGAGATGGTGATCCTCCAGAATGTTTATAAAGAGATGGTGATCCTCCAGAATGTTTATAAAGAGATGGTGATCCTCCAGAATGTTTATATAGAGATGGTGATCTCCAGAATGTTTATAAAGAGATGGTGATCCTCCAGAATGTTTATATAGAGATGGTGATCCTCCAGAATGTTTATATAGAGATGGTGATCCTCCAGAATGTTTATAAAGAGATGGTGATCCTCCAGAATGTTTATATAGAGATGGTGATCCTCCAGAATGTTTATAAAGAGATGGTGATCCTCCAGAATGTTTATAAAGAGATGGTGATCCTCCAGAATGTTTATATAGAGATGGTGATCCTCCAGAATGTTTATATAGAGATGGTGATCCTCCAGAATGTTTATATAGAGATGGTGATCCTCCAGAATGTTTATATAGAGATGGTGATCCTCCAGAATGTTTATATAGAGATGGTGATCCTCCAGAATGTTTATAAAGAGATGGTGATCCTCCAGAATGTTTATAAAGAGATGGTGATCCTCCAGAATGTTTATATAGAGATGGTGATCCTCCAGAATGTTTATAAAGAGATGGTGATCCTCCAGAATGTTTATAAAGAGATGGTGATCCTCCAGAATGTTTATATAGAGATGGTGATCCTCCAGAATGTTTATATAGAGATGGTGATCCTCCAGAATGTTTATAAAGAGATGGTGATCCTCCAGAATGTTTATAAAGAGATGGTGATCCTCCAGAATGTTTATAAAGAGATGGTGATCCTCCAGAATGTTTATATAGAGATGGTGATCCTCCAGAATGTTTATATAGAGATGGTGATCCTCCAGAATGTTTATATAGAGATGGTGATCTCCAGAATGTTTATATAGAGATGGTGATCCTCCAGAATGTTTATAAAGAGATGGTGATCCTCCAGAATGTTTATATAGAGATGGTGATCCTCCAGAATGTTTATAAAGAGATGGTGATCCTCCAGAATGTTTATATAGAGATGGTGATCCTCCAGAATGTTTATATAGAGATGGTGATCCTCCAGAATGTTTATATAGAGATGGTGATCCTCCAGAATGTTTATATAGAGATGGTGATCTCCAGAATGTTTATATAGAGATGGTGATCTCCAGAATGTTTATAAAGAGATGGTGATCCTCCAGAATGTTTATAAAGAGATGGTGATCCTCCAGAATGTTTATATAGAGATGGTGATCCTCCAGAATGTTTATAAAGAGATGGTGATCCTCCAGAATGTTTATAAAGAGATGGTGATCCTCCAGAATGTTTATATAGAGATGGTGATCCTCCAGAATGTTTATAAAGAGATGGTGATCCTCCAGAATGTTTATAAAGAGATGGTGATCCTCCAGAATGTTTATATAGAGATGGTGATCCTCCAGAATGTTTATATAGAGATGGTGATCTCCAGAATGTTTATATAGAGATGGTGATCCTCCAGAATGTTTATAAAGAGATGGTGATCCTCCAGAATGTTTATAAAGAGATGGTGATCCTCCAGAATGTTTATAAAGAGATGGTGATCCTCCAGAATGTTTATATAGAGATGGTGATCCTCCAGAATGTTTATAAAGAGATGGTGATCCTCCAGAATGTTTATATAGAGATGGTGATCCTCCAGAATGTTTATATAGAGATGGTGATCCTCCAGAATGTTTATAAAGAGATGGTGATCCTCCAGAATGTTTATAAAGAGATGGTGATCCTCCAGAATGTTTATATAGAGATGGTGATCCTCCAGAATGTTTATATAGAGATGGTGATCCTCCAGAATGTTTATAAAGAGATGGTGATCCTCCAGAATGTTTATAAAGAGATGGTGATCCTCCAGAATGTTTATATAGAGATGGTGATCCTCCAGAATGTTTATATAGAGATGGTGATCCTCCAGAATGTTTATATAGAGATGGTGATCCTCCAGAATGTTTATATAGAGATGGTGATCCTCCAGAATGTTTATAAAGAGATGGTGATCCTCCAGAATGTTTATAAAGAGATGGTGATCCTCCAGAATGTTTATATAGAGATGGTGATCTCCAGAATGTTTATAAAGAGATGGTGATCCTCCAGAATGTTTATATAGAGATGGTGATCCTCCAGAATGTTTATATAGAGATGGTGATCCTCCAGAATGTTTATAAAGAGATGGTGATCCTCCAGAATGTTTATAAAGAGATGGTGATCCTCCAGAATGTTTATATAGAGATGGTGATCCTCCAGAATGTTTATAAAGAGATGGTGATCCTCCAGAATGTTTATAAAGAGATGGTGATCCTCCAGAATGTTTATATAGAGATGGTGATCTCCAGAATGTTTATAAAGAGATGGTGATCCTCCAGAATGTTTATAAAGAGATGGTGATCCTCCAGAATGTTTATAAAGAGATGGTGATCCTCCAGAATGTTTATAAAGAGATGGTGATCCTCCAGAATGTTTATAAAGAGATGGTGATCCTCCAGAATGTTTATATAGAGATGGTGATCCTCCAGAATGTTTATAAAGAGATGGTGATCCTCCAGAATGTTTATAAAGAGATGGTGATCCTCCAGAATGTTTATATAGAGATGGTGATCCTCCAGAATGTTTATATAGAGATGGTGATCCTCCAGAATGTTTATAAAGAGATGGTGATCCTCCAGAATGTTTATATAGAGATGGTGATCCTCCAGAATGTTTATAAAGAGATGGTGATCCTCCAGAATGTTTATATAGAGATGGTGATCCTCCAGAATGTTTATATAGAGATGGTGATCCTCCAGAATGTTTATATAGAGATGGTGATCCTCCAGAATGTTTATAAAGAGATGGTGATCCTCCAGAATGTTTATAAAGAGATGGTGATCCTCCAGAATGTTTATATAGAGATGGTGATCTCCAGAATGTTTATAAAGAGATGGTGATCCTCCAGAATGTTTATAAAGAGATGGTGATCCTCCAGAATGTTTATATAGAGATGGTGATCCTCCAGAATGTTTATATAGAGATGGTGATCCTCCAGAATGTTTATAAAGAGATGGTGATCCTCCAGAATGTTTATATAGAGATGGTGATCCTCCAGAATGTTTATATAGAGATGGTGATCCTCCAGAATGTTTATATAGAGATGGTGATCCTCCAGAATGTTTATAAAGAGATGGTGATCCTCCAGAATGTTTATATAGAGATGGTGATCCTCCAGAATGTTTATAAAGAGATGGTGATCCTCCAGAATGTTTATATAGAGATGGTGATCTCCAGAATGTTTATATAGAGATGGTGATCCTCCAGAATGTTTATATAGAGATGGTGATCCTCCAGAATGTTTATAAAGAGATGGTGATCCTCCAGAATGTTTATATAGAGATGGTGATCCTCCAGAATGTTTATAAAGAGATGGTGATCCTCCAGAATGTTTATATAGAGATGGTGATCCTCCAGAATGTTTATAAAGAGATGGTGATCCTCCAGAATGTTTATAAAGAGATGGTGATCCTCCAGAATGTTTATATAGAGATGGTGATCCTCCAGAATGTTTATATAGAGATGGTGATCCTCCAGAATGTTTATATAGAGATGGTGATCCTCCAGAATGTTTATATAGAGATGGTGATCCTCCAGAATGTTTATATAGAGATGGTGATCCTCCAGAATGTTTATAAAGAGATGGTGATCCTCCAGAATGTTTATAAAGAGATGGTGATCCTCCAGAATGTTTATAAAGAGATGGTGATCCTCCAGAATGTTTATAAAGAGATGGTGATCCTCCAGAATGTTTATATAGAGATGGTGATCTCCAGAATGTTTATAAAGAGATGGTGATCCTCCAGAATGTTTATAAAGAGATGGTGATCCTCCAGAATGTTTATAAAGAGATGGTGATCCTCCAGAATGTTTATATAGAGATGGTGATCCTCCAGAATGTTTATATAGAGATGGTGATCCTCCAGAATGTTTATAAAGAGATGGTGATCCTCCAGAATGTTTATAAAGAGATGGTGATCCTCCAGAATGTTTATATAGAGATGGTGATCCTCCAGAATGTTTATATAGAGATGGTGATCTCCAGAATGTTTATAAAGAGATGGTGATCCTCCAGAATGTTTATAAAGAGATGGTGATCCTCCAGAATGTTTATAAAGAGATGGTGATCCTCCAGAATGTTTATATAGAGATGGTGATCCTCCAGAATGTTTATAAAGAGATGGTGATCCTCCAGAATGTTTATATAGAGATGGTGATCCTCCAGAATGTTTATAAAGAGATGGTGATCCTCCAGAATGTTTATATAGAGATGGTGATCCTCCAGAATGTTTATCATTTGCCACATTAAATTCTGAATTGTCAACAAATTCATGATAAAAGTCTGCAGTGTTTAGAGCGACGAGGAAGAATATTTGTATATTAATCGATATTCTGTATCTCGCGTACAGGTTTACAGGATATATATATATATATATATTATATATATATATATATATAATATATATATATATATATATAATATATATATATATATTATATATATATATATTTTTAACGGCTTATGATTCAGAAGGATTTTGATTAAAGCAAAATAAGAGATCAGTCACGTCTAGATGTCGACACACACACACACACACACACAACACACACACACACATAAACACACACACACACACACAACACACACACACACACACATAAACACACACACACACACACACACATAAACACACACACACACACACACACACACACACACACACACACACACACCACGGGCGATGCATCACTTCAAAGCCACTACTGTGGACTCTAGTTCGCTCTTGGATGACATGTGATCACGTCGCATACACCCTCGTCCATTTGTATCATATAAAAGGAAATATTGTGTAGAAATTCTCCATTGTTAATGGATGGCGTGCGTCAGAAGCCGGGGATCTTTGTTCGTCTCTTTACGTCGTATGACTAAACGCGAGGATCGAGAAAGGTTTTCTTTGTCTACATGGTCTTTGGGAGATCCGTAAGACTCATCTTACAAACCTTGTATACCCTGAGGTATCATTCTTTCCTTCCATTCTCCGATTTTCTTCAGTTTAGGATATTAACGTTCACCATCTCCCTATGTCCTCGTCCTCCTGTCTCATAACCGTGATGCAAACCTGTTCTAGTAATCGTCTCCCGTCCAGTGGTCTTCTATCCTCTTGTTTTCCTCCTCCTCCTCCTCCTCCTCCATCTGTAACCCTTCCATGATTTTTCTTGTTTCAAACAAATTGCGTTTTCTTCCCTTTCACTTTAACTCTGCTACGTCTCTCAGTTCGTCTTTGGCTGTATATTTTTTTTTCACATTTCTCACACCATCGTATTTCCCTTTTCCTCTTCAGTTTTCCTCCTCTTATTCCTCCCCATTTGCATCTCTTCCTCCTCCTCCCTTCCTTTCCCTTCCCTTCCCAAGAACAAGAAGCGCCATCAGCTGAACAACTGATCAAAGATTCTCTGTCATTTTGGTCTTTGGCTGCGTGTGACAGCGGGAGCCGAACGCTGCCATTCCTGTTAAAACTCTGTAGTAAACGGGAAGAGTTTCACATTATTCTATTCGTAAGACTGACTTATTTATATATATATATATATATATATATATATATATATATATATATATATATATATATATATATATATTTTTTTTTTTTTTTTTTTTTTTTTTTCATACTATTCGTCATTTCCCGCATTAGCGAGGTAGCATGAAGAACAGAGGACTGAGCCTTTGAGAGAATATCCTCACTTGGCCCCCTCCTCTGTTCCTCTTTTGGAAAATCAAAAAAAAAAAAAAAGAGAGGGAGGGAGGATTTCCAGCCTCCTGCTCCCTCCCCTTTTAGTCGCCTTCTACGACACGTAGAGAATACGTGGGAAGTATTCTTTCTCCCCTATCCCCAGGGATAATATATATATATATATATATATATATATATATATATATATATATATATATATATATATATATATATTACAGGACTCCACCTGCTCGAGATATAACACTGTGTGAAAAGTGACCTTTGATATGGCTTACTTTTCGCAGAGTGACGCAAGTCTCTTGCTGAAAAGGAGTCTTGCTGAAAAGTCTCTTGCTCAAAGGAGTCTACCCGTTCCTGCTACTGACTGCAGCTTAGTCTCTGGGTTTCTGACTGCAGCTTTGCCCTTGAATTACCGAGAAAGGCGATTTGGATTTACATTCATACAGGCTTTAGATAAGGATGTGTGGAGGAAGGTGAATGGGTCGGAAGTAAAATGTATGAGGACAGTATTTGGTGTGAGGTGGTTTGATCGAGTAAGTGAGAGGTGTGGTGATGAGGAGAGAATGGTTGAGAGAGCTGGGGAGGGTGTGCTGAAATGGTCTGGACCTATGAGGGGAGGTGGATAAAGAGGGTCTATGCGTCAGAAGTGGAGGGGACAAGGAGCACTGGGAGATCGAATTGGAAAAACTTCCTGTCTTTAGGGGTTTCTGAAATATCATCAGAGACTAGTGTGTGTGTGTGTGTGTGTGTGTGTGTGTGTGTGTAATTACTCTTTGATATAATCAGTTGGTAAGATGGTCGAAACGCCGGCACCCGTAATGCGTGGTGATAATTCGCATCAGTCTGGAACAGATTCTTGCTCCATTTAACTCAAGTGTCCAGTCTGAACGTGGCATATATGATGGACTTATATTCATAGGACTGAAGGAGGAAGAAATGAAGGTTTTTTGATGCACAACTGTTGAACACTGGATGCAAGGTATGACATATTCACAATCATAATTGTCTCACAAATACCCGCTTCGCTTGAGACGACCTCTGACATATTTTGTACTGAGGTTCGTCTTCCCCAAATGTTACCAGATGTTTAGTGTAAAGCTTGGTTTATCGAAGCAGCGTGTTGATTCACAAGAGGTTATGATTTCCAGGGTTGTAATTTCATGGGATATGGTCAAAGCCATCAGGTAACTTGTGCAGTAATTTTCAAAGCACCGACAGTGCATAGAAAGAGGTCTGTTTCAGTTGTGATCACTTCCATATATATATATATATATATATATATATATATATATATATATATATATATATATATAATTTTATCATACTTTGTCGCTGTCTCCCGCGTTAGCGAAGTAGCGCAAGGAAACAGACGAAAGAATGGTCCAACCCACCCACATACACATGTATATACACATACACGCACACACACACACACACACATATATATATATATATATATATATATATATATATATATATATATATATATATATATATATATATATATACATATATATATATATATATATACATACATATATATATCTTTCTTTCAAACTATTCGCCATTTCCCGCGTTAGCAAGGTAGCGTTAAGAACAGAGGACTGAGCCTCTATGGGAATATATATATATATAAATATATATATATATATATATATATATATATATATATATATATATAGCAAGAGTAAATGAAAAGGAAAATACCGTTGGAGAATGAGGGGAGCGAAATAAATGCGGTTGTAAGGGATATTGGAATGGAGAAGCGAGCAGTATGAATGAATTACAGTAGAGAGGCACTTAGTGAATGAGGTGGTGGAAGACGGACGAGACCCGAAGCTATCAGCCTGCTGGAGGTTATTATTGACAGGTTGCGAGGCACAAGACCCCATTCTATTTCCCCAGCTGAGAAGCGCGCTGATGAAATATGTATACGAGGGGGGGAGACTCCTCCTTTTGTGGCCAGGCTGTTAGGGGGCTGGGTAAAGAGGATGTAACCATGAAAGGAAGAAATCCAGGTGTATGGCTGGCAGCTTCTCCGTGGCGATGGTAGGAAGGAAGATCTCCTACAGGTGAACCAGCCGACTTGAACAGGAGGAGACGTTCACGAAGCCTGGGAAGTGTCACTAGTGGTAGGACACTGAAATGCTAGGAAAGCTTGGGTAGGGATGAGGCAACGTGTGTGTATCACCACGATGCTCCCTGAGGTTTGCAAATGGTAAGATAAACACGACGAGAATGAGCGATGTATTGACTTCATTTGCGCCACGGGGTGTTTGAGGGTGTCCATTAACCAGGCCAATGGGATCGTTCTCAAAATGTGGACGATGCACTATGATGGTAAGGGAATAAGATAAGGGGTTTGAATATCAACCCGGAACTGTTGTGACCAATTAGATGTATATACGTATATTCATAACGTAAACACATCATGGTTGGCAGCAAGAGAGAGAGAGAGAGAGAGAGAGAGAGAGAGAGAGAGAGAAGAGAGAGAGAGAGAGAGAGAGAGAGAGAGAGAGAGAGAGTTTTGAAATCATTGCTCCCGTCACTCGTGTTGCTTTATCATCATTGATCACCTCCGTCATACGGCAATAAATGCATGATACGCATTGGAACATAAGCTGCAAACCTCACTATACACCACTTGCTAGTGATATCAAAGGGTAAATGAGTGATCCAGTAGTGACCATGGAGGATCGTACACTTGTCCAGACGAGCACTTCGTGACGCTGTAGTTACAAACGATGGTCGTCACAGTGTCTCGTTGGCAAGCAGACAACATGAAAACTTGCCTCCTGAAGTCTGCGACAAACCCGTATCACTGATCTTCTGCTGAGACGAGAGTCCTTAACCGTTGATAGTACGATAGAAGCAGACGATTTCCCAAAACAGAGGTAAAAATAATTCCGTAATGATGATGAAGGAAAAAGAAAAAAAGAATGCAGATTAGACCCCCTCAAACTTGAATGCTCTTACATGAAGCATCAGTGTCTAGGTGGCTCCACTCTGGTATGCCTTTTCAGCGTTGTAAGTAGAGAATCTTACAGAGAATATCATACTTGTCCTGCAAACGTGATGGTTTGTGTCTCTGAGCTGCACAGACAAGATAGCCATTTCGAGACTTTCCCCTCAACCCCCGGGTACGTTACCCCGGGACGTTGTATGCCACACGACACAAAATGAAAGCATAGATCTCTGTTGTTGGTAGATGGAGACAGGACTGGAGTAAAAGGACTTTTGTCTATCGCTGTTTCCTCCGGCAGCAGGGGAGCGTATAATGAAGTCGAAGGGATTATACAGGTATCGAATGCTTTTTCTGAAAATGGTGAAAATGCTTTCTAATTTCGTTATAGCTGCCTGAAGCCTTGGGGGGAAAGAAGGATATTACCTGCTGCTCTGTGAGTAAGAGGAATATGAAATAGAAATAGATGTGTGTGATAAGCTTCTGGATATATGACGGTAACTATTCAGAGATTGTAAGTTGAGCAGAGGTTTTTGGAGGCATAATGAAAAAGGCCAAAAGAATGCGAGACTGTGGGAAGAGATCCATGATGGGAATGGATAACTAAAGGTCTAGAAATTATACATCGAAGGAAATTGAGGAAAAAAAATGGTTCAGGAGGAAAAAAAAAATGGAGAAAATGTTCAAAAGCAATGTAGAAAACGCGCGTGTTATCAGTCATAATTAGAAAACGTGATTAGGCTCAAACACACAAGCACTTACAAAGCAATTGTACATTTGACTACAAAGCGTTCGTACTCTGAGGTTTATGATCCTGTGTTGCACGTGTGTGTGTGTGTGTGTGTGGGTGTGTGGGTGTGTGTTCATATGTCGTACCCTAAAAGAAGTGGAAACACATCGTCGGGATATTACTCAAGGTGATCAAACGATATTTTACAGACTTGATGAAACTGGTAGAGGCAGGAAGGACGCGTAAGGGAGATGACAGAAGCACCAGGTTATATGATAAGAAAAAATGACTTTAAGACATAGTGATCATCCAACTTGACGAGCCAAATCATTAAAGACGTAACTTTGGAGTTCTAAAAAGAACTGGTATGGGAATAGACTCTCAAGCACCTTCCCCAGAACAAGCCTAGTTCAGCTACAACATCAATTGAAATCGTATGTAAAGGAAAAAAGCTGCGTGGAAAAAAGGAGTAATGGTTGAAAAAGGAAAAAAAAAGATGAGGTGGCAGTTTTCTATGCAAATGCTAATTGAACTGAGTTAGATGTGGCCAGTTCATTGCATTTGCCAGTGAGGAAAATACGAAATTGATTGTGCTCTCAGACACCTGTGCGAATAAAAAGAAAAAAAATATTGCCTTTAAACTAGTGGGTCGAGTGTTTCAACCCCTTTAAACTAGTGGGTCGAGTGTTTCAACCCCTTTAAACTAGTGGGTCGAGTGTTTCAACCCCTTTTTTTTTAAACTTCATCTGTTTTGTTGATAGTCTAGTTATGCTTATAACATCAAACCATCGTTATTGAATGATCGTTATCATTTTTTCACGAATTCTAAACTTACGAGCGAGATAGGGATTCGTCGACACTTTGTCCAAACGTTTTCCATAGTCCTCATATCGACGCAACGTTTCGAACGCGTAGGAGCCGCGCTCCTATATCCTGTCCACACACTTCGAACGCGTCGGTGATGAGGAGGAGGTGAAGCGGAGATGGTCCCGCTGGACACCCCATGACTAGGGTGTAACACACGAGGACCGACAGCGTAAAGACCACTACACCATCAGAAGACCTTACTCTCATGTCATTGGAAGACCGACAGCGTGAAGACCACTGGAAAGACCTTGCTCTCATTGTATTCGAAGACCTGGTGCAAAAATGTGACACTTTTCTTTTTACGAAAATTGAGGGTAACTGGCACGTTCTTGTGATGACTGAAGATGAGGACTGGTTGTAAAGAATGTCCCGGATGTGGTTCTGTTTTCTCGTGTGTGTGTGTGTGTGTGTGTCTAAAGTTATTTCGCATATGTACAGTTTTCAGAGAAATCAGGATGTGTTAACGAGTGATTATGACTTTTTTCTGGTCAATGTACTAAGTTCTTTGCGTAGATTTATGGAGACTTTTGATAAAGAAACACACACACACACACACACACACACACACACACACTCTTACACCCACACTCACACACACATATGTATAGGAAGCAAATGTATGTGCAGTGATTATAAATGAAGAACTATGTTTACAGATCTAATTCGAAACTTAGTTGAAAATTGATTGTCCTCTGTATTCTTCCTGTGAGTGGTTACAATGGCGAGCGAGACATCCTCCTTTTTTACGAGGCTGGACCATCGTGTTCGTGGGTCGTGCTCAAAGTATTAATCTTCGAAAGGGTTCAAAAGCAGAAGATTATCACCAAAGGTCCTGCTTACGGTTTATCTCCCAGCATTTACCCCTGATGGTCTAGTTTCTCGGTGGAATGAATTGAGGCCGTAAAAATGTAATTCATATAAGAGGCTCCGTCGCTGGGGCGGCGCTTCAGAAAACAAGAGACCGAGGGAGGTGGAACTAACGAGCGTGTCATCCACTAAGAGACCATCATCCGACAGAGTCACAGTTTAATGGCACGCGGCGGTTTGGGTGATTGGCAAATTTTTCACCGCTCGAGAGACTGTCTTGAACCGAGCAGCTCTGAACGTCTGAGGATGGAAGAAGGGACGGGTGTGGATAGTTTGACGAGATGAAGAAAACGAGATCTAAATGAGGGGATGGATGGATGGATAGGGATGAGGTATGGGGTAAATGAGCAGAAGGTTGCATGTTGGGATGGGAGGTCAGGGATGAGAGAGGAGGTTCGATTGAACGGAAGTTTTTAGAGGGGTGTATGCAATGGTTGTGGGTGGAAGTGTGGGTGTGAAAGGTTACGGGAGATCGGTTAGTTGAGGGTTCAGGTAGCTGTATTGAGTGCAAGTGTGGTCGGTTTTGGGTGACGGATGGTATGAACTGGTAGGGTCAGCGGATGGATAGGTGTAGATTGAAACAGAGCACGGATAGGGATGACAGTGGGGATGAATAGGCACAGGTGATAGGTGGGTGGACGAGCAGATATCGATAGCTAGGAGCGAAAGATGGGGAAGAATGGTAAAGTTGAACATAGGATATTTCGCTGGCATGCCTAATCTTATCTCTTGCCATGTGATTGGTTCATTGGCATGCGTTTTTTCTGTGTCTGGTTATTGCTTGTTCTTAAAGGCAAATGAACTATTTTTTCTGCCATATTCTCCTTTGTTGTCTTTCCTAGCGCTACCTCGCACACATGAGGGGGGAGGGGGTTTTCATTTCAGTGGCTCATATTTTCTGGTGTCCACAAGGTTCATGTCTCGATGGTACATATCTTTCGTATGACAGTTCCTCTTCTCTTTAGAAAATATACTCCCGTGTCTCGTGTGTGCTTACATCATTGACAGATGTCATTTGACGTCTTCCAGGTTCTTTATTCATTAAATAATATCATCTTCCTTATTATATCAATGGCAGATATGATCCCGTCTATTCGGTTCTTGTTTCATCAAATAATATTATCTTCCTTATCATATCAATGGCAGATATGATCCCGTCTATTCGGTTCTTGTTTCATTAGCTGATTTACTTCATGGGTCTACATTGGTGCTTCCTTCAGTACCAACCATTCTGTAATTTTATTTTTCTCTCTGCCCAAGTGTTTGTTTTACATGAGAATTCAAACGGCGACAGACCGCTGGGTCCTTTCGTGGCTTCGCTATAGTGGAGGATGTCAGAAACTTGCTGATTAGTGAGTTAAGAGTTGAGCTCAGGCACACAGATGTTTAAAAGAGGGAAGGTATTGTTTATCATGTAACTAAGAAGGTACAGACTATATCAGTCGTAGGCTTGTAGCGAGATATCTATCACGTCTGCTCTTAAGCACATCTATGGTATCCTATTAGCAACTACGTTCAAGTGTTGTTACTTAGACACACCCTTGTCTCCTACTAAGTGCTTGTCCCTCTGGAACTTCTTCTTTTATCGACCAGTTTCTATCCTTCATGGCTGGTGTATTATTGAGTGTGGTAGATTCTTGTCGCATTGGCTAGAATACTCGTTCTTTCACCACTTGATTGTCCCATTGGCACATATCCTGTTTCCCCCCCATCCAGATAATCAGTTCCTTTGGCTAACATATCCTTGTCGCGTGCCAGGTCTGTCCAGTGTTCCGTCTCGAGGATGAATATACATTTATGCCTCTCAGGATCTTATATCGTTGGCAAATATACACGTCTCTCTCCACACTCCAAGCTGTTACCGATAAGGTTTGCTGACTGGTTCGTTTACCACTGCTTGTGAGCGCCAAGGCATCAACATTTGTCCCTGGCATCGTAGAACTGATATGAACACGAGGCAGGACTCTGACAGATGACATCTACTTGTCAAAATCATTATTCCTTTATGTCTATGTTGCATCATCTATAGAAATCATAGAGACATTCTCAGTTTATTGAACGAGCCTCTGTTTTAATCCTCGTTATTTGACATCTTAAACTTTCTTCATTGAACAGCTGGTAGTATTTTCCAAATCTAAAAGCCTTTCGATACTTTAAACGTATCTAAATTTCTGAATAAATTTTGATGATCTTTTTGGAATTTAGGCGACCCTTCCCATTACCCAGCCTGCAGGAGTCGGATATGTGACTCCAGTTCTACAACATTGATTCACAATGCAAATAGGAATAGAGTTTATTCCTTAGAGAGATAGAGAGATATAGCGATACATAGACAGGCATATATAGATTGGTGTTGATAGGAGTGGTGGCTAACTTGTGTGTATTTCTATCCATGGTCTAGCAATAGCAAACCACTTGAACAGTAGGATGTACGCTGCTCGTACACCACGCAGTGTGTCACTCCCACTGTGTATATTAACCAGCTAATTTCGGACTTTACACTAGTGTGTTGTCGTGCGAAAGTTTGGTTCGCAGTTCGTCAGTTCGTTATGTATAGTTCACCAACTTCTCGTGGGTACGAACAATGAGGAACGCTAATATTTGGACTACAGAGGAAATGAATTTCCCCGAAATGATGGTTCATTGTAAGAGGTCTGCCAAATGGTACATTCTCGTGTGTTATCTGAAGTGGATATCATATTTTGGCACGAATGGTTGCCAAACTTATGAATACCCATAAAAAAAGTATGATTTTTTTTGTTTAACTTTGTGTCGCTAAATTCATGGTCATTATCAAGTGTATTTATCCCAGCTGTTTGGTTGTTCTGGTTATATTACAAGGCCATCGCTAAGTATCACTCATGTTCCAACTTTAGTCTGACGAAGATAATGGTCCGTCTTATTATATTGATTAGTTCACTGTTAACTCAACTTCAGGAGCTTGCTGGACGTCTTAATTTTTGACTTCCTCGCCCCACAGATGAGTATGTTGTACCAATGTATCCTTCACCTCACCATTATTCAAAGTTTCTAATACGCCTATATTTCTTTTGTATATTTTTTATCTATTTCATTTCTTTTTTATTCTGTACACCACTAGAGTCTTTGGATAAAGTCACTCATGTTTTAAGTACCTAAGTGTGACATATCAGGTCAGCCATAATTGAAAAGTATATACTATTGCAATGCTTACACTTTGATAAGCAGACGAGTTAACTTTAATAGAGATACTGCTGTTCCCTGGGGAGAAGATGCATTGGTCAAAAGATTCCTAATGAAAACGTCTTACTTACGCGTTTAGCTTATTAGAAGAACCGACATTCTTCTTGCATCCATTTTACCTACAAAACTTTACCTCTGCCTCTCGCTCAAGAATGTTTGATTGATCGTTTCGCTAATCATCATCCTCCACTCCTAGGTCTCTCAGTCATCCATGTCCATCATGGGATTTCATTCTTCAAGCATCTTCATCACGTGTCCTGTCTGTGTCACTCTTGTTTTGTTCGACACACTGGAGCTGTTCTAGTACTTCATCTTCGTTGTTCGCTTCGCTGCACTTTCGCGTTTCGCTCAGCCTGCCGCTCTGAGGGGTCCCATTTCTGGCACTTCATTTCTGTGGTTATGTGTCTGATGTCCAGCTCTCTCATCCACGTATACAATCGAGGACAGATCGAAAAGGCATCCTTTTTTATTTTCTCCATCTTGGGTACACAAGGATACTTCTATGCTCGATGCAATGTACACGTAATTTCATTTTCAGTTCATCATTCCACCGCTTGTCAGTAAGGTCAAAAAAAAAAAAATGATTCGTAAAGACGAACATTAGATATGTCAAGAGCGAATCTAGGCGTTGGACAGAATCTAAAATTCAACCTGAAATGTTGCAGAAAAGATGAAATTAATCCTTGCAGAAAATAAGTTTCGAAAAATCCTCATTATTAACATCCCTGAATATTGTCTCAGCACATGACGTATTTGATATATTGAAACCTGTGTGGTAGGGTAACATCTTACCGTGGATTTGGCACATTATAATACGTCTTCAAGATAATATGTCTCATATCTGGAGGTGCCCTGATCTCTGGTTCAGATGTGAAGACTCCTATTAGAAGTAAATATTCGTTTCATGAGAAGAAAACTTAAAACAGTCATACGAAGACATATATTCGTTCAAAATGACAAACTACATATGGATATAGTTGTGATAGATGTAACCAGCTTGTTCCCCAGCAGGTAAGGTAAGGGGATCTCATTCGTGTTCTCGGAATCATTCGGGAACTCATTTCAGCGTAACAGAACTCGAGACTTGGAAGTTATTGCCATGGTGTTCGAACCCGGATGACATAGCGAGTCTTCACCGGCCAAATGATTTTCACTGTCACATGGTAATTGTGCTGTTATACACAATGAGCATAAATGGTATAGCAGAAAAATGATACATGGTTTTATGCATATCAAGCTATACTTTACTTCCAAGGGAGCAGAAAGTAAGAGATCAGTGTCCTGCCAACTAATCCGTTTTACTGATATACTTCAGATAGATTTTTTCCCCCAAAAAAAAAGCTTGGGGAAAAAAATGTCATTCTGTCCAAAGAAAAAAAAATTTGCCATTTTGTGTGGATGGCGACAAATATATTGAATTCTGATTCGCGCCTTTGTAATGACTAGAAATTATTAAAAGCTGCATAGCAAACATGTAGGTTCATATATATATATATATATATATATATATATATATATATATATATATGTATATATGTATGTATGTACATAGCGCTAGATCGAAAGACCGAGGAAACAATATTCACAATACATGCCGAAATGAGGAACCACTTCGAAGGCTTCTCGTACACCCACTGCATCCACAACTGTGTTTGTGGGAATACTCCTAAGTATAAACTTTATTCATAAGCCTTTTAGCGGGAATACTCCTAAGTATAAACATTATTCATAAACATTTTAGTGGGAATACTCCTAAGTATAAACATTATTCATAAACCTTTTAGTATCGTTTTGGATTCTTTTCTTTTGTGTGTATGGGTAAATCTTAACTGAGATTTGGTTATTCCCCGTCCATGCCTCCTTCATTTCCCCCGCGCCCTTTCTCTCTCCTGTGTCGTCTCTCTTGCATTCGCACAGTAGACACACAGAGGGAGTCATCGTTGTAGAAACTGACGACTCTGATCACATGGGACTGTGTGTGTGTATATCTCTGCGTCCAGGAGGAAGGAACCTTCACCATCAAGTAACTCGGTTACCCAGGTTCTGTCAGGCCCTAGCCGGTTGGCCACGAAGTCTGCCTTTTCGTTCGACGCCCCCGTTGTCGCAAGGGAATTTCTGTAATTCCAAAATGGCTTCATTTTCTAACACTTCGACACTGAGATGAAGAAATAATGGACTCATTTGTATTACTGTTCAGTGTCTGTAAGCCTTAGTAGATTTATGACCGTATGACGAAAAATCCAAGTTTAAACGTACGAATTTTGTGTGATCCATGAGTACAAAGACCTGGTCCTGCTCGTATACACCCACGCACACCCACACACCCAGACACACACACACACACACAGAGGATTGTTCGATTTACTCGCTCAATAGCGGTTCGTCCATCGTTCCAACGGCGAGATAACAATCCAAATATTGTTACGGGTTGCAGGTGTTTCTAGTTACTAACTGATGGGTTCCTCTCGGCGATTCATTAAGAGCTGACGTGTGGCGATTTCCCAAGCGAATCTCTCCCGCCAACTCGTTCAGATACCTCCAGGGATTTGCCATCTGCGGATTGACTGCGTCAAGAACGTATACGATTCGTTTTCATCTACAACACATCTTAAGAAAAGAAGAAGGATTAGATAAGTGCGAGGAGGACTTGATAAAGAATACGAAGGTCGACTGTAAATACCTGATTTGATATTTTGCATCAGCTAAGTCGTGGAGATTTGTAGAACAGCTGTATAGTACATCAGCAGGAGCCAGAGCAATAGATTTTGTAAAAAAAAATTGCAAAAATAGTCATGGAAGTGGTAGCGTTGGTCCCATCATGGTTTAAGTACAATTATATATTGACCTCACAAAAGCACTAATATCTATCTATCTATCTATCTATCCATCTATCTATGTTTATATTTATATATATATGATATTCTGCCCTGAGTTTTGTTTTTTTTTCTTGTGGTTACACTTCGAGCACAAAGCCACCTTGAGCGTGGCTGTTTACCATCGTCATTTGACGAAGGGGGAGCACTGTCTCGCTAACAAACCTCTCATTCCAAAGGAATCGAGGCTTTTAAGCCTCTAAGCTGTAGGATCACCATAAAAGGATCGTGTGGTTATATATATAATAATGATAATAACAACACTAGGAAAGCATAATTATAGATGAAAAGACAAGGAGCCTGCAAATAATTCCCCTCGGCTGTTTTGCTGTCATTAACGAATGTGGAGAGAGAGAGAGAGAGAGAGAGAGAGAGAGAGAGAGAGAGAGAGAGAGAGAGAGAGAGAGCTGGAGGAGGGAGACTGAAAAAAACATTTTCCAAAGTTAATTAGGGTAATGTACAAAAAAATGCAGAGTTTCTGCTGGTCTTTTACTTTTGGGAGGATAATGTTTTTTTTTTTGCTTCGTTGGGATCTCTGATTTCTGAACCTTTCCATTTTTCTTGTGTGTATGTGTGTGTGTGTGTGTGTGTGTGTGTGTGTGTGTGTGTGTGTGTGTGTTTCAATGATCTATTCATCTCTGTCTGTCTCTGTCTCGGGTCTGTGGTAGGTGGTAGACAGCCACCGACGAGGGTAGGTTCTGCCTTCCTTGGCATTGGGATGGCTAGTGACGATTGCATAGTAAACCAGCACTTCAGTGGCTGTTAGGTCTCCCTCCTTAAACCAGCACTTCAGTGGTTGCTAGGTTTCACTCCTTAAACCAGCACTTCAGTGGCTGCTAGGTTTCACTCCTTAAACCAGCACTTCAGTGGTTGCTAGGTTTCACTCCTTAAACCAGCACTTCAGTGGCTGCTAGGTTTCACTTCTTAAACCAGCACTTCAGTGGTTGCTAGGTTTCACTCCTCAAACCAGCACTTCAGTGGCTGCTAGGTTTCACTTCTTAAACCAGCACTTCAGTGGCTAATAGGTTTCACTTCTTAAACCAGCACTTCAGTGGTTGCTAGGTTTCACTCTTTTGGTTCAGGTTTCTGGCTTTATTTTGTTCCTCGCGACATTCCTTTCCCTCATTCTGCTCTGATTAACTTTGGTTGGCTTGTTTCCCTTCCCTCTTGTTGGAGGCTTTAACATACAGACCCCTTAATAAGGGGAATACATGGAGGTAAGGACGAGAATGGTGCTGTCCCAGAGGAGTGGCTTTCATTCGGACCCCAGTTTCGCCCTATAGGGGTACGACATCAGGAGGTCAAGCCTCCAGTATAGTCGTGGCCCTGCCTTGGTTAGCCTGTCGGTGTGCAATCAGCTCCACTGCCCTAATCTTCGAGGGAAATGAGTTGTTCTATTTCAAAGAGACTTCATTTCTCACAGGAGCTGTGGTGGTATTTCCTGTGAAGGGTAGGTCCCCTTACAAGTCATAGTGGGAGGGTTAGATCACAACTGGCCCACTTTCTGACTTCCACACACCTCATTTGTTGCACACACACAGGCACACACCGTGAGTGAGCGGGGATCGAACACCCTCCGGAGCAATAAGAGGCAATATACTGTAACTCCAGCAGTGGCCAAACTTATCATATGAAGCCAAGTAAGTATCTACACTGCAGAGTTAATCGGGGATATCTTTGGCTGGGTCTCTGTACCTCTCCTGTTTTGAATCAGACTGGGACTGATTCGAATGGTCGTAGACCTAGGCTGGTGTGTAAGAAGTATGTAGGTTAAACCCTTCGTCGCATTGGTTCACCTTTGGATTTCTCTATCCCTTCTAAAGTTTCGTTACCTTTGGCGACCTGTGAATGCGGCATGGTCAACATCGCCAACCGCTAAACTACTATAAATCTGGTGCGCAAAAGGTTTCACAAGTTTCATAATGATTTTGCCCTTTGCTGTATCGCAGCAAAATATCTCTCTGCAGTTATTGTTAACGAAAACCTTGCGATGCTTTGCCTGCTATTCCCAACAGTTGACTTCATTACGAATAGAACCACCACATGTATCTAGCCTGTAGGTTGGTTCCCTTCGCAAGAGATCATCTTTGTCTGCTCTCTTCTCTCTCTCTCTCTCTCTCTCTCTCATCTCCGTACAGCTCACGCTCCCCCGCTTCAGCGCATGGCTCCTCGGATGACCATAACTCAAGTGTTTTACCGGCCGGATGCACCTTGCTGGAGTAGAGTTAGGTCTCGCAGTATCTACCACAGGGAGTTGGGTTTTTTGTTTTTATTCCCCTCAACACCATCCATCATTTTCTTCTTATCCTCGTGTGATCCATAGTATGGAGGGCACCTATCTAAGAGGCTGAGGCATCTTAAATTTCGTTTATTTTCGCAAGAAATTCTGTTCATGAAGAGGATGGCCAATGATATTCCTGGCGTAAGTCTTTGAGATTTTTATCCTCTCGATTAATGGCAAAGAAAATACATTAACACACTGACGGCTGTTCCATTCAGAATAACTGAACGGCAATTTGGTAATTACCTCTGTAACTTTAAATGCTGTGTCGAATCGTCCAATTCCACTATTTACATCCAGCTTGCTACGTGATACAGAATATTGTATTTTCGGAGTCGGCTCCATTTACACTCACGATGTCATCCAGACATGTAAAGTAGTGTTCGAGTCTCATTCATGCGTGTTGAGATCACACGTCGGTACAATACGTAACATATTTGTCACCATTCATGTCTCGGGTTATGGACATAGTTATGAGTATAGATTTTAACGATTAAAGAAAAACGATCATATTAAGCTTCAGTGCAGCTCAAAATAACGATGAAGAGAAACAGAGGCTTAGTTACGTAATATATGTTGTTTGAATGGATGAAAAATGTATCTTCTGTATGTATCGTCCGCTTATATGGGTTATCATATACCTTAACTGTGGTCGTTGCTTTATGCTAAGGACTTCTTGATCAACCACGCTCTTTTGAGCTTAGATTCTTAATGTCCTCTGGAGACGGTTGTTCTTGCTTGTGCGTATGTTTTAACAATATTGCTTGCGTACTGTCCTTGCTTATGTGTGTTTGTCAGATGTTTCTATAAACACCATTTCTACATTCGTTTATGCTTGGGGGAAATTTCCTGCATCCATTTCTTGTGTGTGTGTGTGTGATAAGATATATATCAGTTCTACTGGTTATACCAACAGGTATCATTTACATTTACTTGGCTGACATACCAATTGATCTACGTATAAAGCATATTACCGACTCATGTGTCCTCACTCAACACCTCATACTGGTCCTTGTTATTAAACAGAAGGTCCTCCATCCTCGGGCAAACGGAAAAAAGCCTGGCTAACTTTGCCACTATAGCTCCACTTAATAGGGCTCAAGAGTAGGTAGGATCGCCGGCGAGTCTTTGACTCAAGTCTGGTCGATTTTGGTTCAAGATCCTGAATCACAAAAGCAGGATATCCAAGTCTGGTTGATCTTGGTTCATGATCCTGAGTCACAAAAGCAGGATATCCAAGTCTGGTCGATCTTGGTTCAAGATCCTGAATCACAAAAGCAGGATATCCAAGACTGGTTGATCTTGGTTCATGATCCTGAATCACAAAAGCAGGATATCCAAGACTGGTCGATCTTGGTTCAAGATCCTGAATCACAAAAGCAGGATATCCAAGTCTGGTCGATCTTGGTTCAAGATCCTGAGTCGCGAAAGCAGGATATCCAAGACTGGTCGATCTTGGTTCAAGATCCTGAGTTACAAAAGCAGGATATCCAATTAATTAGATTTCAACGTTGAACCCTGGATGCACAGCTGCTACAAAGTAGGTTGGATCCTGGGAGGGTGATGCTAATTATTGAGATCTGGTGATATTTACGGGCATGAATCCCTATCACTGTTCATATTAATGTTCCCTAAGAAGTGTTCTTAAATACACAGATGCTGAGAAGAATGTTCGAAGTGATATCCATCCTATAAAACAAATAATTTGAATCCTACTAAATATAGGTATTTGTAGAACCGTAATTTCACCGATATAGGTAGGATTTTCCTATAGACGTATGAAAGAGAATGTATTGATGATTGATAGCTCCTTTTCACACACATGTATATTTCTCTCTTTTTTGTTAGCTGAGACGGTTTAGGCAAATCAAGGCCATCTCATTAACGCGATGTATACCTATGCCTTAAGCCAGGTACCCATTTTATCGCCAAACCTCAGAGGAGGATGAATAACTGGGTTGCCTGTGGACCGACCTGTCACAACTAGGATTCAAACCTACGCTCTCGATTCTGAGTGGCCCACGAGTCATTGGTCAGCTACGTAAACCGATACACCACGGATATCCGTGCAAGATTTTGTGTTTTTCGAAAAGTTCTCTTTAAAGTTTTATAAACAGTTTCACAAAAGCCAATCGTATAAGGAGGCTATGATGTGCCTATCATTGTGAGCAAGTTAAAGGAGGCTATGACATGCCTACTATTGTGAGCAAGTTAAAGGAGGCTACGACTACGATTGTGAGCAAGTTAAAGGACGCTATGACGAGCATACTATTGTGAGCAAGTTATAGGAGGCTATGACTACTATTGTGAGCAAGTTAAAGGACGCTGTGACGAGCCTACTATTGTGAGCAAATTAAAGGAGTCTGACATGCCTACTATTGTGAGCAAATAGTCTTCTCTATCACAACAAAACTATACAGAAGTCCTCTGAGCTTTCTCCAGCGGAAACGACCTCCAGCACGTCCATTACGAGGGATTCCCATAGGTATATGTAGAACAAACTGAGGAGTTCTTAACGTTAAGACACTGCTACTTCTAACGCAGCTTGTATGTATACAGGGAATTTAAATGTCTGTACTTAGAGCTAAAAAGGATCGCTTCCAAAACCCTCTATAGTTAGACGATGTTGAAACCCATAGTCCGAGCGAAGTAACTGTTTCATCGATTCGCTGTTTTTATGTATAAAATCATGGACATCCTTCTCTTTACTTCAGAGACGCATTGACCAGTCATCGTTTATTAGATATAAAGGGGGGAGCAGAATCGTATAATTTTTCTCACTTTTGCCTAGACTGAAAAAGTGGAGGCATTGTGTCTACACCATTAATCTTGGCATAATTCCAGAGGATAAAACAGAGATCATGAACGAAAAGGGAAAAAAAAATATCTATGGAAGTACCTCGTTCTTTTTAGCTTAGATATATAATTTAAAGACTCGTTTCATAAAGTATTACTAGCGGTAATCCCCTGCTGCAGTAAACATAACGGACTAAATCCAAAAATTATAGGCTTTGTATTGAGAGATTTCGTGTTATTATGACTTTTTGCGTTAACACTGTTGAGAGCTATTCAGAGCTCTGCACTCTGACCTTTTGCGGCCAGCCTTCTAGCGAGCGACTCCCGCAACACAGCGTGAAGCCGCTCCAGCCAGCCAGTACCTCTCCACTCGCTCTTCTTATTTACTCGGCAACAAATATATTCCCGTGTGCCTTGAAGTTTTTCACTTTTATTGTGCTTAATTCTTGAAGTTCTTCGGCCATAATGCCTCAAGTAAACAAACGATTATCTTAGATTCTCTTTGTCTCTTACAGTGTTGTCTAAAAAACAGTCAGATTTTTTTTTCCGTTTTTTGGGCCTTATAAATCTTACCTTCAGTATCAAGAAGTAATATATCATAACACTGATGTTCCCTCATTCCACTTCAAAATAGATATATCAATACGACTTTTATAGACATAATGCTTTATGATGGTTAATGCCATGGCATCCGATCGTCTATCGTTCATTTGAATCTTCATCTGGAATATCCCAAACTCCAGTCATGTCTCTCGGTACATCTTTCCATCTCTTTAGCGGTGTCGTAAAAAAAGTGTCTCGGATTTTGCTCACGAAGATGCGTGCCATGTACTTGACTTCTCTTCAGGATAAGATATGGATGTATACGGTTAGTAGGGGAGATGCAATTCCATCTCTTTGTTGACAAAGTTCCATTGCTAAGAGTTCGAAATGCGAAATTCTCAGATTTTGCGGCTCAAATGATTGCTGTCTTATATCATAGGCCTAGGTATCTTTTATGCAGTAATAGAGACATGTAGTAGAAATGAGAAAGAATTGCTATTGGTGCTACATTTCGAAAGAAGCCACGTAGCAGCTTCTTTATTCGATACATCTTTGTAATGTAACCTAAGTGATTACTCACATTCAGATCAACCTCCCTTAACCTGTTGAAGTAATCTATGGTGTCAAACATTCAGGAATGTTTTTTTTTTTTGTATGTCTTTGACAGGTTCTCGATAATCTTTCTTCGAGCAGACTCGGCAAAGCAAAACCATGAATTTATGTAGTGTAGCGGAATTCCACGATTTACACAGTAGAAATGATACTGTGCAGCGAAATAGATTGCTTTTGCCGCTGCAAGGGAAAAGAAAGACCATTGTTATCTGCGCAGTGCATGCTGATGGCATGTGCTCCATTAGTGAAAATAGATACATTTTGGGCAACCATAACTGGGATCAAGTAATTCCGGAGTCTGTGAAGTGTTGAATTCTTAACAGGATGTGGTCTTACAAACCAAACGTACTGCATATCGATCGTGCTACATGATATCATTTGTCTTAGTATGGGTGAGGGCAGCATAGAACGTATGGGCACTGCTTTCAAAAGTGTGGAATACCTTTGGCGATTTATCAAGTCTGACGTGTGATGCGACACCTGAAATTGACCACAGTCCGAGCGACTCTTTGTCATCCTGATGAACTTTCACAGTCGTGGTGGTGTGATGCAGGCGCTGGAGCAGGAGACAAGGACCTTCATGTCAGGTGGGTAAGGTGCTAACGACGGGAGGAGCACATTAAACGTACGCAAGGCAAAATATTTATCTTTCCCGGATGGGTCTGATGAATTTCGAAATGGCCAGTGCGACTCGTGTTGTCTGCGGGGGGTGTGTATGTGTGTTGGGGTTGGTAAACGTAAGTGTAACGAAGATTTCCTATTGATCATAATGGTAGCCCCACTATAGTTATTTCCATCGACGTATATAATATCGGTTATAAATGACAGAAAATGTCGCTAGCAATCGACATGTTAACGTATCATGAACAGAGGGCTACCAATGTTGAAGCCAGACCAATGGGCATTGCTCAGACTCCTTCGTCAGTAGTGTCATATTGTTTCACTCATAGAACGGTAAGATACTTTTTTTTTTTTTTTATTCGTGCGTACCATTACTGCCGAAAAGCTCTTGAGGTCCACCCATCACAAGAACGGGTCCGCCTCAGTGATAGAAGCTAAGCAAGACAAGTACTACTTTTACGAGAGCATGAAATAGTAAGAATAGGAATGACAAATACAAGGAACGTCTCTTTATACAAATAGTACCTGTATTTCAATAGCATTCGTCGTAACAGTAATCTTAGTAGTATTAGCAGTACTTGTAGTATCATTCTTACCATCAGGTAAAAACGAGATTAAATTCAAACTGGTCTGTTGGGAAATCATCTAGTGAATTGAAACTGTCGGAACCTCCAGTAAAATGAATAATTTGGGTAATTATACATTCTTTTTTATACACTGTGAATGAGAAATGCATAAAAGAATCGTAAAAAAAAAAAAGAAGAAAGTTGGCATTCGAAACTGTGCCGTCGAAGTGGATCATTAAGCATGGCATTTGCATTTGAAGGTGCGTTTTACTCGCTAAAGTTCACAGGTTTAATGATGCATCTTAGTCATGCCTCTGCTACTCTGGACTGTCAATTGTTTTTAATCAGTTGGGACTCAATGCCTTCATGGGAAGTAATAGGATCAGGTAAGGATATTCCTGATACATGCATAAGAGACCAGCACTTCGTCTCTCGCAGTCATGAACGAAATTATCTCTTCATTGAGGATGTGAAAACTGGAATTGTGGATGATATTAAAGGGTTAAGACATCAGAAAGTTTCCAAGGTTAGAATTCTATAACATACCGATCTTTGTGGTCGCATTTCTATCCATATGAATGTTTTTATTGTTCCTTTGTTAAACGCACGCTAACTGTATAGAATGGTCATTACTGATGGGAGGATGTTAAACGTTGTATCACACGTCACTTACAAAACATCATTGACATCAGTGTGTGTGTGTGTGTTTGTGTGTGTGTATGTGTGTGTGTGTGTGTGTGTGTGTGTGGGTGTGTAATTTCTCATTTGTACTGTACGGAGAGAGAGTTACACACTCGTGGAGTCCCATCTCTCTACCTTTCTTTACCTACGACGAGATATTACACGAGCGTAGATCGCGGGAGTATTAACAGCAACGAATAGAGTCGTGCAACGTTCATGTTATCGAGTGACGCGTGTAAGATGGAGAGTGTGTGCGTGTTTGTTTGTGGTCAAATACCAGCAATCTATGTGTCTGTCACGCTCAAAGGACAGCACCATCTTCCAGGAGAGTGAACTTGACAGCCACTGTCGTGCTGGCAGTGCACTGCACCTCCGTCACTAACCCTCGTTGGTGTCCGACTGCCACTTCCTTCCATGATAAAACACTTGCTCTCGCCAGGGCTCGAACCTGGGACCTTCTGCGTGTAAAGCAGACGTGATAACCACTACACTACGAGAGCGCGGTGTGTGTTAGTGAGGAGGAAACTGTACTAAAACTTCCCAAAATCTATAATCAGTCGGCTGTGTGTTGGGATGCTGTGTGTGTGTGTGTGTGTGTGTGTGTGTGTGTGTGTGTTTGTGTGTGTAACACATTACATACATAACAGCGTCAGTTACTTGAGGGTTAGATCAAACACCAACAAGAGATATTAATTACGGATCTGCCAACCACTGCACATTACTGACGTGTTGGTACAGTTTGTGACAAGCTTCCAATACCATCATCAAAACAGCTGTGTGTATGAGTGGGGGAGATAAAACGTGCTCTCGCCAGGGCTCGAACCTGGGACCTTCTGCGTGTAAAGCAGACGTGATAACCACTACACTACGAGAGCGCCGTGGTTAAGTGTGGGAATAACACGATGAAAAATTTAGCATTATCTATAAACAAGCAGCAGTGTGTGGGGTGTAGTGTGTTGCATCATCATCTCTCTCTCTCTCTCTCTCTCTCTCTCTCTCTATATATATATATATATATATTTTTTTTTTTTTTTTTTTCATACTATTCGCTATTTCCCGCGATAGCGAGGTAGCGTTAAGAACAGAGGACTGGGCCTTTGAGGGAATATCCTCACCTGGCCCTCTTCTCTGTTCCTTCTTTTGGAAAAAAAAAAAAAAAAAAAAAAAAAAAAAGAGAGGGGAGGATTTCCAGCCCCCCGCTCCCTTCCCTTTTAGTCGCCTTCTACGACACGCAGGGAATACGTGGGAAGTATTCTTTCTCCCCTATCCCCAGGGAATAAAATATATATATATATATATATATATATATATATATATATATATATATATATATATATATATATATATATATATATATATATATTTATATATATATATATATATATATATATATATATATATATATATATATATATATATAGAGAGAGAGAGAGAGAGAGAGAGAGAGACAGACAGACAGAGAGAGAGCTCATTTACTTTTTTTTCTTCAGTACTTAGGACACGATTTGACAAAGATATGGCTAGCGCAGAGCGCTCACTGTAGGAAAATGTAGGAAAGTTTTCTTAGGTTGTATGTTCTGAGGTGAAGAACATGTCCGTTTATGGACTGAATGCCAGCAGCCCACGTGCGGGTGAGCCTGGAAGAAATAGCATCTACCTGAGCCATTGGTGGGAGTCCATTTGTGCTTCCTGTACACTATAGAAACCATCTTATGCTCGTCAGGGTTAGTGCGACCGTGCCATTGTCCACTACATAAGCGTCCTTCCACAGTCCCTCCACAAGAAGATGCCAATCTGTCCTCAGACGCCAGAGCTCGACTTGTGAGGAATCTGTGGAAGGTCGGTGTCAGGTCCTTGCTGCCCTGCGTTAGAAATCAGGAGCCACTTTGTTAGGCAGGTGAAGGAGACTCTGCCAACAGCCGTTTGATGTTGGTGTTTACACTGTGCCCCACAATACCGTCTGCATACAGCTATTTGACGATGTGGGCGTCTAACATTGTTCCCACACGCTGATGTTTGATACTGATACTTGTAGTGTCTTAAGCATTATAATCCACACAGATTTTTATGGTGGTGTTTTAATATGTTCAACATTGAGTCACACACTGATGTTTGACTGTTGTGGTCTAATGTGCTAAACATTACACTTCGTATTCTGAGGTTTGATATTGGTGTTCTAATGTGCTAAACATTGTATTCCACATCCTGATGTTTGGTATTGGTGCCCGTAACTTCGTATACATTATACTTTCCATAATTATTTGATTTTGGTGTTTATATTGTCCAAAACATTACACTCAACACGCTGATACTATTCTTCGTCACGTGCTAAATAACACACTATACAGAGCTGATTTATATTAGAGTTTTTGACACATCTGTTTGAAGCTGGTGTTTATGTATCAAACATCACACCCCAAACACAAGAGTTTCTTCCTATAATTTGTAAGACTTTTTTTTATGAGATTTTGCAGTGACATATTACACACCATATACAGCTGTTAGGTTTTGGAGATTTTAGTGAGCCAGATGTGTTGTCTTTCCCTCTTTCTCTCCCAAACACACGCGTTGTTTCTCTCTCTCTCCCTCTCTGCTCAAGCAGTAGTAGTCCCCTGGTTGGTGTCTGCTTGCCTCCTACGACCATTATAAAACGTGCTCTCGCCAGGGCTCGAACCTGGGACCTTCTGCGTGTAAAGCAGACGTGATAACCACTACACTACGAGAGCGCCATGTATAAGTGTGGGAGTAACACGATGAAAAGTTCAGCAGACTCTATAAACAAGCAGCAGTGTGTGGGGTGTAGTGTGCAACACAGTACATATGGCAACGTCCGGTATTAGTGTGTTGCATCATCGCCAACATCAGGTATTAGATACTAATGTGTAGATATAGATAGATAGATAGATAGATAGATATAGAGAGAGATTTTTTACCTCAGTACTTAAAACACGATTTGACAGAAAGATATGGCTAACGTAGAGCGCTCACTGTAGGAAAATGTAGGATTGTGAAGTTAGTTTTCTTAGGTATTATGTTCTAAGGTGAAGACAATGTGCCTTTATGGACTGAATGCCAGCAACCCACGTGCGGGTGAGCTTGGACGAAATGACATCTACCTTAGCCAAAGAATGGAAACTTAACAGCCACTGAAGTGCTGGCTCACTGCGCAGCCGTCGCTAACCCTATGGATACCCAGGCAGGTAGTACTTGTCTGTACTCAAGAGCAGATAGTCTTAACCCACATGTCGTAGAGAACACAGGAAATTGAACCATATTTAAAGGTGTCAGAGCAGGGAGTGGTGGGAGTCCATTTGTGCTTCCTATACACTATAGAAACCATCTTATGCTGGTCAGGGTTAGTGCGACCGCGCCATTGTCCACTACATAAGCGTCCTTCCACAGTCCCTCCACAAGAAGATGCCAATCTGTCCTCAGACGCCAGAGCTCGACTTGTGAGGAATCTGTGGAAGGTCGGTGTCAGGTCCTTGCTGCCCTGCGTTAGAAATCAGGAGCCACTTTGTTAGGCAGGTGAAGGAGACTCTGCCAACAGCCGTTTGATGTTGGTGTTTACACTGTGCCCCACAATACTGTCTGCATACAGCTATTTGACGATGTGGGTGTCTAACATTGTTCCCACACGCTGATGTTTCATACTGATGTTTGTAGTGTCTTAAACATTATGATCCTCACGGATTTTTATAGTGGTGTTTTAATGTGTTCAACATTGAGTCACCCACTGATGTTTGACTGTGGTGTTCTAATGTGTTAAACATTACTCTTCGTATCCTGAGGTTTGATATTGGTGTTCTAATGTGCTAAACATTGTATTACACATCCTGATGTTTGGTATTGGTGCTCGTAATGTCGTATACATTATACTCCATAATTATTTGATTTTGGTGTTTATATTGTCCCAAACATTACACTCAAAACGCTGATACTGTTCTTCGTCATGGGCTAAATAATATACCATACAGAGCTGATTTATATGAGAGTTTTTGACACATCTGTTTGGAGCTGGTGTTTATGTATCAAACATCACACCCCAAACACAAGAGTTTCTTCCTATAATTTGTAAGACTTTTTTTATGATGTTTTGCAGTGACATATTATACACCATATACAGCTGTTAGGTTGTGGAGATTTTAGTGAGCCAGATGTGTTTGCTCTCTCTCTCTCTCTCTCTCTCAACATACGCGTTCTCTCTCTCTCTCTACCCAGGCAGTAGTAGTCCCCTGGTTGGTGTCTGCTTGCCTCCTACGACCATTATAAAACGTGCTCTCGCCAGGGCTCGAACCTGGGACCTTCTGCGTGTAAAGCAGACGTGATAACCACTACACTACGAGAGCGCCATGTATAAGTGTGGGAGTAACACGATGAAAAGTTCAGCAGACTCTATAAACAAGCAGCAGTGTGTGGGATGTAGTGTGCAACACAGTACATATGGCAACGTCCGGTATTAGTGTGTTGCATCATCGCCAACATCAGGTATTAGATAATACTGTATAGATAGATAGATAGATAGATAGATAGAGAGAATCTATTTACGTTTTTCACTTGAGTACTTAAAACACGATTTGACAGAAAGATATGGCTAGCGCAGAACGCTCACTGTAGGAAGATGTAGAATTGCGAAGTTAGTTAAAGTTTCCTTAGGAATAATGTTATGAGGTGAAGACAGTGTGCGTTTATGGACTGAATGCCAGCAACCCACGTGCGGGTGAACCTGGAAGAAATAGCATCTACCTGAGCCAAAGAATGGGAACTTAACAGCCACTGAAGTGCTGGCTCACTGCGCAGCCGTCGCTAACCCTATGGATACCCAGGCAGGTAGTACTTGTCTGTACTCAAGAGCAGATAGTCTTAACCCACATGTCGTAGAGAACACAGGAAATTGAACCATATCTAAAGGTGTCAGAGCAGGGAGTGGTGGGAGTCCATTTGTGCTTCCTATACACTATAGAAACCATCTTATGCTCGTCAGGGTTAGTGCGACCGTGCCATTGTCCACTACATAAGCGTCCTTCCACAGTCCCTCCACAAGGAGATGCCAATCTGGCCTCAGACGCCAGAGCTCGACTAGTGAGGAATCTGTGGAAGGTCGGTGTCAGGTCCTTGCTGCCCTGCGTTAGAAATCAGGAGCCACTTTGTTAGGCAGGTGAAGGAGACTCTGCCAACAGCCGTTTGATGTTGGTGTTTACACTGTGCCCCACAATACCGTCTGCATACAGCTATTTGACGATGTGGTAGTCTAACATTGTTCCCACACGCTGATGTTTCATACTGATGTTTGTAGTGTCTTAAACATTATGATCCTCACGGATTTTTATAGTGGTGTTTTAATGTGTTCAACATTGAGTCACCCACTGATGTTTGACTGTGGTGTTCTAATGTGTTAAACATTACTCTTCGTATCCTGAGGTTTGATATTGGTGTTCTAATGTGCTAAACATTGTATTACACATCCTGATGTTTGGTATTGGTGCTCGTAATGTCGTATACATTATACTCCATAATTATTTGATTTTGGTGTTTATATTGTCCCAAACATTACACTCAAAACGCTGATACTGTTCTTCGTCATGGGCTAAATAATATACCATACAGAGCTGATTTATATGAGAGTTTTTGACACATCTGTTTGGAGCTGGTGTTTATGTATCAAACATCACACCCCAAACACAAGAGTTTCTTCCTATAATTTGTAAGACTTTTTTTATGATGTTTTGCAGTGACATATTATACACCATATACAGCTGTTAGGTTGTGGAGATTTTAGTGAGCCAGATGTGTTTGCTCTCTCTCTCTCTCTCTCTCTCAACATACGCGTTCTCTCTCTCTCTCTACCCAGGCAGTAGTAGTCCCCTGGTTGGTGTCTGCTTGCCTCCTACGACCATTATAAAACGTGCTCTCGCCAGGGCTCGAACCTGGGACCTTCTGCGTGTAAAGCAGACGTGATAACCACTACACTACGAGAGCGCCATGTATAAGTGTGGGAGTAACACGATGAAAAGTTCAGCAGACTCTATAAACAAGCAGCAGTGTGTGGGATGTAGTGTGCAACACAGTACATATGGCAACGTCCGGTATTAGTGTGTTGCATCATCGCCAACATCAGGTATTAGATAATACTGTATAGATAGATAGATAGATAGATAGATAGAGAGAATCTATTTACGTTTTTCACTTGAGTACTTAAAACACGATTTGACAGAAAGATATGGCTAGCGCAGAACGCTCACTGTAGGAAGATGTAGAATTGCGAAGTTAGTTAAAGTTTCCTTAGGAATAATGTTATGAGGTGAAGACAGTGTGCGTTTATGGACTGAATGCCAGCAACCCACGTGCGGGTGAACCTGGAAGAAATAGCATCTACCTGAGCCAAAGAATGGGAACTTAACAGCCACTGAAGTGCTGGCTCACTGCGCAGCCGTCGCTAACCCTATGGATACCCAGGCAGGTAGTACTTGTCTGTACTCAAGAGCAGATAGTCTTAACCCACATGTCGTAGAGAACACAGGAAATTGAACCATATCTAAAGGTGTCAGAGCAGGGAGTGGTGGGAGTCCATTTGTGCTTCCTATACACTATAGAAACCATCTTATGCTCGTCAGGGTTAGTGCGACCGCGCCATTGTCCACTACATAAGCGTCCTTCCACAGTCCCTCCACAAGGAGATGCCAATCTGGCCTCAGACGCCAGAGCTCGACTTGTGAGGAATCTGTGGAAGGTCGGTGTCAGGTCCTTGCTGCCCTGCGTTAGAAATCAGGAGCCACTTTGTTAGGCAGGTGAAGGAGACTCTGCCAACAGCCGTTTGATGTTGGTGTTTACACTGTGCCTCACAATACTGTCTGCATACAGCTATTTGACGATGTGGGTGTCTAACATTGTTCCCACACGCTGATGTTTGATACTGATATTTGTAGTGTCTTAAACATTATGATCCACACAGATTTTTATAGTGGTGTTTTAATATGTTCAACATTGAGTCGCACACTGATGTTTGACTGTTGTGGTCTAATGTGCTAAACATTACACTTCGTATTCTGAGGTTTGATATTGGTGTTCTAATGTGCTAAACATTGTATTCCACATCCTGATGTTTGGTATTGGTGCTCGTAACTTCGTATACATTATACTCCATAATTATTTGATTTTGGTGTTTATATTGTCCCAAACATTACACTCAACACGCTGATACTATTCTTCGTCACGTGCTAAATGATTCACTATACAGAGCTGATTTATACCAGAGTTTTTGACACATTTGTTTGGAGCTTGTGTTTATGTATCAAACATTACTTTCCAAACACAAGAGTTTATTTCTAAAATTTGTAAGACTTGTTTTTGATGTTTTGCAGTGGCATATTACACACCATATAGAGCTGTTAGGTTTTGAAGATTCTAGTGAGCCAGATGTGTTTGCTTTTTCTCTTTCAAACACACGTTCTCTCTCTCTCTCCCTCTCTACCCAAGCAGTAGTAGTCCCCTGGTTGGTGTGTGCTTGCCTCCTACGACCATGATAAAACGTGCTCTCGCCAGGGCTCGAACCTGGGACCTTCTGCGTGTAAAGCAGACGTGATAACCACTACACTACGAGAGCTCGGTGTGTGTTAAGTGGGGTGAAACGGTATATGTCCTGACAAAATCTACAATCAAGGAGTAGTATGTGGGGTGTGGTGTGTAACACATTACATATAGCAGCGTCCAACATTAGTTAAGGAAATTTCAACCACATTACTTTAGTGTGTATACAGTGTGTGTGTGTGTGTGTGTGTGTGTGTGAGAGAGAGAGAGAGATAGATAGAGAGAGAGAGAGAGAGAGAGAGAGAGAGAGAGAGAGAGAGAGAGAGAGAGAGAGAGAGAGAGAGAGAGAGAACCTTTTTACCTAAAGGGTATTTACAACGAGAACTTGCCAAAGGCATGTCTACAGCAAAGCGTTCGCTGCAGGTCAATGTAGGGTTATGAATAACGAGTCTTGAGAGTTACGTGTTGTGAGGGAAGTAGAGATGATGATGATGGTCGTGGACTGAACGAGAGCAGCTGATGTGTGGGTGAGCCAGGAAGGAAAGACAGCTACCTGGCCCAAAGTAGGGAGACTCCAGGTACTGCCTAACAGCACACCCGTCCCTGACCCTATCAGTACCGAGTGTGTCCATAAATCGACGGCTGCGCTGTGAGCAAGTACTTCAGGTACTATCAAGTTTGTCTCCCTTGGCTTGGGTAGCTGTCCTTTCTTTCTTCCTTGCCCACACGTGGACTGCTGGTACTCACACACACACACACACACACACTCCGTCAAAGACCTAACGTTTGACAACGTCTATCTCGCTCGACTCGTTCTTCGTAACCCTTGATTTTCCTGCAGTGAGCGCTACGTGCTAGCCCAGCCTTTTGGGAAGATCTCGCCGTAAAAGAAAAAAAAAGATCATAGGAAGGTTCTCTCTCTCTCTCTCTCTCTCTCTCTCTCTCTCTCTCTCTCTCTCTCTCTCTCTCTCTCTCTCTCTCTCTCTCTCTCTCCATACACACTAGTATCTAATACCTGATGTTGACGATGTTATAACACACTGATATCGGACGTTGCCATATGTACTGTGTTGCACACTACACCCCACACACACTGCTGCTTGATTATAGATTCTGCTAAACTTTTCATCTTGTTACTTCCACTCTTACACACCGCGCTCTCGTAGTGTAGTGGTTATCACGTCTGCTTTACACGCAGAAGGTCCCAGGTTCGAGCCCTGGCGAGAGCATAAGTTTTATTACGGTAGTAGGTGGCAAGCAGACTATGAGTATGCTATTTCTTGGAGAGAGAGAGAGAGAGAGAGAGAGAGAGAGAGAGAGGGTGCATGTGTAAGACAATGAGTGAAAGATCACACTGACACCATGAACTTCAACATCAAACAGCTGTACTTGGTGTGTAGTGTGAGTCACGACAGTAGCATAAAACAAGTCTTATAAACTTGAGTCACAGACAACTGTGTGTGGAGTGTGATGTGTGGTACATTACACTCACCAGACACAAACAGAAGTATCAGTAACTGTAATATGAAACTGATCTTTAGCACTTAACAAAGAATAGTGTCAAACTTCAGCTGACTGACTATAATGTTCAAGACATCACTATTAAACATTCTCTTAGATATAATGTATAGATTATGGACACAGTATCAAACAAAATGTTGAGCATGATGTTTAACACGTAAGAACATCAAAATTAACCTTCAAAATGTGAGGTATAATATTTAGAACATTACGAACACTATTTCGTGGAGCGAAATGTGAAACACCGCAACATCGAATAGCTGTGTGCAATGTGTAATGTGTGGCATAGCAAAAAATGTTAACATGAAACAGTTGTAGGCTTCCGGAATCTCGGTCAGCTGCTTACCAAAATGGCTTTTGATTTCTAGCGGAGTGTAGTAAGCACTTCACAGCCACCTTCCATGAGTTCCTCACGAGTCGAGATCTGGTTTTTTTTAGGGCTGGCTGGAGTCTCCTTGTGCAGCTGCAGGTGGGCTGTGAAGGGCTCGTCTGTAGTGGACATTGGTGGATTCGAACGAACGTCAGTACTGACTTGCATGGAATGGTTTTGACGCTATGCATGAAGTATACAATTGGGCTCCTACTCCCCTGCCTTGACACCAATCTGATCTGTAAGACGCATGTGGGTTGACACTATCACTTCTTCACAAATCCCAGTGAACTCTGTCCTCAGCTGGTTACCTGTGAACACTAATAAGTTAGTTTCACTTTGACATAAAAATGATTTACTCTCACTTTGCTTTGACCTGTGTAGATGAGTTCTATCACTGCTCTGAAGAGTTAATACAGGATCTAGCTACCTCTGATTTGACTATGAAATAGGATGTTTGATTTTCATTTATAGTGAGTTGGGTTTGATTATCCTTGATTATGTAAGACCAGGTAGGAGGTTCTGGGTACTAGTGCTTTGAGGAATAAATGTAAACCTTGCTTACTTTCACGAGCACAAGGAGTGAATGCAAACTTTGCTTACTTTCACGAGCACAATAAAGCTTTCTCTCTCCTTTCATAAAGGCATTTTCTTAAACAGGTGCAGCCTGGTCTTTGTATAGTATCTTGTTGGCTTGGTGTGAAATTACCCAGTCAACAAAGTAGGCGGAGATAATTGCCAAAGGTTGAGATATGCTTTCTGAATTATGTTATGCCCGAGAATATATCTTTGATAATGTTAAGCTTGTTTCATGCAGTGTTGAGCACGTCAATATGTTTCTTTGTGTGTGTGTGTTAATGCCTTACACTCCATTAGGCAGTGTTAGAGATTTAATGTATTTACTTGTACGTAGATATTTCTCGTGAGCTTTCTCTACCAGTGACTTGTTTGTACCGTTAGCCAGGGCTGGTCAGTAACGCACATCGGAGGAGGTTTTGCAGTTAATAGAGTCGTGCAAGATGTATGTTATCGAGTGATGTGTGTGTGTAAGATGGAGAGTGTGTGTGTGTGTGTGTGTGTGTGGTCCACATACCAGTGATCCATGAGTATATGTAACGCTGAAGGAAAGGACGGCAACCTGTTCCAGCAGGGTGAACTTGACAGCCACTGTCGTGCTGGCAGTGGACTACACCTCCGTCACTAACCCCCCGCCGATACCTAGGCAGTAGTACTTCCCTCGTTGGTGTCCGACTGCCACTTCCTTCCGTGATAAAACACTTGCTCTCGCCAGGGCTCGAACCTGGGACCTTCTGCGTGTAAAGCAGACGTGATAACCACTACACTACGAGAGCGCCGGCGATTTACCAGTTGGCCTGACGCGGTACAAAGCCTTTCCAAAAATCTCTCAATCAAACAACAGTGTGTGTGGGATGTCGTGTGTAGCACATCACATGTATGACTGTCTCTCGCACTCGTGTGCTGCATCAAACACCAACATCATGAATTAGTTGTGGTAATGCCCACGGCTGCACGTTACTGACGTGTGAACACAGTGCCATCATGAAAAAGCTGTATGTATGTATGTATGAGAGAGAGAGAGAGAGAGAGAGAGAGAGAGAGAGAGAGAGAGAGAGAGAGAGAGAGAGACTCGTTCACTATTCATTCACCTTGTTTACTGAGATTTGGCCAAAGAGAAGAGCCAGCGGATAACGCGCACTGCAGGAAAGTCTAGAATTACGGAGACCAAGCTGTGGGAGCTTCGTTTTGTTGAGTGCCGCATGTGAGGTGGAGAGACTGTATTTTTGTAGCTAAAAGCCCGCAGCCCGCGTGAGGCAGGAAGCAAAGACAGCTACCTGGGGCAAAGGAAGGAAGCAAAACAACTGAAGCGCTGGCTCACTGCGTAGTGTCGTTAACTCTCCCTAGAACCAAGTAACTCCTTCCTGGTTTATTAATAGGTTTAACGACGGCTGCGCAGTGCGCTAGCACTAAAGCAGCTGACAAGTTTCCCCTCTTTAGCCCTGCGCAGTGAGCTAGCACTAAAGCGGCTTACAAGTCTTCCCTCTTTGGCCCTGCGCAGTGAGCTAGCACTAAAGCAGTTAACAAGTCTTCCCTCTTTGGCCCTGCGCAATGAGCTAGCACTAAAGCGGTTGACAAGTCTCCCCTTTTTAGCCCTGCGCAGTGAGCTAGCGCTAAAGCGGCTGACAAGTCTTCCCTCTTTGGCCCTGCGCAGTGAGCTAGCACTAAAGCAGTTAACAAGTCTTCCCTCTTTGGCCCTGCGCAGTGAGCTAGCATTAAAGCGGCTGACAAGTCTTCCCTCTTTGCGTCCAGGTAGCTTGTCTTTTCTTCCTGGCTCACCCACACTTGGGCTGCTGGCATTCAGTCCACAAACATAAGGTCTCTCCACCTCACACATAACACTCGACACAAACACGTCACTCAGACTCGTTCTTCGTAACAATAGACTTTCCGACCGTGAGAGCGGTATTCGTAAGCCTTGATTTTAGGTAAACTCTCGTCTTCAAGTTAACAAGGGAATAAGTTTATAAGTCTCTCTCTCTCTCTCTCTCTCTCTCTCTCTCTCTCTCTCTCTCTCTCTCTCTCTCTCTCTCTCTCTCTCTCTCTCTCCATTCACACACACTTGTCTCATGATGGCGTTTGAAGTGGGTCACACACACACACACACACACACACACACACACACACACACACACACACACACACACACACACACACACACACACTGCCTGTATTCACACGCCCGTAATGTGCTATCGATGGCATTTCCAAGACTAACGTCTAATGTTGGTGTTTGATGTACCTTTAAGCTGCCATATATAATGTGTTACACACTACATCCCACATACTGCTGCTTGATTCGAGATTTCGGAAAGTTTTGCACCGTGTCCCTTCCACTGACACCCACCTCGCTTTCGTAGTGTAGTGGTTATCACGTCTGCTTTACACGCAGAAGGTCCCAGGTTCGAGCCCTGGCGAAAGCACGTGTTTTATTACCGTGGTAGGTGACAGGCACACACGAACCAGGTGGTTACTGCTGCTGAGAGAGAGAGAGAGAGAGAGAGAGAGAGAGAGAGAGAGAGAGAGAGAGAGAGAGAGAGAGAGAGAGAGAGAGAGAGAGAGAGAGAGAGAGAGAGAGAGAGAGAGAGAGAGAGTTTTTGAGGGAGATACAGAATGTTATATTTAGCACATATCAAAGAACAATATTAAGCTTCAATGGGTGGAGTATAGTGCTTAGGGCATAATAGACATCACTATCAAACATTGCTACACATTATACTCTGCAGACAGCTATTCCATGTGATGTTAGGGTGTCTGTACTTCAAATTGCGATGTTTGATACTAGTGTTTACAATGTCAAGCATAACACATGTTTGGCATTGTTATTATAATGTTATAAACATTACACTCGGCATCTTAATGTTTTATTTGGTGGTCGAAATACACAATCTTTTAAGTATTATGTATTTCGACCACCAAATAAAACATTAAGTTACGGAGTGTAATGTTTATAACATTAGAATAACAATGCCAAACATGTGTTATGCTTGACATTGTAAACACTAGTATCAAACATCGCAGTTTGAAGTACAGACACCATAACATCACGTGGAATAGCTGTGTGCAGAGTGTAATGTGTACCACAATATAAACACCAGCATCAAACAGCTAATGGCGGAGCCTTGTGTAAATGCTTATCAAAGTGACACTTGATTTCTGGCGGGACAGCGAGCACCTCACACCCACCACCTTCCACGGGTCCCTCGCCTCTCAGGGTCGACTGGAGCCTCCTTGTTGAGCTTCAGGTGGACTGTGAAGGGCTGACTGTCCAATGGACATTGGTGGTGGGTTAGAACTCACCCTGACATGGACTGTGTGGTTTGATAGCTTGCAGGAAGCACAGACTGGCTCTCACTCCCTTCGTTGACAGCTACACATAGGTCTTAAATTTCCTCTGATCTGAGACACATATGGGTTGAGAATATCTCCTCTTGAGTATCTTTGAACTCTGTCTTCAGCTGGTTACCGGTCAACATTAATTCTCGTTTGATATATAAAGGATTACTTTTGTCATGGCTTTGACCTGAGCAGATGAATTCTATTACTGTCGTGACAAGTTATCATAGGTTCTAAAGGTCTCTTGATTTGTCAGTGAAGAGAGATTCATGGCCGGAATCAGTCTGTCTGTTGTTGGCTCTCATCCTCCTCAATTCTGTAAGACCAAGTAGGTACTTAATACTTTTGTTTGGATGTGTAAATGTACACTTTGACTCTGCTTACTTTCATGAACACAAATAAGGTCTTTTGTTTGGATGTGTAAATGTACACTTTGACTCTGCTTACTTTCATGAACACAAATAAGGTCTTTTGTTTGGATGTGTGAATGTACACTTTGACTCTGCTTACTTTCATGAACACAAATAAGGTCTTTTGTTTGGATGTGTAAATGTACACTTTGACTCTGCATACTTTCATGAACACAAATAAGGTCTTTTGTTTGGATGTATGAATGTACACTTTGACTCTGCTTACTTTCATGAACACAAATAAGGTCTTTTGTTTGGATGTGTAAATGTACACTTTGACTCTGCTTACTTTCATGAACACGAATAAGGTCTTTCTATCCATTCCTTAGCACCGGTGAACACTGACTTCACTTGCTTTGAGTGTAAGTGTTCTAATCATATCTGGTTTAATAGGTAAAGTTTGGATGTAATTTTTTCTTACTGTTCAACTCGCAGGTCACGAGAAATTGCTCTGATACGTTTAAAGTGAAGTAGTTCTGGTTACATCATCTCAAACAAGCATATGCGAATCTCACAATGTTTTTAATGGTATAGTGTGAAATTTACCAGTCAACAGCGTACGCATAGATACTTGGCAACGCCTGAGATATGCCCTCTGAATTATGTTATGCATGAGAAAAGAAATACGATATTATCAGTTATCCATGTTTTATGCAGAGCAGAGAATATCAATACCTGCTTCTTTTAGCGTGTGTGTGTGTGTGTGTGTGTGTGGCATATGTATGTAATCACTTGTACATAAATGTATCCCTTAAGCTTTCCTTACAACGAAATTAAGCAAGGCTGGTCAGTAGCGTACTTCGCAGAAAGATTTACAGTTAAATAAAGAGTCGTGCCAGGTGCGTGTTGTGGAGTGACATGTGTAAGACTGAGTGTGTGTGTGTGTGTGTGATTTATATACCAGCAACGCATGTGTACGTAAGGCTGAGTGAAAGGGCAGCGCCTCGTGCTAGAAGGGCGAACTTGACCACCAAATCTAGTGGTCCCAGAGCACTACGTCCTTGTCTCTCGTTCACACGATAAGTAAGCGATAGTACCTCTCACGTAGGTGTCTACTTGCCATCTACGACTGGGATAAAACACTTGCTCTCGCCAGGGCTCGAACCTGGGACCTTCTGCGTGTAAAGCAGACGTGATAACCACTACACTACGAGAGCGCCGTGGAGACTAGTGAAGGGGGACACGATACAATACTTCACAAAATCTATAATCAAGCAGGAGTGTGTGTGTGTGTGTGTGTGTGTGTGTGTGTGTGTGTGTGTGGCTGGGTGCGTAAAACATTACCAATGGCAGCGTTACTTATTACTAGTGCCTTACATCAAACACCATCAGCTATTAAGTGTTGCGGATGCCAAATGCCTGCACATTGCCGACTTGTGTCGAGAGAGAGAGAGAGAGAGAGAGAGAGAGAGAGAGAGAGAGAGAGAGAGAGAGAGAGAGAGAGAGAGAGAGAACTTATTTGCCTGTTCATTTACTTGAGAATTTGCGAGATGTTACCAAAAGGCAGGGTTAGCTCCCACCGAAGCCATATCTAAGGTTACGAAGAACGAATTCGTGTGAGTTCACATCTAGTCAGGGGTTATGTGTGAGGTGGAGAAGACAGTGGTTGTGGACTGAATGCCAGCAACTCGCTTCTGAGTGAGCCAGGAGGAAAAGGCAGCTATCTTGGGGTAAAGAAGGGAAACTCGTCCACTCCGCTGAAGTGCTGGCTCACTGCGCAGCCGTCGTTAACCCTATCAATACCCAGGAAGTTAATACTTGGTTATTGGATGGGTTGGCGACGGCTGCGCAGCGAGACGACATTTCAGCGGTTGTCATGTGTCACTCCTTAGGCCCAGGTAGCTGTCTTGTCTTCCTGGCTCACCCACACGTGGGCTGCTGGCTTCCAGTCTGCAAGCCTCTCTCCGCCTCAACACATCACACTTGACAACACGTAACGCTCACGACTCAGGTCTTCGCACACTTAGATTTTCCAGCAGTGAGGTTTTCGCGTTGGCCCTACTTTTTGGCAATTTTTTTTTCTCTCTTTAGTATTTCTAAGTACATAAATAGATACTCTCTCTCTCTCTCTCTCTCTCTCTCTCTCTGTCTCTGTCTCTCTCTCTCTCTCTCTCTCTCTCTCTCTCTCTCTCTCTCTCTCTCTCTCTCTCTGTCTCTGTCTCTCTCTCTCTCTCTCTGTCTCTCTCTCTCTCTCTCTCTCTCTCTCTCTCTCTCTCTCTCTCTCTCTCTCTCTCTCTCTCTCTCTTTCTGTGTCTGTGTGTGTGTGTCTGCATGTCTGTCTGTCTGTCTGTGTAATATATATATATATATATATATATATATATATATATATATATATATATATATATATATATATATATATATATATATATATATATACATATATATATATATATATATATATATATATATATATATATATATATATATATATATATACACACCTCCATACACACGTCCGTTTGATGATGGCATTTGAAGTTTGTCACACACGCGTCAGTAATGTTCAGTGGTTGGCATTACCAAGACTAATTCCTGATGTAAGCGAGTGATGTAACACACAGGTAACTGATGCTGTTTTTGTAATGTGTTGATCAGCATCATACATCTTGTATCGCGTTACCTTAATACACGGCGCTCTCGTAGTGTAGTGGTTATCACGTCTGCTTTACACGCAGAAGGTCCCAGGTTCGAGCCCTGGCGAGAGCACGTGTTTTGTCACGGTCGTAGGTGGCAAGCAGACACCACCAGCCAAGGGAGTGCGTGTGGGAGAGAAAGAGAATACGTTTGACGCCACAATTTTCAAAACGAAGCAGCTGTGTGTGTATATGTGTATGATATGAGTCACTATAGAATTGATCATAGAACAAGTCTTCAAAACAAACTGTGTGTGGAGTGTGATGTTTGGTACAATAGGAAGACCAGCTCTATGCAAAAAGCATCAAAATCACTTGATATAAAACATCTCTGTGAGCAGTGTATTATTCAGTACGTGACGAAGAAAAACATCATCGATCTTCACTGTTGAGACTAATGGTTTAGGACGTTATAAAAACATAATGGGGTTGTGTAATGTTAGGCTCCTACTTTAGCATCGAATAGCTGTGTGTCGAGTGTAATGAACGCCATCATCAAATAGCTACTGGCGGAGCCTTGTTCAGCTGATGTGTGGCGGAGTGTAGCAAGCGTCTTGCATCGACCCTCCACAGGTTCCTCTCGTCTCGATCTCTGGCCACTACTGGTCGAGTGGAGCCTCCATATGGAGCTCCAGATGGGATGTGAAGGCATGTTATCTGATAGACATTAGAGTTCGAGTTACCTCTGATACGAATACTGTGGTTTCGACAGTCTGGCTCACGCTTCCTGCTTTGACAGATATATTTAATGGTTAAATTTCCTCTCTACGACTAACATAGGAGTAAGACTGTCTTCAGTTGACAAGTGCCACTGGACACTGAATATCTCTGCATATAGGTATTGCTGGACTCTGACATATATGCACTGGCATATAAAGAATTAGGTTTGACTTGTGTAAGGGAGTTCTTCACTTTCCTTTGACTAGTTTAAGATAGGTTCCAGCAGCTCGTGATCCAGTGACGCTAGCCACTACTCCGTGAAGATGTGTGTGTGTGTGTGTGTGTGTGTGTGTGTCTGTGTGTGTCTGTGTGTTCTTTTCATATCCAGACATTCCCTGTACGAGTAATTATCATTTTTTCCCCGAGAGTTTTTCTTGTATTACTTTTTCAACTCGTCCAAATCACCGAAAAGCATTACAACTCTGAAGAGAACTTTTCTTCCATGTTTCCCTAATGTTTCCTCTGTTTTTTTTTTCTTTGTTGTGGGGAAGGAGGGGAGGCGTAACCCCGCCATCAATTTTGCCTCAGTCGAATTGGACTTGCACAGTTTTGTTAACTCCGTCGGGAAAACTTTTTCTCTGAATTAAGAGGAAGAAACTGTTTCTGACGTGTTGGTTGTCTGCCCTGGGCATTTCTCTCAAGAATATTTTGATACGTGTGGAGTCTTCTCAGGCATTCATTGCCAGATGTGAACCACCCCTTGATGTCTGTATTGCTTTACTGCTATCATTAAATTCAATGAATTTTTGTGGCTAGATAAGGAAGTGTATTCAATTTTCATCCATTTGGATATTGTTAGAATTAGAGTAAAAGACAAATGTTTCTTGTGACCTTGATTATATCACAACCCGAGCTCTTTCACACACACACACACACACACACACACACACACACACCAAAGTCTCCTGAACTCTGTTTGCTGTCATCCAGTGCATGTGACACCACCCCATACCAGTGAGGAAATGGAAATCGAAAATATTCAACCCTGAAGCTTCTCTGTTACGATTATAATGGATCTCGTCCATACAGGCAAGAGTTTAGAGGCATAATATAAAAGGCATCAGAGTTTACCTTTGTCCATCTTAAGGTAATGCTAAACTTTTTTTTTTGAGTTGAATGATACCCGCTTTTGTGAGCTTGTGTTGGAACCGCCACGGATACCAATTGGGCTTGGAACCCTCTGGACAGCTGCACTTTCAGAGATTAAGTCATTTTCCGGGAATTAAGAAGGAGGTTTGCGTGAGGCACGACGTTTTCTGTTCGTTTCCAACGTTTTTCTTCTTCCTCTTTTGTAGAAACAAAGAAAACGATCTGGATTTTATGACTCTCTCTCTCTCTCTCTCTCTCGACGTGAAGATGAAAATGATCAAATCTTTGTGTGACGTAGATAAACACAGGGGTGAAGTCAAAGGGTGACACAGGAAACGAAAGGAGGATGGACGAAGAATTTGAGACACTGACATGGCAATCGATACGAGATTATACGTACGTGACATTCAAGAGGCAGGGGGGACACGGATATCATGATATACAGGTAGATATGCTTGGTTGAACTGTATCATATGAACGACAGCGCTTCCCTTTGGAACCCTATATGTCAAAGGATTTTATAATGATGAAGAATGCGAGCACACTCATCCGTAAATGTGTTTGATGAGACAGATAATGAATCTGCAGTTTGTGAGATAAATGCAGGTTCGTGCACCCAAAAAAAGAAGCCTAACCAAACGATTGCTTTCGCCTGAATTTTAAAGAACGTGAGTAAGATGATAGAATTCAAATGTAAATATCCATTAATAGAAGAGTGTGTGAAAACTATGAGATGAAAATCAGAGCAATGGAAGCGAAAGATGATGATACTGAAAGTGAAAACATTGTTTGATATGTATGTTACCATACACGAAGATCTCAGATTTGGCGCATACACACGCAGAGCCCTTGAAGGATTTAAGATCCTGAACGCAGACGTTAACACAAGTTTTCCTCAACCATACACGTAGGAAGAGCCATTCTCTTTTGCTACATCCCTCGTAAAATCGACAGCTTATCACGATAACCCTGGCCGCCTTATACCAACCAAACGAAGTTCAGTGATCTCGAGCTAAACGCACACGAAATTATCTCTGGTTTAAGATAACACGTCCGTCGCCCTTGTGTTTCCCTAGTACCGTTTTGCAGTCGCTGAGGAAACGACTCCGTCTCGCGTGAAACCATCCCAACAGTGATGTGCAGTCGTCACTGGGGATCTACGACCACTTCAGGGGAAATACAATGGGTGTGCTGGGAAACCGGATCCTCAAAACACTGTGCTCGGGCAGCTGGCAATATAGCGAGACAACAGACGAAGAAAATGAAATTAAAACACTGGTTAATTGCTTTGGAATGCTTGATCATTTGCTGGTAGTCCATGCTGCATGATCGCAGTGTTTTTGTGTATATTGTTCTCCCCGTTTTCGTTAGTGTAGAGTTTTGTAATGAACTTTCACTGTTTTTGAGGCAGGTGTGTCTCCTCAATGGCCAAACGTCTTTATCAAACCTGTGGTTTTCTGCCTGACCTCAAAATTGGTTGAATTTTGTATTCATTTTCTTTCATTTTTCTTGGAGAATGATATACAACACAGCAGGAGCCTTCCCTTCTGTCGTACTCTTAAGAAAAATGATCAAGGGACGGCATAATCCATAGTTACTTTAAGATTTTGGAATCATTTGAGTAGAAACTCTTAAGAACTTTCTATCAACACCCACTCCTCATGTGCTATGAACAAAATCTTCAATTTGTCCGTTTTGCTAGACTACACACCGTCTGGTAACAATATCGACTTAATTCTAAACTAAATAGTAAGTTATAACATTGAATTACCATTGGACATGTGTTCATAAGTACGTAGATATCAAATGCTAAATAGAAGTGATTCAGAAGGGAGCGCCACAACACTCATCATGTACATGTATTCTCAGCTGTGTGGCAATGTCGCTGCTGCTCCTGGTAGAGGCCTCTGGCAGTCTGGCATGGATCAACACCCCGAGCAGTGGACAAGCGTAGCCACGTAACATTTCAGATCGCAAATCTCATTGTTTTTTTTAAGCATATTTTTTGGAGGAGACTTAACAGCATTTGTATTTATCATATACCATCAATTTGCATCAATTTATCACTCGGTATTTGCATATTCATAGAATACACAGCCTCAGTTTGTGTTAATGAAAATTCCCTCATTGCTTTGTGCTGTTCGCCGAACCCAAAGGTACTGACTATGGCTGATATCAAATCCTGCTGAAATGTAGTAATAGCAGTTGCTATTTTTCTGTCCAGAGTAATCATGTACTTTCGGCTTCAGTAGATTTTGTTTCAGCTAAGCCTGATACTCACCAGGATGTGATGTGCCATGCCATTAACGATATTTTCCAAATGGCGTCCTACCTTCGTCTCTTCCATGTATATTAACTGACTGTTATATTTCTCTCTTGTGTCTCCCCTGATGATGTGATTATTACACGAAAGTGCACTTGGGAACTTATCGTGTTTCATTTTCCCTATGGACTCATCGTACTCATACCTATGTCTTAACCTGAGCCAGGTACCCATTTTATCGACCAACCCTTAGCGTGGATGAACAGCTGGGTTGACTGTGGACCAACCGCCGCAACCAGGATTCGAACCTATGCTCTCGACCCTGGACGACCCGTGAATGCGTCACGGTCAGGAACGCTAACCACTACACCACGGGAGTCCATATGATATGCTTCATCGTATAAACATCTGCTGTTCGTGCATATTAGCCTAATTCATAGGTGAAGTAATTTCGTTGCCCGGGTACATAATTCTGTTTTCGCTGAATGAATGTCCAAATGATATTTGGACGGCTGTAAATGCAACTAATCTCTCCTGCGCTTGATTAAACAGTGAGCTCCATTGGACGCCACAAATTACAATAACATGACGCATATTGGAGCGTCACATGGCAGTAACAGCTCGTAACAAGAGTGGCATCAGACCATAGCACGATGACAACGCTTGCCACTGCTGCAGCCAGTGTGGTCAGCGGAAACGGCATTTACCAACAGAGGCCTCAAGCCTGAACAGCGGGTCCGTTGTCTGTTGTACTGTTGGCTGAAACAGCGACAAAAGCAGCGAACCACAGCATGTTCGTCAGTAGAATTACCTTCCTTGTTTGTGTGCTCGGCAGCAGCAACAACATAAGAACAAGAACACATGGTGTAGTCAGCAGAAAAAGGAGCATGACAACAGTGGCCATCGCTGGTTACGTCACAGTACGTAACAGCAGCAGCAGCAGCAGCAGGTTTAGGGCCACAGAATGTTGACTGTATTACCACCACTGCTGGCTGTATATTCAGCGGCAGAGGCATGTGACAACAGTGACATGAGAGCCACAGTATAGTGACCACACTAATGCTGCTGCTGTTGCTACAGTGCTCAGCACTGAAATCCAATTGTAAGAAAGGTCATTCCGTAATTCTATCCATTCGTTTTTGTAGCCATTAAGAACTTTAAAGCAGTGGGCGGTTTTGATAACCGTTTCTTTCCTTACACCTCGAAGCTTTGGAGCTATCTACCCTCTCGTGTCTTACCCAATAACTATGACTTTTTCACGTTTTATCCAGTTATCTTACCATGCACACTATGCAAGTAAGGTATTCATCTCTGCTGGTCTACGTTTCAGCTTCTCGGGTTCTTGTAAGATCAAGGGTACACGTCTGCGCATTAGATATTCGACAAACGCTCCACAGTGCAAACATTCTGCACACTCGATACGTTCATTTAAACAATCTCAACAGGGCTTTCAGGGCACCTCATCATCATCTCCTTTGTACAAATAATCGCAGCTTTTTCCCACTGACATCCACTTGATTATCACTCCTTGATACCTGAAGTCACTCTCAGCTTTTAGTTCTTCAATGAAAATATTGAATTGTGACTCTACCTACTTCAAAAGTAGGACCTTTGCTCCTACCCCCTCATACTCTCTCTGCAGCCTCCTAAACACATCATCAGGGAGACACACCATACTCTCCATCTCCAAAGACTCTGCAACAAGAGTGCTATCATATGCATATAACAACTGTAGCAGCTTCCATTTTGTTCCACCATGATAGAGGACACAACCACAACGACCCACACTTCGTTCTTTAACCTCAAGTTATGCCCCAGACAACCACGGTAACATAACACTGGCACACTTCAAAGCTATTCCCTTACACCCTCATCTGCTCTTGCACAGGCACTAGGTTCTTTATAAATGCTCCTAACAACATATATATGTACAAATGCACGACACGTTTGTAAACTACAAGACCACTCTCTTTGTTTTCGTATATCCTCCGTGTGTGTTCGAATTCTGTGCTTGTGTAAGCATCAGATTCACGAATATTTCCATGAACCAGCAGTTTGTAATTAGATCGCGAGTTATTGAGATAACTTGGCAATGTCAACAACCATCGATATTTGTAAACATTTCCCTCAGCATGCATGGATGCCCATCATTTTCCCTTGGATCATATTGAAGCTGCGAATATTTACTTAGATTGCCCCGAAAGCGGGCTATATCAGAGTATGAGCTGTGAATTCAACGTACAATTCAATCTACAGCCTTTTGTCGGACAGCAGATACATAATATATCCAGTCTGAACTGAAGCAACAATGGCTAAAGTTTGACGTGAAATTCATTTAAGCACGAAACGTATTTGGTCTTTCGACGGGTGTGTAATTTCCAATGACGTGGGTGTGGGAAAAGTTTCTGGCTTCTCGAGGCCAGGAAACCCAAACTGGTGGTCTCTTTCATTCATGACAAAACTTAATACTTGTACGGATCGTTGTAGTGATCAGTTCTTGGCGCATTATAGACTTGCATCGTCTATGCCAAAGATGAGACCAATCATCGAGAGGAATTCAGATGTCCTCGATACAGGGAAAGATTATTTCTTCAGGCCTTTGACTTTTACAAGCTCCTTATCGCCACTCCTTCAGGGCACATTGTCAATGCTCTTGCTCCTGTTCCAATTACTTCTCTATATAGCATCACTGAGAAGGCGCTGTATGAAAGTCTTTGAGGAAGGAAATGCCATCATTGGAGAGTTTTGTCCTTCCGATCTAAAAGGATCTTTTGATGGTTAGCTAAAGGGAATTTCATCAGAACCGCATCCTTGCCTGCAAAAAAAAGTTGCTCAGCAAGAACCTGAGGAAGTAATACTTAAATTGGACGTCGCCTTCCATTGCACGGCGTAAAAAAACGGCAAGTGGAAGTGTTCAGTAGTCCAACACGGGCCTGGAAATCCATCGCATTACGTAAAGCTTAAGAACGTTTAAAGCAGTGGGCGGTTTTGATAACCGTTTCTTCCCTTACACCTCGAATCTTTGGAACACTCTACCCTCTCGTGTCTTGACCAATAACTATGACCTGGTACATCATAAAAAAAAACAGGTTTTTCACCTCCTCCAAAATTCACAAAATGCTTTCGCTCGTCTCGTCTCTTCCCCTTTCATAGTTCTCTCTATATTTCAATTCAGGCCCGGCCCTGACGTGAACTTTTGTCTGTGACTGGAGCCTCAAACTAAAGAAAATATAATATCTAAATAAAAAGTATAGAAAAGAAAGTTGTCTATAATGTTCGCTGTAAGAGTTTAGGTAAACAACGCGAGCAAAAAGTTGCATTGTAAATCGATGTTTTCTTTTTCTTTTTAGAAACGATTTACGAATAGTTTGGGGAAGAAAAAAAACAAATTATCCATTTGGCACGAACGTGCGTGCATCCGTCGCACACCGTTGGGCGAGGAGCCTAGAAACCCGACGAAGCCTTGTACTCTAAAGATGAAGACGACGACGCTAGATTTGCGACAGCGATACCTCGCCATCCCCGGAGGCCGTCGCAGGAGATGCAAATATTTACATAAAGGAAAAACAATTCGCCATCGGGAACTATTGCGCATTTCCCCGAGGATAAAAACAGTTTCCTGTTTCCCGTTACGAGACTTTCTGTCTCTAAGTTAAAACTGCGAACGTTGGGAAAGACGGTATATTACACACAGTGTGGGGGAATAGCTGCTCATAAGGTATTTCCATGAAGGTGATCGTAACATTTTCTGTTTTCTTCATCAGACTAACACTGAACACATTTAGTTTCGCTGATGCTTTGGAGAGTTTTAGAATCTAGTGTTGAGACATGTTTAGTATCAGTGGAATTGTTGTCCCTTGATCACCCTGACAATAGATAGAAGTAGAATTGAATTGGAGGTTACATTTTCAGGTGTTTGGAAAAAATGGATTATCCACAAGTAAACCACCTCTGTGTTCTTGTACGCCCAAGTGTACGTCCATGCTACCTGGGACAAAGGAGTGATACTTGACAGCTACTGAAGTGTTTCTAAATGTCAGTCCTTTGGCCCATGTTGCTGTCTTGTCGTTCTGCCTCACACACGTCAGGAGCTGGCTTTCATGTCCACAAGCATATGTCATGCATATCACTTGACAATACGTACCTCAACTCCTTCGTAACTCCGTACCTTCCTGCTGCACGCGCTACGCGCTAACCATGTCTTTCGGCAAAATCTGATCGTAAGCACTCGTTAGCAAGTATACACACACTCTGTCTGTCTGTCTGTCTGTCTGTCTGTCTGTCTCTCTCTCTCTCTCTCTCTCTCTCTCTCTCTCTCTCTCTCTCTCTCTCTCTCTCTCTCAGGTGGTAGGCAGCCCCCTATCGTGGAGGACCAGTGATACCCACTTGGGTATCAGAAGGGTTTGTGACGGCCAGAGAGAGAGAGAGAGAGAGAGAGAGAGAGAGAGAGAGAGAGAGAGAGAGAGAGAGAGAGAGAGAGAGAATCTTACTTAGCTATGTCTATATACACTTCATATCACTTTGGGAAAGACTTTTTTTTTTTTCTTTTCCTTCTGTAGAATACCTTTTCTGATCCTGTCTTGCCCTTAGTTTGGTCACGGAAGTACGCTTGGCACCCCGTGGATCAAGGAGGAACTCAGGTTCATCTGAGCTTGTCCTTCTTAAAAAGAATAAAATCTTTGGCGTCTTTTCTTCGCAGAATTCTTCTGAGGACTCTTTACCAGGGGCCATCCTTCGTCCATGTTAAGATATTACTACCTCCTCCTGACGTAAGCGCCCCACCTTATCACATGCCTTAAACTTTCCTGAATGTTGTTGACTGACTCCACCATCAGTACAAGCCATTATCGGTGAAGATCATATGTTCTTCATCGCCCATGTCTATGAGTAAACTCCATCATCTGTTGTGGGGTTCCGTCTGTAATGATGGCCCTGTGCTGGTGTTTACCCACCCGTGCTGTGATTTCCCGCCCTAATACCTGAAGTTAATGAGAACTGAAAAGTAATACGGAATCCGTACTACGAACACGTAATGAAGCGCGTTCGTAGATCCGGATTGTCTAATCCACGAGCGAGAGGGAGGTTATTAACCTACGGATCACTGAGGATTACGAGCCGTAATTTCTTTCTTTAGAAGATTTTTTATTGCGTGGGACGACTCGACGTCATTCGAAAACGCACATAAGACCCTGATTAAGAACGGATGTGAAGCGTTAACCCGAACGAATCCACGGACGAAACTTGGCTGTCTCCGTCTCCAGGGGACGCTGGTACGAGGGTGTTGAGGTTGGCAATGAGTGGTCCGGTGGCAGGTGGTGGTGAACTAATTAAGAAAGTTGGTGGAGGAAGCCCGGACGGCCGAGGAGCAGGATTGGCCAAGTTATTGTGTCGGCCAACATCATCGCACGTTACGTCGGCAGACCCGAGGGAGGAGGCTGGTGTTACCTGAAGGGAGTCATGTACCTCCCAGCAGGCTCGAGGGAGGCGGGTGTACTTACCTGAGAGGAGTATTGCAGCTCTCTAGGCTGCTGAAGGAGGCTGAGAATAGTACACATCCCTTGAGGACCGAGGGCAGCTATTTTCGCAGCCCGACAGAATCGTGCAACGCTTCGGAGGATCGAGTACGACCGTTGTTTACGGCCGGATTCAACTAGCTAGTTACCACACGTCACCAACAGCGCTGTCAAGTCGGTAATTAGCGATGAAGAGGACCCCATCTGTAGCTGCTGCTCACAGTACACGCATGAGTGGCTTTTGAGGTTCACGTACGTTCGTCTGAGGTGTCTGTTACCAGAGACGCATACATGACTGTGTGTGTGTGTGTGTGTGTGTGTGTGTGTGTGGACTTACCTGTGAATTTCTTTTGCATTAGCCTTGAGTAGATTATTACGTCTCCTCAAGCCATGCTTCTATGTCTGCTGTGTGTATAACGGGGGTTACTGTTGGGGGGTCATATATCCCTCCTCCTCAGAGACTGTCTCGTCCTCTAACGTATGGTTCAAATACTACTGTTCTAAGGCCATTCGGGCAAAGGGCCTCGTCATATCGAATCTGTAATATCTCTCCTTCCCTCGACCCCCTTTACCCAAGAGGAGTGTTACAACCATATCCGCCTTTTCTTTTCCACCGTTAAATCTTTCGTATCTTTAAACATAAAAAAAAAAAATCGTCAGCATATTCTCTTTCTCTACCTTTTCCTCCTCTTCCATTCCAACGATAATGTAGCTGTGTCTCTCCTATTAACAAAACAACTCTTTTTCGTTCGTCTTTTCTCCTGTGACACAACCTTGAATGATTCTAATTCTCCCTCATTCTCCTGGTGCACCTTCCACTAGCTCTGTGTCCCACCCTGCAGTCTATTTTCTTAGTCGGAAAAACACTTTTGTTTCTGGATAGAAACAAAGCGTTCGGAGCAGATGGCATTCCTCCTCCAGTTTCGAGGGAATGTGATTTCGAAATTTTTCTACCCTGCAGGCTCGTATGTTTCGCTTTATCAAGAAATCGAATTCATCTTTTTGGAAACCTACATTGACGTAGCCTAGCCGTTCCAACTATTACCCTATCAGTTTGCCTTCCACAGATTTTAAGGAATTGGAATATTTCCCTCAATCTCCATCTTATGTGTCACAATTCTTCTCTTCAATCATCAGTATGGCTTTCTGTTGTCTGCTTATCCTCGAAGAGACTTTGGAGAATTCTTTATTGCGGCTCATTTATACTGAACGCTTTTAACAGGATGTAGAATCGAGGTTTGATATCCAAACTGCTCATTTTTGGTTTTCATCATCGTTACAACCACAGGACCACTTATCCAGAAGCTCCTGCACCTTAAAGGTTGCGTTGCTTTCAATAGCAGGGACAGGCAGTCTTCTTTAAAACTGGATTCTGTGATTAGATTGTCCTCTTTGTTTCGTCCACTAGCGATGACACTCGATCACCAAGGGTGACCCCTCTTCACTCGTGGTATAACCTCAAGCAGGCGTGGTCCTGTAGCACGTATAGATAAATAATTTCAGGTGGCATATATTCCACAAACGAAGCTCCAAGTGTCAGTATCTACGCATTAGGCAGGCAGTCAAGCAACCTTCCTCACTCGTGAGTTCGGATCCGTTCCTAATCGGCTTCTGCCCAACTTCCTACTACCAAGGGAAAGTATTTAAACCTCTTAAAGAGAAGTTTAGATCGTCACTTCGTCCTCTCTGACATGATTCTGCAGCTCCGTGAGAGGCGGAAACAAGTCTCACAGGACTTTAGATCTCCCAGAAGCGACAACATCAAACAAGATTAGGACAACATGGAACTGGGGATGAACTCCAGCTTAATGAGGTATTGAGAGGTTTGTCGTTAGTAACCTTCTGTCTGCAGGGCAGCTGTGAAAACCAGGGCACTTGGCAACTACAGGATATGTTGTTGCGATGCCATTATGTGCAATTCTGCATGAAATGACAGTTGCAATGATGCGAAGGTTTTCATAAATATTTCCCTAAAGACGCAAAGAGACTATCGCTTACGAAACAGAAATCATAAGAACGAACTGTCATTGAATGATATTGATAATGGTGTGCTCTGAAGGGTCATTATCGAGTTAGTAGATAAGCCATATGGAAGATTCAGATTAGATAATAGATATCTTCGGTGACCGAATCGCAACCATAGATAAAGTAAAAAGTCGATTCGTGATGCAAGTCCTTTGCAAATAGAGAATAGAACACAATGTATAGATATATCATGAATGATTATGCAGTTCTTCCTGTTTTTGACTTGCTTAATTGGGGTCGATTTAATAACCATCCAATACTCGAACATTCCTGAGTACGACAGTTACATAAGCTGCTAACTCCAAAGGGCAGTGTGTCAGAAGGGGACGAAAAAGTTATCTTTTCTTTGAATAGTTTTCTACGGACTTGGAATGGATAGGGAGGGTTGATATGCCATCAGGATCTGTAACGAAATGCCATATATCACTGAGAAGACTCTCTGTGTATAATGTATGCTATACTGATTGTTGGGAGAGAGAGAGAGAGAGAGAGAGAGAGAGAGAGAGAGAGAGAGAGAGAGAGAGAGAGAGAGATACAAAATGCTACCCAGATAGTAAAGAATTCCTTCTCATCCTCCAAAAGGACTTTACTTTCGTATGCGTGTAAATATAAGCGACGAAAGGTAATGAATTTGTTTCGCCTCGTTAACTACTTCTGCCATCAGATCGCACACTATATGCATGTTGAGGATCCCTGTTCGTCATTTATGCAATGGCCCTCATTCATTCTTCAGCTAATCGAGGCCTTTTATCCTTTATGATTCGATCATCCTATTGTCTTTATATATGATAAAATTATCTATTTCTTTTCGTGTTCTGTGTGTGACATTTATAAGTGACCACTGACTATTCTTTTTCTTTATCCGCACTAGAGCACGACGATACGACCCTAGGGCACAGAGATGTGACCTTTCAATTGAACATAGCACTCAGGTCAAAGCCGGGACATCATCATAACCAGTGGGTTAACTGTCGTGCTTAAGGATCGAGCAGTCGTGGTCAGGGGACGAACCATATAAAGGGTCGAACAGTCGTCTTTTGTAAGGGTCGAACAGTTCGTCGTGTTCAAGGGTCAAACCGTTGTGTTAAAGGCTTATACTTTCGAGTTCAAGGGTTATCCTGTCGAGTTTAAAGGCTGAACGGTCGAGTTCCAGGGTCGAACCGTCGTGTTAAAGAGTTATACTGTTGTTCAAGGGTTATACTGTCGAGTTCGAGTCGAACCGTCGTGTTCCAAGGTCGAACCGTCGTATTAAAGGGTAACACTGTCGAGTCCAGTGGTTGAGCAGTCGTGTTGAAGGAGTTTATAGTTTTCCAGAAAAGATCTAAATCATAACAAACACGGGGAAGCTCATTAATGAAAACAGAAATGCTACCTTTCGTGTCCAGTTGACATCGTTTCCCACAACCAAAAATTCCGATGTTTGTCGAATTTGTCCTCCATCTTCTTTTTGTCATGTCTGTCCTACAGCATACGCTTTACCCTCTGCCTTCAGCATTTCTTATCAGTCTTGTAGTAAGTTCAGATCGGCTTGGTTACCGGGTTCTGCTGTAGAAGGTTACACCACGAGTGAAAAAAATCACACTTGGCGAGGGTGTATCACTTGACAGTACAGTGTCGTCGAAGAACCTCTCTTCACTCCAAAGGAGTCTAAATGTCCCTGCTACCGTAAGGAGAGCGGCTTTGGGCTACAGGGTCCCTTTAGAAAGAGGACCTGGGTAACACCAGGAATCTCTCATAGATATTGGTCCTGAGGGTAAATATAGAAATAGATAAAAGCAACCTGTTTAGTAATAACATCAACCAAAATTAGAAGCCTAGAAACCTTTCAAAAGGTGTGAAACTTTTGTTCTAACATCCTGGTGAACGATAGATAAGTCTTATGGTAATAGAGGATTATCTAGCATAATTAAAGTTTTAATTTCCTGAACCGGGGAGACTTTTATAGCAGTATTTTTCTATGATTTAAGAAAAACATTTCTGCCATGATTATCGTATTTCTGTCTTTCGCTTTAACATTTTTTTCTTTTTTGCTAAATTTGTGATTTTGTGATGTCCCCACACCTGTATATGAGAGAGGTGAGGTGATGTCTGTGTCCTCTGGCTTGAGATGACACTACAAGGAGTCGCCTTTGGTGAGGTTGTATCATTGTCACTTGAGGAGAAAAGCACAATATCTTCAAAGAACTTCTCGCCTTAAAGGAGTCTATCCTGTTCCTACTTGTGGGTGTGGCACTGTCTTGAAGCTGCTTCAGGCTCCGATGGATGAGGCGTTGGAGGGGGGTTATATAGTCCCAGGACCCATCCTCGAATAATTCATTTGACAGATGTTCATCTTTGTTGAACGTAATTCCGGTTCCCAGTATGGTGAATTTTGTGTGTGTGTGTGTGTGTGTGTGTGTGTGTGTGTGTGTGTGTGTGTGTGTGTGTGTTCAAGAACTCCTTGTTTATCTTTGAAGTTTTATCTAGTTACTTTCTCTCAAACTGGATTCTGTGGTCTGCTTTATGAAATGCTTTTGCAAAGTCGAGAAAAACGGTATCCAACCTCATCATCTGTAAACGAGTTTTAGGCGCTGCTTTACTGAGATAACAACTGAGATTTACATATATCTAAATTGTCCTTTCGCTGACAGTTATTGTTGGTGAGGCATCTCTGTTTCTTAATTCTGAAAGGCATTTATTGCAAGTGATGTCAGATTTACTAGTCTACTTTGTTTCACAGGTACTTCGATCCTCCTTCGTATATTCATGATACACTCGCCATTGTATGAATTTCTCTCACACTGTTTTCATCTACGTTTTGTCCCAGTGACATTAACGATGTCGCTATTGCCAGCTTCTGTCTATTAAAGGAACTCAACTGGAATTCCATCTGGTCCTGGTACAGAGTCTATTCTCTGAGTTGGCTTACTGCTTTACTTAATGTAATTTTCATTTGAAACAACTTCCTGTAGAGCACTTTCGTGCAAGTGATTAGAAACCTTATGGATATGATATTGATTACGTTTTTATTTACTCCCTGATCCCTGAGATTACATTATATTTCCAGCAATTCTAGTTTGTTCAAAAAATGGCCATTAATCTACTACTTGCTTATTGAGCTCTTTTTTCTTTTCCTTTCTATTCATCCACTGTTTTCTATCTTTTGATATCTCCTTTTTGTCCCCTATTTTTCCTTTTAACTAAGATGAAACCTTCACAGGTTCACACATATATCTCTTGTTCGGAATATATATTGTGTTGGTACATTTCCCAGCACCTTCGGAAACATCGGTCTAATTCATATTTCAGCGAGTTCATTCATCTTGCACCCCTGTATCTTGTCGAACACCTTGTTTTATTCACGCCATGTAAACTCCTCATGTACTGCATGGCATTCATTTTCGTCCACTGTCACATTACAAGTTACATAGTTGCTTCCTCCATGTCATGAGCCCTATTTCTCTCTCTCTCTGTGCTTTGGGTACTTCACTGTTTGTCTCATATGTAAAGTTGTCTTATGTTGGCTTTTGGCTCATCTTCGCTCGCCTAAATTATTCTTCACTGTCCCCACTCGCATCCATATTCTGCGTCTCGTTCTTGCTCGCATCCATATTCTGCGTCTCGTTCTTGTAAATCTGTTCCATACCATATTACTGTCACTTTAGGTTGAACTCAGATATACATTATCTCGTCTATTTGTGTTAGAATTTCGTTAACTTCCGTCTGAGCTTTAGGCTCTCTGTATGTAGGTTTATTATGTTCACAGCTGGGAAACTAACTGTTTATAGTATTCTTAAAACTAAATCGTTATATGATTTCTTCTAGTTTTCCTCTGCACATATAATACCATCTCACTTTGGCATTCTCTATCCACTTGTTACATTCGTATTGCTCTTACTCTGCTTCATTCTTGATAAGGATTGTATCATCATCATCATTACATTACTTACTTAAAGCATTTAAACTGTAGTCTGGATTTCACAGTTATTAAGCTTTTCCTCATTCAGTTACATCATCATCTGAGATTTACTTAACTCGCGTCTCTCTTTTTTTCCGGACCTTTCTTTGTGTGTTTATTAATTACATTACGGAAGAGAATGCACTTTTCTTGTTAAATATTCCTAAGTTTGTTGCCTTATCCATTTGGATTCCTTCTAATTTTTTTCCATTGCACTGCTGTTATTGTATGCCGAGCAATAAGGCTCAGGTTTACGGTATCATCTATTTCACTGTGTATTGTCCTCATTCTTTTTATCATTTCCATGATCTTGTGGATCCACCTCTGTCTCTTTTTTTACATGTTCTACGCTTCATTCGCGTCTTTAATTGCCTCGGTAACATCTGATCTAATACTTGATCCTGAATTTCTAAGACTTCAGGTTTCATCATCTGTTCTTGTGAATTCTGGAGGATGTAGAGATCTACATATATCACATTATTTACATCCATTATATTTGCCAAGATGCTGTCACACTGCTGGATGCGTGAAATTACATTTTCTTGTCCTTTGAAACCCCTTTTTTTGCGCACAGTAGCTTCCACCGTGGTATGTATTATTGCATAGAAGAGGATGTACCTTTCTGCACAAGCTTCATGTAACTGCATAAGAGATATGATCCCATCAGCATACGTAATTGGATTTAGTCTTCCACTGGTGTAAGATTTTCTCCTCTGGTTTAGCTGATGCTGTTTCGTTGTCCTCGCTTCTCTCATTCGAAGTTCACGTATCTTTTTTAACATCATTTTCTTTATTTTCTCGTTTCATTTCCTTTTCCAGTCACGGGTCTTTGAGTTTATCACAGTCTTTTTTTGTTCGTCGTCCATTTGATCACATACACGAACTTCACAGTTCATTTTCTTCATTTATGTACACATCTTCATCGGTGACATTTTCTCTTAACGTTGTTTTTGGTTCAGTGATATTCGTCTGTTGACTACACTTTACGTACCCAAACAAGATTCAATCTTTTCTCAAATCCATCCAACGTGAGAGACGGCGCCGCGTATCTAGACCCACAGCTGACAACAGTTTGGCCTGAAGTTGGGATATCCTCCTTAGAATATTGAGTTATAGTCTTGTCTATTCACAGAATATCAAGAGAACTACATATGATGAGCAAAAGAACAACTGCAGGGTTTTGGTCTTGAAGAAACACACACACACACACACACACACACACACACACACACACATACACACACGTTATATGGAAGCGAGGATGTGTGAAAGAGAATGGATGTGTTGGAAATGAAATGTTTCAGGACAGTATATGGTTTAAGGTGGTTTGATCAAATAAGTAATGAAAGGGTAAGAGAGATGTGTGGTAATAAAGAGTGTGTGGTTGATAGAGATGAAGAGGTATGCTGAAATGGTTTGGACTTAAGAAGAGAATGAGTGCGGAGAGGTTGACAGAGAGGATTTATGCCTCAGAAGTGGAGGGAACAAGGAGAGGAGGGAAGCCAAATAGGAAATGGAAGGATGGATTGATGGGGGCCTGAACATGCAGGAGGGTGAAAGGCGTGCACGGGTTAGAGCGAACTGCAACGATATGGTATACAGGGGTCAAAAGTGTTGTCAGTGGACTGAACTAGGCATGAGAAGCGGCCGGGAGAAAACATGGAAAGTTCTGAGCAAATCCATAAGTTACTTGAGTAACTTATACTTCATTTTCAGTTTTCTAATCTGCTTTCTTCTTTGTTCTTCGCAAATTACGCTGTTATTGATCTCGCATCTTCACACTATCTTGTTTCCTCTACTAGACCTTCTTTTCCAATGTTTTCTAATTGACTTGGCATATCCTTCAACTCACCCCGTCCTCTCGTTTCATACCCCTAGATTGTCAGTCCCGGATCCTAGCCCCTGTATCCAGATCGCTCACTTGTCCTTTAGTTCCCTTCTAATCCCCTCACACCACCTTGGCTCATAGCCTCCCATCCTTCACCCCTGCGTCGCCAATCCATCGATCCCCCTGTAAGTGATGCCCCTCATTCTTCCTCGCGCTCCTCGTTTCTTCCCTTTATCCCTCGTCCCCCGGGGAACCTTCCACCATAGATGATCTTTCATCTCATCTTCCTCCTCAAGCCACGGGATCCCGGCTGGCTAAGTGATTGAGGAAGCTGTAAGGGAAATTACTAAAAGTGTCCCCTCTTATTTTTTCTTTTTTTTTTCGGTGGTGGAGTATCTAAAACTGTCGTTTCTCCTAAAAGGTGTTACCCAAGAAAAAAAACCTTTTTTTTTTTTTGCCCCCTTGGGCAATCATATTCTTATCTTTAACAAGAATTGTGATTAAAACAAATATTTCATATGCTTAAGTGACATGCTGTGTTAGACACTTCAAAAAAAATCCTTTTCAGAAAACTAAGATTTTTTTTTTTTCTAACAGGTCATGACCTTCAATCTAACGTGAACAGGAGTAGGAGATTTTATACCATAGTACTGAGGTGTTTATACTTTTTCCTGTGTATGATATCCTCACACTTTCTGACGCGTGATCTACGCTGGCATTGTAGATGCTCTGGGCCAAGACTCATTATATATATATATATATATATATATATATATATATATATATATATATATATATATATATATATATAGGATTTAGCTGAAGGGATGTGAAAAAGATGATAATGGAAAAACCACCTCTTTTCAACCACTTGCTGTTGATCTGTGTACACTGTAATACATCATCATCATATGTTGATGTTTTCTCATCGCTTCATTATCTTTTCATTTTGTATACTTTTTTCTCCTCATTCACCAGGACAGAGCCCAGTTGATTGAATTCCTGTAATCATTGCTATCATGGCTGCTACCATCATCTACCATAAGCAGTCAGCCATGAAATCTGAAACTCTCTCTAACATTAACACTTGCAACCATACTAGAACCATCTTTGCCTGCTTCCATCACCCCTATCTCCACCATGGCTTCCTACCATCACCAGCAGCTACCGTCGTTATCACCATCTCTACTGCCACTTACTGTCCCCATTGTGTCTTCACTATTGGCTGCCTCCATCACCCCTATCTCCACCATGGCTTCCTACCATCACCAGCAGCTACCGTCGTTATCACCACCACTACTGCCACTTACTGCCCCCACTGTGACTTCACCATCACTGCATAGGCGCAATTCTCAATCATCCACCCACTATCAACACCTCTACCATCAATGCTTCGCGTCGCATCTCATCTCGCGCCTAAAAAGATGTAAAAAAAAAGGTACCATCTTGGCCAGTGATTGGTATTCAGGTCAACACTTCTGCAAGATAGATTCTCCTTCAGCCAGCCTTACAGACGAGTCCTTCCTCTGCAGAAATGGGTCCTCAGGCTTCACCTTCGCCCAATGTTATTTATAGTCGAACACCCACCTCTGTACACCAAGGTCCTCAGACCCATCCATTCATGTCTGTGCTCCTCTTAAGTCACCATTAAGTCGCCATTTAACAATAATGGTCCCTAGACTAATCCAATGATGTCCCCGGTATTCAAACACACATATCAATATCCATAGTTCTAAAACTAACCCCTTTATGATGCATGGTCCTCGTTACATATTTTTCACAGGTTCGAAAGCCTGGATTTTCCGAGACAAGAGCAATCTATCAGAAGTAAAATCCTTAATACTCTTCCACGTTTACCCAGATTTCTTTATTCATGCGTCGTTGTCTGAAACCCTCCGCTGTTGTATTAAGGATAGGGGGAGAATATAGGGGTTAGAGCGTGGAGGAGAGAGTTAGCGTGAAAAGGGAGGTAGAGAAACTGATACTGGGAAGGACAAGTATTATGAGTTGAAAAAGAGAAATAGTCTATTCAATCTAATTTACGTTGGGACGGGGGGGGAAATGTTAAAAGAAAATGGTGGAAGAAGATTGAAGGAGAGAAAATTGATGAGGAAAAAAAAAATTGTTTGGGTGAGAAGAGATAAGTAGCGTATGGGATAGATAATAGGCCAGTAAGGGAGAGATTTTGTATTGCCTCAGGTTCTAGTCTTGGAACATATCCCTCACGTAGGCCAATCCTTAATGAATTACATAAGGGGAAAGTGCTAAAGGTAAACACGTTAGGAGAAAAGGATACACTTTAGATTTTTCAAGAGGTAAAAAAAAAATGTTCCATTTGAAAAAGGCAGGGAGCAGGTGAGTCAGGAAAGAAGGGTAGTCAAAAGATAAGGGAAAAAGTATATGTACGAGGGGAAAAGGGTCGCTGGAGAGTACTTACAATAACACTTTGCCAAAAGGTAGGGCTAACGCGTAGCGCTCCCCAGCAGGAAAATATAGAGTTACGACGAACGACTTGCGTGAGTTAGAAGTGTTGTCAAGTGTCATGTGTGAAATGGAAGGATTGTGCGTTTGTGGAGTGAAAGCCAACGAGCCACGTATGGATCAAGCAGAAGGAAATGATAGCTGTCTGCATTAAAGGAGTGACATGAGACAGACCTCTGAAGTAATGGCTCACAACACAGCCGTCACTAACCTTACCGATACCCAGGCGGAAAGTACCGGTAAGATACCTCCCTGGTCGATGGCTGCCTACCAGTTAGTGCCTACTGATGAAGGCAAGGAGGCGGTAGCTCGGTGAGGAAGGAGAGGTCGTAGGTGAGTGATGGGAGAAGGTTGGTTGTGAGTCCTGGATGATGATAGAGTGAGAAGCTGGAACGAGAAAGGAGAGTAGTTAGATATTGATGTGGAAAAGTAACAGATAAATGAGGAGAAAGTTTGTGGGCGAAACAGAAAGGATATAAATAGAGGAGTAACAGGGGGGAAGAGATAGTGAATAAGTCGAGCAACAGAAACATTGGATGAGTGAAGGAACAATGGAAGAAGCAAGGAAGAGAAGCAGTGGATGGAAAGGATGAACTACCAAGTGAGAAGAGACGGGCGCATCTGAGAGGAGGAAGGAAATGAGGTACTAGGTGGGTAAATGTAGTCGAGAAGACGCAGAATATGAAGTGAGGGGATGTGACAGGAGGAGTGAGCGGAAGGTTCTGCACGTACCATCACCTGTCGTACTATTACCCAAGACAACATTATTCGTTGCAACATCAGCTGGTTCAGTATTAGTCGGTGTAACGTCAGCTGCTGTGACAGTAGCTGGTGCAACATCAAGTTGTTGCAGAATCAGCTGGTGTAACGGCAGCTGGTGCACCACCAGCTTGTGTAACATCATCAGATACAGCATTAGCTGGGACAACATCAGTTGATGCAACATATACCGGTGAAACACTGGGTGTTGCAACTCCAGCTGGTACATCATCAGTCGAATCGACATGAAGTGCTGCAACATCCTCTGGGGCAACACCTCCAGATGTTGCACAAATCCATGCAACATGAAGGAATGCAATGTCACATGATGCAACATCAAAGAGCTCAACATCACTTTATAAAACACACTGCTGTTAGCGGTGCCATACTGAGACGCTCTTGTCGTTCACCCACGAGCCGTTCTGCTAACAGAAAACTCCCGTAGAATCATTAATCTGACTCCCGAAAACACACACACACACACACACACACACACACACACACACACACACACACACACACACACAAATCCCTACAAATGAGTTAATCTTCTAAATACACATGTATGCTGCAGGATTTATTGGCTGTTGACTGCAAGGATGGCTTGGCCATTAAGCCAAAGTCCGTATGATAGACTTTGAATACTCGAAACATGAAAAGTTATTTCATCGAGGCGGCGCGTCAAGCCTGCCTCTCTCTCTCTCTCTCTCTCTCTCTCTCTCTCTCTCTCTCTCTCTCTCTCTCTCTCTCTCTCTCTCTCTCTCTCTCTCTCTCTCTCTCTCTCCCCTGGGGAGTGTAGGCGATGGTGTGGGCCATGTGTTCTCCAATCTGGTTTCCTTTTTAGGGAGGACCTAGTCAAGGACTTGTCATTAACGCTTACATATCCATCTGATTTATATTTTGTGCCCAAAATAGGGGTCTAAATGAGCCCCTTATCGTTTGCACTCATTCATTATCTCTTCTAAATGTCCATTACCTCTCCATACTACGAAATGAAGCAGTGCCGTCACTACAGCTCGAGGCACTTCACACCATAATGCGTCCGTTGTGCTCATTTCACTGTGAGCGAACGAATGCACGTTCATTCCCATGATAACAAGAGCCAGCCTCATTCTTCTGCACTATGGTCGTCCCTGTATACTAAAGCCGATAGCACCGCAGGAGAAATATTTTCGTATATATTTTGCCCTTTTTTCTTTTTTTAAATTTTCCAAAAGAAGGAACAGAGAAGGGGGCCAGGTGAGGATATTCCCTCAAAGGCCCAGTCCTCTGTTCGTAACGCTGCCTCGCTATCGCGGGAAATGGCAAATAGTATATAAAAAAAAATTGCCCTTTTGTTTAATTTCTTTGAATCTATTAGTTAACTGGACTTCGGGTTGTGGCTTTAGTTTTATATTATCACTGTCTTCATACTTTATGCCCATACCTTGTTAGTTGATGTTCTTATGTTTTTTTGTAGTGATTTCGTCTCAAGTGGGTTGCATCATTAGCATGTAGATGCTCTTCATTAGCTTCTCTTTGAGCTGAATCTTTTCCAGTGATTACATTTCTGTTGTCCATCTTGGAACATAATTCATTTTCTTTATAATGATGGAATTATTACCAAAAGTATATTCTATTCTTTGTTGAGAACGACTTCTTTATTGAAAATATGTTTCACTCATGAACTTTTTCAAGCTAATGAAACTTGCTATGATTCGCTCTCATGAGTTTTTTCAAGTTACTGGCAGGCCATAACAAAACACTAGCTCATATACACGACGAAGGTGGTGGAGGTGGAGGATCGGTGTAAGGTAGAGGGGGGTGGGTAACGTCATTGGTTAGGGAGAGGGGAGCTGGAGGGCTTTGGGGAGGAGGAGTGACAGGAAGAAATGCCCGTGGTGGTCAGGACACACGTTTGAACATTGTATTGGCAACAGATTTATAACAGGAGGTGCTGGGCTAAAAATGACGTTGTCTTGATCGTAAAGACAGTTTGGATAACTTCTGCTTCTGAACACTTTCTGCGAACTGTCTGCTGCTGTGGTACAACTCGCCTCGCCGGGAGGTCTTTGCGAATGGTTTCTGTTTCCACTGCACTTCAGTAGACGTTTAATTCCTGCCTTGGCGAGGGCGCTTGGTTATGACATGGCTTTCCACTTACAACTCGGTGGTTTGTTGATTCATTATGTAGGAAGACTTATGCTGGTGAGAGCCACACCATAATGCTTTTATTTTTCTATTTACGAGTCGCCTCCATGCTGAAGCAAGTTGGTGGGTAAGGGAGAAGAGCTGAACTTTGTTCTTAAGTGAGCACATATTTTGCGAGCAAAAGTGTCTCGAAAACTTGATAATGAAAATGACCTAAAAGGAACTTCCTTTACATGGTTAATGTCTAGGAAATTTTTCATATCCTCCCTCTGACCCTCTTTAAGTCTTGACTTCACTGATAGATTCCTCAAAACACTTCGTGAAAAGACTTAAGATGAATATTCTTATTTTTTTTTCCTCGAGTTTTACAAGATATTGGAGAAAGTCACCCAAACAACAGTTGTAAGGAGACTTATTCTTACGAATGGAGACCTACCTACCATGACCCGAATCATGAAAGCATAGTTTCCTCACAAATTTGAAAGCACATTCGAAACATTCTTTCATGAGATAGATAGATAGACACAGTATAACAGGGGCAAAAATCATTCTTTCGTGAATACCTCTGACGTGAAAAAAAAAGACATATTGATACCTGCATGAAAAAGGATGCTATACTGTTTGAAATCAAAAACCGATTCATCAATCAATATTCTGGTCTTCGTAATCGGGTTCTGGACATTTTTCTTTTATCTTAGATTTAAATCTACTTTCTACGCCCTCTTGATATTGCTAGTTCAGAAATGTTTTAGCACCTGTGAGTCACCACAGGAGACAGTGTGTGCGTTAGCAATATGTGTCCATGTTAATTTTACAGACAGACAGACAGCCTCGTTCGATTCCCTGATAAATGCATGTGACAATAGCGAGCCAGAGTTCCGAGAAGAAAAGAAATGAGACTCGAGGGATGACATAAGTCATCATGTGTAGACACCGCTGCTGAGGCAGACGTCCAGAATAACAGAAGCAGCAGAGAAGGATGAGAAAAGCAAAATATTGGCACACACTGTTAAAACAGTCGTTCCTCAGCGTCCTGAAGTTTCATTATGATGTTACAGTGAAATGCTTGGAAGTTATGAAGTGCGTCTGTGTCCTTAATTTCAGAGCAGGAGCTCGAGGTCATTACTAAATCACCGTAATTAAGGATTAATCAACTTACAAAACTTCGCCATTGTAGTACATTGATTCTGCATGAATTTAAGAAGGTCATGATCACCATTTTTGATATCGGTAAGATTTTCGAAGAATGTAAGACAGCCAGAGTGCAAATCAATGCCAAGTTGATATGTTAATAAGAGATGCGAAAGTGTTCCAAGGAAAATGGAGGACGATTCATTATGCGTAACCTAAGACTGATGGTTGATGACAGTATTCACACCTCGCTATCGTTATGAACACAGTTTTAACCAAAGAAATTTAGTATTTCCTATTCAGTGTCCCTCTATGGAAACTTCGTCGATGTTTACGTTATGTTGGTAATATCTACCATCGTTCGAGCAACATATTTCACATGGCTAATGACAGCAACATCAATATTTGGTGCAGTATAATGAGTATACAAAATGATATTCTATGGAGTGTGATGAATATGCAGAATATTTCATGCATATATATGAAGGAGAAAACAAACACCAGAAGCATACACGTTCTTTGCTGAAAAAAAAAAAGAGGACTGAATAATGCCACATTTCCCGACCCACAGCTGTGTCATTCTCTGATGGCCGACCTCTGCCGTGCATCTCACGCCTGGGATCTGACACCTCCTCCAAAGCCTGATGCTATATTTCAGGTAAAGCAGTAGGCAAGTGGTGGGATCGAAGCTCTGAATACTGTATGGCTGGACAGAGTCCGATCATAAAGGTGGGAGAGTGGATGAAGGCCAGGTACAAGTGGATCCTCTGTGGTGTGCCTACAGGCTCAGCCTTGGAAAGACTGTCTTCTGTAAGATAGATAATTACTCCTGCGAAGTGTTGCACACGAAACTCCTGTCGCTTGGATAGACTCAACGTCGTCAGGTGAGCTGAGGTACTTCGATAGCTTAGAGGCCATCAATAGGTCCATCATGAAACTAAGAAGAGTTAAGGGAGACTTGACCACAGTCTTGAAGTTTGTTTTTGATAAGTCTGATGAAGTCAACAGTGGATAGTTCTTCGAAAGATGCAGAGGTAGAGCAGCTAGTGGGCCATATAATGAAAAGAACCAAGAGACTTTCTTTTAAAAGAAGTACTTTGATAGTACAAGAGAAGTGGACGATTGGAATAAACTGAGTGAGGAAATGGCTAGTGCTGAAGCAAAAATGCTCAAAAGAATGAGGTTCCACGAGCGTAAAGCTCACTCCCATGCATCATCAAAGGAGCGTTGCAGCGATTCACCATCACGTGAGAGACATCAGGTACATCACGTGAGCTTCACATTATCACGTCATTAGGTGAGCGTCAAAGCGATACATGACGTGAGCTTCACAGTTACATGTCTTAAGGTGGGCGTCGCAGAGACACACTTAAAAAAAGGGAGAGGAGGACGAGTTGTCCAAAGAAACGAACCTATGGCAAGCGAAGACGGGGGGAATATGTAGCTAATACAAGCACTGTGTTTGTATCTAGACATCTCAATATGATTTGCCCTCCAAACTTCATCCATGTCCACATCTACACGATACTAAGGTGGTAATGACAAAGTGCCAGTGAGGATTTACTTCTCAACCCTTCGACAGGAGAATATGACACAGTACGTAAGTGTCTGACAGGGGTGTTGTATTCAGTGCTGTTGGATCAAGTGCCCGGTCACTGTGACGTGGCGCTCGCTGATTGGTCAGTTCCTTTCGCCTTCCCGCTCGAATTCGACCAAGCTCAGCCCACCAGTGTGGCGTCTGCCGTAGCCCACCTGTGACTGTGTTGATGTCATCCTCGTAAAATGAAGGCTGTATCTACCGCCTTACTCTTTTGTCTGTCCAATCCTTTGCGGTGTTTGTGCCTCCTCCCATCTGGGGAGATGTCCTGCTTGTTTTACATGCGCCACTTTTGCGTTGGCCATTTCGTGGTTTCTCACGTCATTCCTGTCTTCTTTTGCCCAAGTTTCCATGCATCTTTCTCTCCCATGTTTGTTCCATCCTCCGCATGGAAAAACTATTGCTGCATATGAAGTACACATTGTATGTGTGTGTGTGTGTGTGTGTGTGTAATATTTCTATGCCTAAATGCGCATGAGATATTTTCCTGTATGTAAAATCACATGAACTAGAGATGCAGTTGTCAAAATATTTGTTTGTTGCAAGGTATTGTAGTTTTACATACTTCAGTGTAAGGAACAGCTCTATCCTTGGCATACTCATAACTTTGAACTTTGAGTTAATTCATTGACCACCAAGGTTACTGAATTCGACTGTGTCACAGTTACAGTTTACAAGCCGGGGTGCAGTGTAGGTTTCTCCTGAGGGAATGTGCAGCGAGCAGTTCCACATTTACTTTTTTCAGGAGCAAGTAATTAGCTCAAGACAAGCCTCTGGTACAGAGGAAAAGCTGTCCAGACAAGCTGTGGGCGGGCCTTCTCCAATTTCCATCCGCCAGTTCTCCTCCCGACTTCCTCGTATCTCAAATTTTACTTTATCTGAAGTGAACCGAACTTTGGCCGGATAATTACCTCGTCGGATGTGTAGAACAGAGCATATCTCTGGTAGGAGGAGCCTTGTCAAGTTTTTTTCTTCTTCCGTTTGGTGAAGATCTCATATCTGGCCATGTTGACAGATGATTGCTTTTTTGTGTGGCAGAAATGCAGATGACGAATACATGCCCATGGTTCATCATCATCATCATCCCTTCCACGATCAGGACTTGATGTCAGGTTTGGTTTTCCAGTATGCTGATGTGGCGTCGTATCCCGTCATGACATGAACGCAAATGATATTGTAAATAACTTCATTTTGACATTCATTGCGAAAAACAACGTAGCATTTTTTTTACCCTCGTCTCCTGCTAAAATGATAAGAAGCATTAGAATACCTGTATCTCAGCAGACGATCGGCAATGTCTGATTGGGGAATCTAACACGTTTTGTACCTCCACTGAATTCATAGTTTTCCCATGTAGCCTTTACTCCCCGTATGCAAGTCTTTGTCCTTATCAATAATAAGGTTAACTTGTCACGTGTGATCCCAGTTTGTTTGTTTTAAACGTTGTTTTTCTCGTAGCTTTATCGCCCAACTTAGTTTCGTCTGCGAATGTTGATGTCTTACAGCGTCCATTATCATCATTTCTAACATCCAAGAGAAAGAGAACTGGTCTCAACACTGATCCCTGTGGCACACCACTTGTCACGTCTGATTACTCTGAGGCTTGGTCGTCAATCACTAATCTCTGTTTACTACCAGTCAACATATTTCCTAGCCACCGAAGTACAACCTCATCTATACAGTACATGTATGAATACATGTTTCTTTGAAACGATATTCTAATATGTATTTGTTGAAGACATGTCAAGAAATTTTCTGCTTTTGTCCATTTGCATATACCTGTGATCATTCAGTGTGGGTAGTCATTACTATGATTTTCGATTATCTAACGGTCAACATTACCAACCCAGAACTTGCCACTGATAGCCTACAATGACTCACGACGCAATATTAACCCATAAAATAGGTCACCTAAAATCTTATTCAAGGCATTAGAAAGATGATGAACATCGAGGTTCTGAAATGGTTTAGTCAAGCTGATTCAAACTGAAAATCTAAAATGCTATTTGATATTCCTTTAGACCTTAGATTTTGATTTTACTGATCTCGAATACGACTCCTTTTATGTAGCTGTTGATATCAACAAAGAATGCTGTTGATCAGACCATGTCCAACTAAAGTCGTGGTTTTCCACTTGTTTGACAGTTTCTGAAGATTATTGTCGTACTTTGTCATAAATCATTTAACATAGCCGCTCCTTTCCATGAATAAGCTATGCCCTCGTCGATTATGGATGGGACCTGGCGCTCTTCTGACTACATAGTCCCAACTGTACAAGTGAAGTAAATATGTCTTCACGGATACTTCCTCTTTACCCAACTCCCTCCTGCTTGCCACAGACGGATGGCAGAACATATCTCGTCGTATTTCATCACTTGCATCTTTACCTGACGAAGGAGGATATCTCGTCGTCCGTTCTTTTACAAAGGGCCGCCGTAAACCGACATATCACGAATCCTTCTTCCTCTTCAGTCTCGCAACTCTTCTCCAGTGAGGCTCCAGAGAACACCAGAAGATGATGAGTTAAGATTCATTAGTATTATTTGCCTCTCGAGTCTCAACGTCCTTTACATCCGAGTTTATCTCTTTCTGGGTCGCACACAATATTTCCTGTTCTTTTGTCCTCCTCCCTTGCTATAAACTTGTAGTTGGAACATGAGCTGCTTCCTCTATGGCGGTGAGAAACCTGCGTTTTTGTGTCTTTGTACCTAACGTTCTCTGCTTTCTGGTGTCTTCTTGTTCGTTGCTTTTTACCAGAAGCTCAAGACCAATGACACACGAGCTCTCAGGAGAGACCTTGAACACCATGTAGGATTGTGGTGTATTAACTAGATGTGAGGGATAGGAGAAGAGGCTTGTTCGTGGTACAGTCGAACATTTTTCAAAATTCTGTGCCGCTTTAGATGAATGCAGGAAAATTATCACTTATGAATAAACACTGGCGTTGTATGAGCAGAATATTTTTAACTCCCAAAGGAAAAAATTGAAAAATATTTATACATTTTTCATTTAGTTCCTCATAGCTGGAATGTCGAGTTCACAACGAACGTGGAAGTATTATTTTTCGTGCCCACTTTCACTGTCAAGGTCGATGATGATACTACCATTAAATCCCGTAAATATTAGTCTGTAATGGATACGCATTCAGTGGCACGGTGATCAAATCAGAGCTTAATGTTAATGCATACCGTCTATTGAACAACCACGTACCGCTATCGAAGCATCGATGGCTCCTGTCACCAGCAACACCTTCAGAAGAGAACGACAAAACAGCTTGAAACCTGAATAACACAGAGTTTCAAACATGCCACTAGAATTTGTCAACGTTGTCGTAGTGAATTGGCAGGAATGACATTTGGGTCCCTTTTGTGTCGGGAACTTGGGCGAAGAGAAAAGTGGCTCCGACAACATCTCTGGGAAGAAAAGTGAATTCACATTGGAATGATTCGCCCTAATTAATTTCATCAAATCTAATGTAACTTGCAAGATGAAATTTACTTAGTTCTCTGAAAGATATTAAACGGCCTCATATTCTATACAAAATTTAATTATCATTCGTATCATCATTATCATTATTATCGTTATAGTTATCAATATTATCATTATGGTTATCAATATTATCATAGAACTCCATGACACTTTTTATGGGCTTCTAGATCTTTGAGGCTTTGTTCTAAGCTGGCTCAAGCATACCATGGTCTACATTGCAGCAAATGAGTCATTGATAAGACTGAACTACTTCCCAAAGCCCACAGACGATGATACAGCCAAGCTGGAGGTGACTTTTCGCTCTTGTTATAACCCCTTTTAGGCAAATTTCGGTGACACTATCATTCACACACACACACACACACACACACACACACACACACACGGGCCTCCGTGACGTAGTGGTTAGTATTTCTGACCATGAGTCAGTACGGGCCTGCTTAGGATCGGGCCCACAGGGGTTCGAATCTTGGGGACGGCAGTCGGGCGACAGGCAATTCCATCCTCCTTGGGGATGGTCGATCAATCGGTATCTGCCTTAGGCTGGTGTGTTTGGCCTTAGAATTTAAGGAATTGCAGGAAACTAATGGAGAAGGTCTAGAGGGCGAAAAAACTGGTCCCGGAAATAAGAAAGGAAGAGAGCTACAGGGAGAAGTTTGAAGCCATGATGCCGTTCACCATGATAGAAAAGATGAAGTGATGTCTTGAACACAACTTTTAGGAAACTGGTTGTCTAGTGAAGTTATGCAAAAGATAGATACAAAAACCAAAGGCCATAACATTATATTGAAAATAACGAAAGAAAAAAAAAACTCAATGGTATAAGTAGAGAATGAGGCTGTGAATTTTGATAGAATGCAAACGATTAGAATGTTGAATGATAGTGGAGAGAGCTCAAGAGACGCGGTCCCGCGAGTGTAAAAAATAGTCAATTTCGAAAAGTTTATTACACGCCCGCGTTCAAACACACTCACAGCAGCACCGAAGAACTCCAACCCCACAGCTGTGTTGTAGTGTTAAAGATCAGTTAAGCACATATCCTGCGTTTCCATTATCAATCATTTTTCATTCTCGTTTTCTGCCAGTGCGCTATTTCTTTCTTCTAGCGAATCGCAGCCGAGTATGATGCCCTCTTTTTCTTTTATCGAATCGCAATGAAGGTAAACAAAGTTAGTGTTTCTTCCCTCTTGCCACGCGAAAGCTGTGCCGTATTGACAAATGTCTAGCTTTTCAGATCTCTCTTCTCCTCGTCTCCAGGAATCAGTCGTAGAATAATGACTCCTTAATATTGATATCGGTTGCAGGTTTTATTGTAAGTGTTTTTGAGGATTTTTAATCATATGACCATCTGATAAACTTATGTTCATTACCATATCAAGAAAATAGGTTTTCCAATACCATAATTATATCAGTAATGATATATATCGATCATAGACAAGCCATTAACATCAAATACATCTGTCTGTTTTTAGAGGAAGAATAGATTGTGAAAACATTGGGTACAAGACGTGATTTCGTAGACAGAGCAAAATCACACAAAAACCTTTTTTCATAATGGTATTTATAAGATTTTCAGACGATAAAAAGGTAAATTTGAACTAAATTCTCTCCTTTCACACTATTCCCCATTACCGTCCTGTTGCTCGAAACTATTTCTATAATGCGTAGTGACACCAGTAAGCAACAGAAGCCTTTGTAACGAAGAAAACACCATTACCCAAATCCCACAAGAGTTCCTCAAGAAAGCCGAACTCTTCGATCGTCAGTGCAAAAATAAAACGAGTTACGAAACGGTAGAAAAAAAGAAAAAAAAAGTTGTTTTCCTCGGGTGAACGAAGCCATTAGCGAAAGAGGCTGTTCTCTGGGAGGTGGAGGATGAGCTCCTTAGCGTAATGGCCGCTTTTTTTTTTTTATCATAATGATAGCTTTCTACCCCCTCCCGTGTCTTCCCTGAGATTACGTGGAAGGCAACCAAGAGCGCGTCAAGCTGGCGTGATGCACAAGTACCCCAAGAATGTTGCAGCGTCTGTCTGGCACCCATTTGTCGTCACGGTGCCAGATGGAAGGATGAACAGCCTTGTATAATACGAGCCTGGCAGTTGAGCTCAGAGGCGAAGTCATGAGCTCTTGTGATTCCGTAGGTTAGGTTAGGTTAGCGACACCATCCTCCACTCAACGTAGGTATAGGGGAGACAGAATACTTCCCACGTATTCCCTGCGTGTCGTAGAAGGCGACTAAAAGGGGAGGGAGCGGGGGGGCTGGAAATCCTCCCCTCTCGTTTTTTTTTTTTAATTTTCCAAAAGAAGGAACAGAGGGGGCCAGGTGAGGATATTCCAAAAAAGGCCCAGTCCTGTGTTCTTAACGCTACCTCGCTAACGCGGGAAATGGCGAATAGTTTAAAAGAAAGAAATATATATATATATATATATATATATATATATATATATATATATATATATATATATATATATATATATATATTTGTTATTGTACATGTGTACGAGTATTCTTATGTATATATCAATTACGTGTGTATGGCTTTTCAATGTCATTAAATGAAATATAAGCGTCGATATGAGCAGCTTCAGACCAATATAAGTTTGCCGCATCTTCTATAGGCGTGGAAACCTCCGGATCTTTAGAACAAACGCATATATATGCTATAACTTGATAGAATTAGAATCCACAACCTTTACATTAGTTATGAAATATGAAAGCCTCCTTGGCGTTCTAAAGCAAGAAAAGGAAAGCGCTAGTCATTTCAGAATTTAATGGAATGACGATTACATCCATTTTCTTTTTCAAGAAACTTAACCTGGATCTGCATAGAAAACTTAACGACCACATCCATTTTCTTTTTTCAAGACACTAGACCTGGAACTGCATAGAAAACTGACTCCAGCCATGGAAGAGGCTAGATGGTATTCGTACAATGGTCGCGTCTCCCTACTGCTCTTTTGCCTTGGCATGTTCACATTGTGTCCCCTGATGATCCAATTTGGCTATAAATGAGGGTATAACAGGGCAGAAAGAAGCAATTAAGCCATGATGTGTACAACGAAGCGACCTTTGATGTTTCAAGAGCCTAAAATGGTATATAAAAACATACTATTCTTTTTCCTTTGGTGATTAATTTTTCATATTTTTTGTCATTATTATAAATATTCACGGTTGACATGTTGCCATCCATCGGATAAACAGGAATTTCTGTTTTCTGTTTCACATGAGGAATTCAAGAATATTTTTTTTTTTTTTTTTGTATCTAAGGTATACATGTAGGCTCCTGCTTTACCTTCATCATTGATCATTGAGATAACATGGCCTCCTTCATTCCTTCTATGCTCTGCACCTTGGTAAATTTCTAAGAATCTTCCAAATCCTGCTATAAAGAAAGCTTAATATCTTAGGGTAAGAATAATAGGGATAATTATATTCATTCTGAACTGAAAAGAGATATCCTTTCTGGGTCTGTTCTAAATAGGATTCAACCCTAAGGATCTCTCTCTCTTCTCGAGAAAAGTTAGATGTTCTTGCATTACCTTAGAACGCTTCATTGGACGGGGTGCTTCTAGCTGTGCTGACCTTACAGCGGAGGTTATCTTGGCTGGAAAGAGTCTTACCTTTTTTACCCATAACTTTCTCCCAGTAACCATATTCGCTGCAGGACTGCAACATCATGAAGAGCATATCGGGCCGTGAATCCCTTTCCTTCCTTAGCATTCTACTCTGCTGTCACTTCTACTTAGGATCACTGCACAGCTGTTCCTCGTATAGCTAGACACGCCTTCAAAGAAAAAAACTGGACTAATTAGACTGTTGCTGAATAATCTTTCATGTCCTGCAGTGACCAGTATTGCGTCCTGCTTCCTCTCTCTCCTGACTCGATCCATCTACAGCTAACTCCTCGGCTGACAAAGCTATTCTCTTTGACGCCTTAATGTTCCTCTGATTCCGTGTCGTGTCGGTCTACCCCCATCTCCTCTCACTGAATCTTTACCATCTATATTTTGTTCACACAGGCTCTTCTGAGTACTTACCCAGTTCCAAGTGGGCGTATGACCTAGCAGGCTCATCTCCTACACATCCTAGGGGAGTCTGCCTCGGAGCTGTTTCCAGTCCATGCTTCACTATTTTCCCTCTTTGTGAGAACGCAGACTTTTCCCAGCTGGGACGTGTACCTTAATGCAGTGCATTCTGAAGAAAGAAGACAGTTCTAACCCATCGAACTCGACGTCGGCCCATTGCAATCATCTCTGTTTTTTTTCCAGTCTTGTGTATCTTTCCTTAGCTCTCGCTTTCGAAAGCACGTAGAACCCTAGTCTCTCATTCTTGTCACAATTATTGCTTTGACAATGCAATATTTACTGTTGATACCTCTTGTGTAAGTCGCCTTCGGTCACGCCTCTCGCAAGGCGATAGGGTACAGTGGATGGTAGAAATATAAGAGTATAACTCTTGGGAGAACTTTTGACTTTCGTATTACAGGTAACACAGAAAAGTTCCGATCATTTTTCTGAAGCTCTTTTTACCCCAGAAGCTATGCTGGTTGTCTGTTGTTGTATTGTGATAGTCAGGGTGTTCTATTTTCGTTCTTGTGGGTAGGGATTACATTTCTCAATTCACATTTACATAGGTTGTAGTTAAGTGTTTTAAGTACTGTAGTTATGTGTAATATCGATTGGCGTTGAGCCTCATTCAACCTCAGAGCTCTTTAGGCAAGACTATCGAGTCGCGTTGATTTGATTGATACGAATTATTTCGGTATCTCGTCGCTCTCAATGTGTCAGATTTAGTCTTTTGTGATGTGGTCCTAGAAGTGGCATCCTGAGGCTGAGGTGCTCATGTACTGTCGACTATAAACACAGAAATGAAGGATTTGTGTAATGTGGAGGCCATTTGGTTATTGTTTTTACTTTGCCATTTTAGTTTGGTTCTGATGTATCTTTTATGCTCTTTCTTTGTCTTACGTTTTTGAAAACTTGGGATTATCCATTTTTGATTATATATATATATACACACATACACACACACACATAAATATATATATATATATATATATATATATATATATATATATATATATATATATATATATATATATATATCATAATATTCGCCATTTCCCGCGTTAGCGAGGTAGCGTTAAGAACAGAGGACTGGGCTTTAGAGGGAATATCCTCACCTGGTCCCCTTCTCTGTTCCTTCTTTTGGAAAATTAAAAAAAAATGAGAAGGGAGGATTTCCAGCTCCCCGCTCCCTACTCTTTTAGTCGCCTTCTACGACACGCAGGGAATACGTGGGAAATATTCTTTCTCCCCTATCCCAGGGATAATATATATATATATATATATATATATATATATATATATATATATTTGACCGAAGGAAATTTTCTTTTCACATTTGCGTTTTCTTTGTCTTTTGCATTTCAAATTCATTCTGCAATTTCGTGAGTTCTTGACGAAAGTTATCTATCTATCTATCTATCTATCTATCTATATATATATATATATATATATATATATATATATATATATATATATATACACTCAGGAAGAACCAGTTCCTTTATCTTCCTCATCATCTAAGCGGGTTATGAATTGTAACTAATTTATTTCATCTTTCTCGAAATGTTTTCACTGTAAGAAACTAGTTTTCAAATATGCTCCACACCTCTTTGCACTAAAACCAAGGAGGTATATCCAGCTAACGCTTCCATTTTCGAGTCATATTTTGTTATCAGAGACGGAGAAATTGGTTGTTCCTTTAGGTATAAGAAACGTAAGAAGATGTGTTTCAAGTTAAAACCAAACCGTAAGTACACGAGTATTTACAGGACATAACTCCTGTTTCTCATGAATAGCTAAAAAGGGTGTCGGGTCTTAAGAGCCTCTTAACTTAAAAGCAAATACCACCTCGTGAATATATGATACGATCGTAAATAAATGAAATTCTATAACCTTGACATTATTTCTTCCTCTTATACACAGTTATTTTCCCCAAAGTACATCGGACTTTTTCGTCATCTTTAATATGATAATGAGATAGTTTTCTTCCTCGTATGATTTGCTTGTTCTTTTATAAGAGTGTATGAAAGTGCCCAGCGACCACGAAAGGAATTACCAAGGCGTCGAAATTTTATTGTATTTACACCATTTCCTACCAAGAAACTTTATCATTATATTTCCATCCGTTTAATTCTTTCAATGTAGATAAAAAAAGAAAAAGCTCTGAGAACTCCATGAAGGGGTGCGCGGTGTCCTGAACTTGCGCGTGATAATCGCTTTCTTCTGATAAGTGAAACGCCTACGAGCGGGAGCGAATCGTTTTGGCGGATAATGGTTGACACTGCAGCAGGAGAATATCGAATAAAGCAGTCGTCTCTTCAGTATAGGGAGAACCTTACATTTCCAGTGCGTAATAAAGCCGTCGTCTCTTCAGTATAGCGAGAACCGTATATTTCCAATGCGTAATATCAAGTAAAAGTCTCAGAATTCGAACTACGATGGGACAGGAGCACCCGAAAGTGTTTCTTGCTTTATCACAGGATTCTTGCACGTGAAGTCTATATCAAAGCGGCAGTGACAACAAATGTGAAAAGGGTGTTGGAACCTTTGAGAATTCCCAATGCGTCTGTCTCCTTACGAGGCTCTGCCTGTAGCTACAGTGAAGACTTGAATCAAGTAGAAGTGCTTTACACCAGCGCTTTTAAACTATCATCATGTCGAAACTAGATAAATGTATTCTCGATTCAGGAAACGGGACTGATCAATGCTCCGGTTTCTACCAACGGTGAGGAGACTTGTTGGTTGAAGCGTTGTTGCCCAGTGGCCGGGCGTTGGTGCCTATCTGACACTGTCATTGAGGGGGACACGGCAGTCACAAGCGAGACACAGTTTTCTGTGTCATAAGCATGTGTCCGCGGTTGTCTAGGGCACATTAAAGTCCTAACGATCAATAGCAAATGTATTTCATATGAATACATCGGGAGGAAACGTAGCTGAATAGGAAATAGGGTGTGTGAAGGGGCAATGAAGAGTGTGTGTGTGTGTGTGTGTGTGGAAAGGTTAAAGTGACTGTTTGGAGGGCAAAGATGAGTATGTTTTAAGGTAAAGTCAAGCCACTTTACATCTGACATTCTTTAAGCCTTAACCATTGAAAAGGACCTAATTTGGTGACTGATGTTTTATCAATGGGATGTTTTTCATCACTTACATTGAAGCACATTTTCATGACCTTATGATAATTACTAGAAAACTTTAGAACACAGTAATCAAGTTGATTAATTGCTTTACATCATAATCTTTGATCGTCTGGTCGAATGGATTGCAGGACGATTATACTGCATCTGTTTGCCCTAAGTTTCATCGGAATAATCACATGAACTTCTGCAAAGGGAAGAGACGTGAACCCAGCAACAATTAAATCACAATCAAGAGTAATGAGCTCGTAGATACCCCTCATCCAATCAACGTTACGTAATTCTTGCATGTAGTTACAGCAGACGACTCTTCTGATAAACACGAGCCTACACGAGTCGCTCCTCGAGAGGTATACGTCAGGAGGAAAAAGGCCTGTGAGGACGCCGGCTTCTGATCCCCGACGAATGATCAAACAAGAGCAAATTTCGAGCTCGTGTAACTTGATCAAGTGCTTCTCAAATCGGGTTATCTGCTGGTCGTCTAGATCTTAGGGATACATGCGGACACAAGTCCACTTGTTCTAACACGATTACTGGTTCGCCTTCACAGCAGGAGAGACTGATAGGCTAGCAAATAGCCAAACCTTTGGTGCATTTGTGAGAAAAAACTATGAAACTCTGCGCATATCGGCTGCATGCCAAGGTGTCTGCTCACAAGGGTTGTGGGACATCTGGAACTCTTCTCTTATGTGAGGCTTGGCGATAGCTAGGAAAATGATGCATGTGTCTTGCACAGTATCAGCCACTGGCAGCCTAAGTTGACTCGTGTATCAGTACACTGCAATCCAAACTTGACTCGTATTTTCAGGTACCTCAGACGAATAGATAGATTCATGCCAGTGATGCTCTACGAGGGTATAAACCCCTCTTGCAAACCACAGCAAGAGGACAGCCCGTATCATTACCCAGCGGTGCGTCAAGGCACATTGTGGCGAGGAAATCATAACAGTGAGATAAGACAACAATAGTGTAGGAAGCTTGGCTGTTACCTCTAGAAAACAAACTCGTAGGAGAGGGGCATCAAGACGCAATACCCCGCAGCAGATGAGACATAAAGTTGGCCGGTACAAAGGGGATAAGGAGGAGAGGATGAAGGTGCGGTCATGCACTGTGGTGAGGGGGTCGAGATATTGTGGTCTGAAATGGAGGGTAAAACAGGATGTGGGTCAAGGCCAAACGCTGCATTTGAGCCAGTCTAATGTGAGGGGACGAAGGGGAAAGTACTCTGGCTATAGCATAGATTTTGATATAGAGCATTCCTCTATGATCGCATATGAAGCACTAACCTTATCTAGGACAAACCCATCTGGGTTAATGAAACAGAGTGAGGAGAGGAACTCGTGAAACTGCACTTTTGAATCACATGAAGGCAAGCGGGGAGGATAAGATACCTCTATGGCTTTTAGGAATCACTCGTAATCATTGGCTTTGTACACACTTTCCACTTCTGCAGTTGGAACTCCATAACCACATAACAAGGTGGAGTCACTTTCATTGCTTTTGTTCATAACTTGCGTTCGAATTGCCAGTGGAAAAAAAAAAATAGAGGCTTAACCTTGTTTTGCAGCTCACTTTCATTGCTATAGAGCACTAGTCAACGCTCATACCAATTATCCAATAAGCTTTATCTATCTCGTACTTCTTCCAAGAATACTCCAAAATTTCTGCGTTCGTGGTTAATAGTAATTGAGTGCGTGAGAATGAACTATTGAGGATGTCATTAAAAATGAGTGAAAATGAATGAGCGAGTGGGAAAGAGTGACCTGAAATGAGTGAGTGAGATTTGAGAGTTGGTTAGTGAGAAAGAGGGCGAGAGCGGGTTAGAATGGGAGATAGAAAGTTACTCGACTGGATGAATGAGAATGAGTCTGAGTGTATGGGAATGAGAGTGAGAGAATGTGGGTTCACTGGTTAGTTATTTTGGGCTTTTTACCTATCAGCTGTCAGAACCATTAAGACCGTCAGATATCATGTTATGATCGCCACCCGAGAAAATCTTGGAAGAACTTCTTCATGTGGTCAAGGTGAATCCGAGACCACTGTCAGTCAGTATGTACATGGCCCGTGAGCGAGAGAGAGAGAGAGAGAGAGAGAGAGAGAGAGAGGGAAAATGAGAGTGAATATATGTAAGAATGAGGGGCTGAAAGAAACGACTGAAAATGTGAAAGTGTGCTAGAAAAAAAATATATTTACATGAGTCAGTTAAATGTATGGTTCAGTTTCGTTACACTTCATGTAAAAGTCCTACGTTTTCTAAAGATTTGAGTTTATTCTTCGTCATGCACAGCACAGTGTAGGAACGTTCCGTCACGCCTGAAGATAAAGTTATTCATATCTGAGGTCTTAAGTTCCTCACATAATGGTTAGATTATGTTACCTAGCACACAAAACACTTTGTTATATTTCATTACACTCAAAGCTGAAGTTCCTCGTGTTGAAGCCGATGTCCATCTTCACGGAGAATTAAGCCCAGCACATTGTCCTTCTTTTTTCCGTTAAAATCTTTCTAAAATGGGATTTGCGTCATCATACTCTCAGAGCTCAGCTCCAGGTAGTGTGCGGAGCGTATTCTCAAGAGGAGAGTCACGGCCCTTGGGTTGTGACGACATTGAGAAAATGCAAGGCTTTCAACTAATGAGATCTGTCTCCTTGATGTCTTTCTTTTCCTTCTACGGTGGGTGTGTCAGGTGTTTAATCAGACTCTTGAGACATACCAGGCAGGCTTCAGTCCCCAGCATTCATTACCGCTTCAGGGAGATGTTCATTACGTCCTTTTACTGAAAATTTGATCATGTTCTTGGTCATTCGAAAACTCTGAATTTTCAGTGAGGATTTCTGGTCTCAATCAGTACAGTGCTGATGCACTGGATTCCTTCTTTTTTATTGTTTCAAATCGACCATCATGGCATGAGCAAAACGTATTCCAGTCAAGGGCCACCTCGTGTGAAAGGCATAAAATGAGAGGAAAAGAGAGGAGTCTACAGGTGTTAATAAACCGAAGTCTTCAAGGTAGAAGGAAGGAAGGACAAAAGGCGGAAGAGAATTCCAAAGTCCAGCTGTTGGAGAGGAGGAGGAGGTGGTATCATACAGACCATTTCTCAGGTGGTAGACAACAGTAAGACGTGTGACTCGCGTCCAAGCCTGGGAACAGAGAGGCGAGCAAGAAACCTCACAAGAACAGTGGCCAAGACAATACCTGCAAGAAAAGACAGAACAGCAGCTGCATCTTGACGTACAGCAAAGGGGTGGTTGAGGCGAGGTTGATGGCAGGAGAATCAATGAGATGGATGGCTGGTTGATAAGGAAATTGAGAAAGAGGTCACTTGTAGATATGAAACAGACGGTGTCAGGGAAAGTAAGTGAGGCAGCTGCACAACACTCATCAACTCATGGGAAGCAAAGTCTTTGATGATTATATGGGGTTTCCACGATTTGTAGAGTGGGAGATATGGTTACGCTTAGGATTTTTTTATTATCACAGGGCTAAATTGTGATGTTTGAGAATGAACAGCAGCAGACAAATGATTCTTAGAGATACAGGGTGGAAGTGCGTTTTGTAACTACTGAATTATGAATTGAGACAAAATATGTGCATGCCTCAACTCACTTTCCCTCCCCGCCTTATACTCTTAGTATAAGGCAGGAAGGGAAAGTGAGTTGAATTATGCAAGGTGGAATCATCAGTATGAGCGAATAGAGCTAGAAGTAAAAGAAAGATCATTTATAGGTAGAAGAAAGAGAGTGGGAGATTAGAGAGAATTTTTAAGGAACATCTCTGTTTATAGGATAAGTAGGAGGATTGGTACACTGGGACTGTCAAACAGAAAACTGTCCATAAGGTAACGGACAGAGACAGAAAATCCAAAGGAAGTGGAGTTCAGAAAGCAAAACCTTTATGCTACACCATGTCAGATTCTTGGGAGGACTCGAGACCCGACGATAAATGTTTCACCCAAATTCCTTAGAGAGGTGAAGCGAAGGCGAGCCACATAGAAGTAACCGGTAGGCCTAACACTGCGAAATCCGTATGAGAAAGAATGGAATGGTCGAACATCGTAATGTTATTAGTCTAAACTTTTCTTTACCATATAATTCGGTACCCTGTAAACGTTGCATGTTCCTTCCACTTTCCCTATATTTTTCCCATTTTTTCATAAAGGTGAATTGGTTACAAGATTCGATATCTACAGCAGATAGCTGTGTTCCAGTGCAACGTACTTGTGTATGTGCATCATATGTACTCGTGTCAGTCTTGCTCTGTCTAATCATTCCCAGTCTTTCCCTTATCTTTCCCCTGTCCCATCCATTCCACTTTCTTAAAAGTCTTGTCCCTACACACCTTATTTCATCAACTTCCTTTATTACAACCTCTCTTCTAGATGATTCTCTCCAGTTCCCTCGAAACCAGTTCTTTCTCGCAGACATTTCTCCTGAAGTGTATAACCAACATACTTTTACACAAGGCTCCTTTTCACACCCGTTAACGTCTTTGGAAAAATATTTAGCAGTCTCTCCTAAATTTCTAGGGTTTTTTTTTTCTAGATATCTTCGTTTCCTTTTATTTTCTTTATATCCACTGTCTCTATTCTCTTGATCTTTTCATTTTCTTTTTTTCAATTTCAGACCTCTTCGCTGTAAGACTTCTATTCACCGCTTTTTACGGAAAAGCCCAGTTTCTTCCACTGTCTCCTTCTCATTACAACCTCAATATCGTCGTCGTTCTCCACGCTATTCACCTCCACGTGCAGTCCTTCCTTTCGTAACACATTTTCATACTTCTACGTACGTTATTGCAGGCCTGAGATGACACGGTAATCTTTCCCGTCTCTTGAACCCATTCGGCAGTCGTATCCAACGTCTGATGTGCACCACTTCGGGTTCACATCATCATCTTTAGTCTCTTCGTTGTCGTCTTCATGCTCCCACTCCCACACCATCGACAGTATAATGTCTTCTTTATGCTCCCACTCCTGCACCATCGACAGTATAGTCTTCTGACCTGCAGTGTACTGTAGAGGGAACTCACTAGCCAACACGCACGCATCTCGTATGTCAAGTAAGGTGTACGATATCATATTATCAGAATGATGATATACATATGACAATTACACAGGTATGGCCAATCCTTCATTTTAAGTGATTTCTTGCAGTATTACTTCGAAAACCATCAAAGTTACCTCTTAACAAATATTTCTTCATTTTTCTACACGTAACACTTATATTACTACGTTTCCTGAGTGTTTAAAAGACTTGATTACAGAAAAAAAAAAAAAGTCCTCTGTAGTTTCATTGCTGGATCTCGAATCGAGACTAACTTTGGCAATGTTTTCTTTACTTTCCCTCGGGTTGGAACAGGCTGTTGGATCCCACGTACATATGAACGTGCCGGAGATAAGTGTCACGTAAGTCATGCATCGCTGCTACAGCCGGGATATTCCGGCTCAAAAATCCTCAAGAGTTAATCAAACTTTTCGAGGCTTTTGCGGTGGCCGTCTAGTTTTCTTTTCACTTCGCTCCGCCATGAAAGTTGGGTCGAGGCGAGGTGGTGCCAGGCGTCTGGGGATGTGGGGTGGGTTTTTAACTTCTGGGGGATTACATTACTCTTGACGACATTTCACGTGATCTAAGCTTTCGTATATTTTTTCCTCTCTCTCTCTCTCTCTCTCTCTCTCTCTCTCTCTCTCTCTCTCTCTCTCTCTCTCTCCAACAGGAAATATAACCTGGAGTTTATGCCAGAGTATCTTTTTTAATGTGAATTCATATACATCTCTGACGGTGATAGGAGTACATTCGCAGTGCAAGTAAGATAGGATATAGTTTTTTCCTTCGTCAGGATGATTTCAAAACTCTGATATTGGGGAAAAAACAAAATTTTCTGTAAACCAGGCGAGGGAACTTCATTGATGGCAGGTTTGCACTTGGCCATCCAGCATGATATCGAACTCCGTATATCATCTCCATCCGACGAGGGATTAACAAACTTTGACGCTGAAGTCAAAGTTGAGGTGATCTTCGTAAGCGGCCGAAATCTCGACGACCGAAGTCCATTGCGCAATTCCAAGTGACTGGCTGGCTCGCCTTCATGAGCCATGACACCAAGAGAAAAATGGCCAGGAACTCTTTCATACCGTAATGGCCTCTGTTCTTTGATTTTATGCTCTTTTCCAACCCGTATTTTTCGCCTTGGCATGTAATGGACCTCCGTGGTGTATCGGTTAGCGTTGCTGACCATGATGCATTCACGGGCATCATGGTTGTAGCAGTTGGTCCACAGTTCACCCAGTTGTTCATCCTCCCTTTAGAGGTTGGTCCATGACCTGAGTACCTGGCTTAAGCTAGGATATATATAGCGTTAATGAGATGGCCTTGATTAGGGCATTCGGTTGCCCGTAACGTCTCAGGTGATTTAGACACAAAAGCTTTTCGATTTCAGAAATGCACTAAGATACGTTGGATGAGTTTGTTTCTTATGATAGAAATGGCATGGTGTATTGGATAGCCTGGCTACTTAGAGTTAAGCCGACTCGTGTTCGAACCATGGGTGGGGACGGCCTTGCAGATAAACCACTGCTTCATCTTCCCCTTGAGAATTACTAAGTCTATGAGTTCCAGAAATGACCTTGGGTTCATGCCGTTCCTTCATTACCTCTTTGAGGCTCCTGAAGCTTCGAAGCTGCACTCGACGAAGGAGCAGGGAAAAGAATGTACTCGTTAGAAGAAAAGAGATCCTCGAAGAGACTTGCCCCTTTTCCTTCCACTGAAGGTGATACAGCTTAGCTGAGGTGACTGCACACACACACACACACACACACACACACACACACACACACACACACACACACACACACACTTCCGTAGTTGCAGTGTCATATAGTTTTGTATACAATTTTGTTAGTCTTGACTCTGTATCCTTAGCACTAGTGAAATACTGAAGGTAAAGCTTGACAAAAAGGTCCTGATCAACTGTCAGTGTGAGCGTCTGGCCGATCTAGTCACCAGAAGACCCAAAGTGCGCGTCTCTGAAACTCTTGGAACTGATGAGACATTATCATCCTAATTTATGGGAAGGAATCGTCAAGACTTCAAATGAGGAAGATGTGCCGACTGAGAATGATGCAGCCGAGAGTGGAAGTAGTTCAAGGTCGAATTTCAGCAAGTTGTTCAACCTGGATGAGGAGCAGATGATCCTTGTTCTGGTTACTGAAAGGAACTGGAAGATGTATCAACAATCCTGGAACTTTGTTACACTACGAAAATAACCAGACTCCCCGTTTGTTGTGTGTGTGTATGTGTGTGTGTGTGTGTGTGTGTTCGCCTGCGGTTTCAGAAATGTGGTCTTGACTGTGAACTGAATTTCTTTGTCAGTAAATTTGTTAATGTGTATCTTTTTGTAAAAGTCGTATAATGCAATGTGTATGTAAGTAGCAGCACGTGTATTGCCAAATTGACTTGGCTATGATCCTTCTATTTCGCTTTGGTCCTTGGTCGACTGTCGAGAACAGGTCTCTCTGTGGCCGTAACCGACCAGTTACAGGATAAATTTTGTGTGATACTTCATGAACGTTCTGTAATGTCCGTCTGAGGGGCTTCATTGGATCTGAAACTGTATCTGGTTGAGTGTGTCTGAGGTTCCACCTGAAGAACGTGGATGATTTCATGTATTTCAGGTTAACTTAGAATTCCTAGACAGGATGACTCTATGCCTCTGGAGACCGGAAATATTCATAGGATAAATTTTACGAGTATTGAGAGTAGAACTCTAGCTGTGCTATCAAATATATAGACGTCTTTTTTTCTAGGCAAGATATTTTTCAGGTTGATTATATATATATATATATATATATATATATATATATATATATATATATATATATATATATATATATATATATATATATATATTCCTAAGAGCCCACGGGGAAAATGATACATGATAAGTTCCCAAGTGCACTTTTGTGTAATAATCACATCATCAGGGGAGACACAAGAGAGAAATATATGTCAGTTGATATACATCGAAGAGACGAAGCTAGGACGCCATTTGGTAAACATGCGATTGTCCAAGACATACAATATATATATATATATATATATATATATATATATATATATATATATATATATATATATATATATATATATATATATTCCTTATATCCCTTTTATTTATATATTTAGGTAAAGGTAGCCGCTCAGCAAATCGTTCATCCTGCAAGTCTTCTCTTCTTAAGCTCTGAAAGGGGATGATTTAGTGTTTCTTTTCATCTCTCGGACGACTGATTTAACTTTGGATTCCTCCGGTGAAAGTTTTAATTGTGCCATTAGAAGCAGGTCACCTATACCTCCGATGGAGAGGGATCACGTCTTTGGCAGCAGGAGGTGTCCTGATCAGAGACACTCTTTGGCGTTAGCCTTATCACATACTCCCACACCTTGTTGCTCATCCTCAGCGTCAGGTATGATAACTCCTTTGTAACTCCTCTCACTTGCTTGCCACTGGCATCAATGTCATTCGAAGGCGTCAGTGCTGTTGCCATGGGTCAGCCTTAAGGGTGCTGTGTCAGGTAATTTTTGTATATGGTATCATTTCTCAACTTCGTAACTCGGCAGTCTCTTCTATACCTCATTTCCTTAACTCCAATCACCCAATCTTCATCCATTTGCTAATCACAATAAACTTCTCCACCAGTTCTTACTCGGGCATATTGCCTATTGACTCCAGCCATACAGCATCGTCTTTTGCCATCTTTACCATTTCTTTTTATCTTATTTCTTCGTATTCTGTCTAAAAACTGATATACTCTTTCACCATTAACAAGTTGCCTTTATCTGTCTTGCCGCCTTAAGGCAACTATATTATCTCCTCGATTGCTTATTTTTCATTGTCCTTATTGTCATTACATCTTCCTTACTGACCTTACATAATGCGCTGCCAAGTTTAACATCTTTAATTCTTATAGTTTCTCTTGTACCTTCTAGTGGTTCTCCACATATGGTTAGTATTTGTCACTATTTTTCTTATATCATACGTTGTCTTCAACATCGTCTCACATGTCTATTCCTTCGCCATCTCTCCTGGCTCTAGCACGTACGAGATTACTTTTACTTTACACACTAATCGAAAGACTTCATTCATTGTTGTAGCCCAAATTAGTCCCATTTTCATGGATTATGGTCCTATAACGTACTTAAAACAATTTTGCTTCCATACTCTTTACCATGTCTTTTTTGAACTTGCCTGTATTCCTCTCATTACTTCATATTGTCACTTGCTGATATTCATCCTGCTCCTGCACTCCCTCTTGAGAATATTATTGAACGAGAGAGTCTCTTGGAGCACCTGTGTTTTTAAGTCTTGTTACAAAACTTTTCCTCTCCGCCAGCGAGTTTTAGTCCCCCATTTAATCAAGATGGGCTTTCCGTTCCATTTTCTTTCCATCATGTCTCCCAGAGGAGGGGTATTGTTCGTACTTAGCTAATTCTTCTTACTCTTCCTCTGCGCCAATGACAGGGAGGCCGAACGGAGGTCAGGACTCTGCAAGAGAATTTAGTGCTCGCTCTATCTTCGGCCTTTCCCAACGAATCCTTGCCAAACGGATACAACCATCCTGAAATCTGAGAAGCTTCCTTCTCTGTGTGTGCGCTGGTGATTTCTGGGGGAGGCATTTGCCATCGGGGAAACTTGACGAAGACCTGCACTCCAACGGGGGGGGGAAAAAAACTTGAGTGGAAGCTGCTCTGCCACTTAAGGCACGTCTGACTGGTACATAAGCCGCTCTAAAAGCTTCGTTACGTCGCAACAGGACTTCGTTGTCCCGTATTTGGTGGGGGAAAAGGAGAACCGATCCTGTTGTCTGGGCCTTTCTTGAATTCCCTCCGCGCTGGAAATCTTCGCACGTAAGAGAATTGTGAAAACCCAGCTCGAAATAGGATAGGAAATGAATACACGTCCGTCTAGATATGATACGGTTGTAGGATTGTCCTTGATCGACTTGGGATGAAGAGAGGGACACAAAGACGAAATGTGTAAAGTATATGGCTTGTGGGTTCACCTAAGCATGCGAGTGAGCCTAGGCAGACGAGAAGAAAATAAAAGAGATGTTTAGCGGGTGTTCTGGCAGGGGTTTGATGGAGTGGTATAAATGAGAGGGCAGGAAGCACGTTAAACAATAACAATGCTTTATTGGATAGGGTATACAGTGCAGTGAGCTACTGGAGGTGCAGGATTATAATAAGGAAGAAGTAAAGTATAGTGGTAGGTCGAGTCATGCGGGACAGGCTTGGCACGGGTTCCTGTGATGCTGGTGATGGTAGGAGGCGTGAGATGAAGCTAGAAACACCTGGGAGAAGTGTGTGGCTGCCGAGGAGACATGGAGCTCCTGTAAGAGATGTGGAGGTCCCTCCGAGACCTGGCGAAGGTGGACGTCGAAGATGAGGCACCACAATGACACCAGCCAGGAAGATGGAAACGTCAGGAGATACGTTGGGACATCTACTGACGGAGACGCCAAAGGGCGGCTTGAGCCTGGGGTTACATCGCCAAGGCTTCAGGTCCCGGAGTGGTACCCTTGTTAGTCTAATGGTGAGTCAACTGCCTGACTGGTTTGCTGCGGTGATACCCGGGTGTTTTAAGAGCGGTGAGGTCAGGTCTGTGAGGGGGTAGCTACTCCCAAAGGGAATTAGAGACTTCGAAGCCGAACATCGCGAACTTCTGACCTTCTCCATCGGACGCTTCTTATGGAGAGGGTCAAGCCATCAGCTTTTGATCTGCTACCGCCGGACATCGAGTGTGGGTGTTAAGGGTAACTACTGCAGGTGTAGATGTGTAAGATGCGACACCAAACACATTCTCCGAGCATTGTTAGGTCAAGTGAGGTCACAGGCAGTCCCCTGCTACTCGGTCAAGGCGTGGTCATTAAGTTAGACAAATGTGGGGCGACCGTGAGCACGCTACAGATGGAGTGCTTATGTACGAGTCAGCACGACTAGGCTATGCCATTAGGAAGGACTGGCTGGAAGGGAGGGTTGAGTGGCGTGAGGAAGCAGTATTATCTGTATCTCATATACGTTGCGTCATCCAATCACCAAATGAGATGGAATCATTTCAAGTGAAAATGGCGAAATGATACATATAATCAACTCCTGTTTTTTCTTTTATTTGATAAACTTGAAAGTGAACTGCTTCATTGGAAACACTATTATCTCTTGGGTCTTCTCCAGTGTATGTTTGATGGAAATATATATCAGGTAAGAAGGTCGGGGAAATTCTTCTGTTGACAGATGTTCCCAAGACATCCATTAAGATTTTAAGACACATGAACCGCTTGAGTAGAATACACCATGCGCTCACTGAAGGGTGTAAAGAAATTATACAAGATGAATGTTAACACTAGGAAAGCTGATGAAATCTATATGTTTTATATCTACGTCTCTCCTGAAGTAAGATATTTTTCGTGGTATATTCCAAACCAAAAAATTAAAATCTTTCACCATTACGTTAGCAAAGATCAAATAATATATCATTTTTTTCACCATTACGTGAACAAAGATCAAATCATATATCAAAAAGGTCGAAAACGTTAACGACTCTTAACATTATTTGATATAATATCCATGAGAACCCGGCATGGAATCCCTGGAGTCTCGAGACTTAGGATTTGGAGGGAAGTTAGTGGACATAAACAGCCACTCAAGTGTGACGTTAACTGGGGAAAGTTGTATGACTTTAGTGGGTCTGGTTAGATGTGGTAGCTGCAGGGGATTGTTTTCTTGTGTACTTTACGATGGAACTTATTTTAAAAGGGACGAAGCTTTCTCCCCCTGCGTCATTTTCGTACCTTAGGGAGTTGGTGTGGCGTTGTGTGAGGTGGAGGTGAATAGGCGCCATCCCTCAGGGAACGAGACGACCGTACGCCTGGGTCATTGTAGATGTCTCTCGCGGGTGATCCTTTACTCGTGTGTGTGTTGTATGTGTGTGTGTGTGTGTGTCTGTCTACCAGCTGGTACAAAATTGTTTAAAACGATTATATAAAGTTACTGAATACTCTAACGCCTCGTGATTATTTTATGTTTTACTTTCTCTTTAAAGAATGGTTTTGAATGAGCAGAGGAGGAGCGATTTTGACCTGTCATTACTAAGGGACTATTCGTGTTTCTCTTTCTTGTCACTGATGGTCGTACGAGAGGCTTTGAAAATGATTTAATATATTGGGTAGAGAAAGTTATAATTGTCCTCGTGATTTACTTTGATAATCATGCTAATAAACATGAAAATGTTAGATACAGTGAACATAACGACGGTCATAGCTAACTGTGATCATAATCATGTATATATTAATTAATTAATATTATATATATGTATATATTAATTAATTATATTAATTATATGTATATATTAATTAATATGTATATATTAATTTATATATATATGTATATATTAATTAATCATGTATATATTAATTAATTAAGATTTTGAAAACAGCAATTTCATTATATGAAATTTCTGGACTATCATTAAAGAATTTCACTGTATGTTCAGGTAACTGAAATATATGCCAGTGTCGTATATTTCACTTAAATATCGATATATCTTTTGCATTGAAAAGTAGGAAGTGTTGCGTCCTCACGAATTCTTGCTTCGGGAGATAGATAGGTAGATAGATAGATAGATAGATAGATGTATATGAATATATATATATATATATATATATATATATATATATATATATATATATATATATATAGAGAGAGAGAGAGAGAGAGAGAGAGAGAGAGAGGATAACTAATGCGTTAAAGATGTTCGGGTGATATGAGCATTGCGTATGCATGTAGGGTCTCGACCCTGTTCGGAGATCATGGATATAAGATGTTTGTTTCAACTACCAGCACTAAACGTCTTCGACACTCACCTCAAACACAAGGTAGAGTCCATCTCATGGTATTTCATATTACATTGCGACAGATTTGAAACATCCGCTGTCCCATCATGTTGTCATAACGACTAACATCCAATGACTACAGAGCTTTTTAACGAACGTAAAAAGACTCCGAGACCGCGTACCAAATAGATTCCAAGACTAAATGTAAGACACCATGAATCATATCCTCCATCTTCTTCCATCTAATTCGGCAACGCTATCTGACACGCAGAAGACACCACCCTCCCCAAACGCCCAACGATTAGTCTTGTAATTGATTAGATTCCATGTAATCAGGCCGAGTGTATTGTGACATAATTGCTCGTGCAACTTTGGTGATATTAGTCACTCCAACACATGACCGGGAGGTGAAGTAAGTCATGTACGTAGAAGGTAACCAGATAGATACACAGTGTTATATGCTTAATGTCTCTTGGCGTTCTTGTTTCTCCTGAAGAAGGGGGGTCTCTCCAAGGAGACAAGTATTTTCGAGTCATAGGAGCTTGTTCTGTTGAAGGAAGTAACAACAAGTTTTTGAAACGGATCGATGATTTGGGCTATGAATAGGTCTTCGAGAGAGGTGGGGATAAAAGCAACCACAGGATAGAACATGAAATTAAACAGGGAAATTGTCGAAAACATGATGTAAAGAAGTACTTGTATGGTATGAGTGGTGGTTGAATGGATATTAAGATGATTGAGAACATGGTTAAGGCAGAGAGCATCCATGATTTTAAGTGGTTGTATGATAGTAGAGAATAGTCAAGAGATAAGGGGCCCCCCACGAGTGCAAAGCTCCTTCCCCGTACAGTACTAATAGGTAATTACATATACGTGATTACACACACACACACACACACACACACACACACACACACACACAGACTGATAGATTGAAAGATAAGAAAATAAATAAATTCGTTTCATGAAGGTGGCGATATTGATGTCGATGACTTTGAAACCGGATCAGCATTTGAAAAAAGTAGATAAAGAAATTAAGAAACAGGAATGAAACAAGAAATGAAGAAAAATTTCAGTTAAGATAAAAAAAAATTGGGGAACTCGAAGTATTTTCTGCACAATTCGTATAATCAAAATGATTCAAGGAGTACAGAGTTAAGCCAAAGGAATGTAAGCGGATCTATTCGAGATAAAAGTCGGGAAGGTATATCTTACATGTCCGTAGCTACGATTGATCAACAAAAAGGAAATTCCCATAACACCGACACGAGAGAATGTTGCAGTCGGTTACAGAAAACGGAGAAGTATTGATGCTGAGCAAGAAAGGTTTCGGTACACTGAAAATGAGGGACACAGTAGATTACTGAGAGAAGCTTACTAGAGGTAGGTGCATATTGAGGCCCAGTGACTTGGGACACGTACCTAGCACCGCTTGCTTTGAGGAGCCCCACATGCCAGATGACGTAATCTTCCGTCAAGGTCAAAACCCGCAACTGCAGAAGTAAGGAGAGCGCTGATTGGCGAGAATCTATTACAAAGAAATGTACGTACGTACGTATGTGGAATCTTGTAAGAGGCGACCAATCAAATGCTACATCCTGCCGAATAGGTTCTTAGTAGAACAGAAAATGGGGAAGCAAATAGTCGATAGAAATTGATAGTCTCAACGACTCTCAAAATCGTTTGCTTATCGCTCTATGCTGTGTGCCAAAGTTCCTTGAAGCTTTACGCATGGCTACGGTGACTGGAAACATGACTGTGTCAAAGCCCATGAGAACAGTAGTAACCATTGGAATGCCAACAACTTCTTCCTCAACCCAAAATGGCGTGATTGGAACCAGTAAATTACTAGAAATCAAAGAACGAGAATAGAAGTCGATTCTGAAAAGCATAGTGTCTACTCTCTAGGGATCAGTTCACAACAGTGTGTAGCAAGCCACCGATTTCTTTGGCTTCTCGCGGACATTCTTCACTCTGCGCCTCAGCTTCAACGTACAGAGGGAACAGGATAGTCCGTAGCGTTTCCTACACACCGGAGAGCCTCTCAGGCATCCGCTTGGCTAAGAGAGATAATGACTCGTGGGTTCTGTAGACAAAGTGATCTGAAATTTGATCGTTGCTAATCGCAATAACCGGTGATGCCGATGATAGCGCCAACGCCGAGAGTCAGGCTAGCGCGTGACACAAAAAGTTGGGCAAAGTCGATATGGCAATGTAAACAATGATTTGTGACGTTACCTTCAGTCACTTTCGCTATGATAGCAAGCTGTTGCAAGCGAAGGAATACACATACACACACACACACACTTGTCTTCTCTGTCTGTTTATATATATATATATATATATATATATATATATATATATATATATATATATATATATATATATATATATATATATAAAGTACTTTAAAGTCTAAAACACTGGGTTAGATATCTATTCCAACAAGAGGTAATATTATGGTACAACATAATAGAAAACGTAACATACGGCCCCTTGAAGTCTCGAGACTTAGGATTTCGGGGGAAGTTAATGGACATAAACAGCCACTCAAGTGTGACGTTAACTGGGGAAAGCTGTATGACTTTAGGAGTGTCTGGTTAGCTGTGGTAGGTGCAGGGGATTGTTTCCCTTCGTGATTTACGAAGGCACTGGTGTAATAATAGACCGAGGTTTGATTCATGGTGAAGGAGATTCAAATCTTGTATATTCTTTACACTTCTGGAGGTTTTGTATAGCCGAAGTAATTTTCACTTCTGTAACCAGTAATGCTTACATGACAGACTTCCTAAATCACATTTCAGTAAGTTTGTGAGAATCACAGTTGTCACGATTAGTAATTTTGTAATCCCATCAATAAACGTGATATTTATAATGAAAATGTTTAGAGTAATGGCAATTGTAATCATGCAGTTAATCACAGTAATACAAGTATTAATGTTAATCATAGCTGCAGCAACAACAATAGTAACAAGAGGGAAAATATGGAATAGCAATTTCATCACATGAAACTTTTAAATTTCACGGAAGGATTTTTACTGTTTGTTAAGGTCAAGCTAATTGAAATTTATGCCCGAGCCATAAATTGTAGTTACGTGTTACTGTTTGTTTTTACGTCGGTATAATTCCGCGTCCTCGTACGTTTATGTATCGGGAGGGGACGAGAGAGAGAGAGTGGGGGGCCATCCATGTAATCTGTAACTGATTACAAGTGTTAAATTTGGCTACAGTCTTCCAAGGATCCTACTCTACGTCTTACGCTTCTTGTGGTGGAAGGAACCGCATAACTGCTTTCTTATGTCTTGACATTTTCTCGTAACTTAAGTGATGGATGTCATTAAGGACTCTAAAGGTAGAAAGGTGTTTATTAATGTTGGTTCATACTGGTACAAAGGCCAACACAGAGTGAATTGGTTGTGGACACTTATGTTAGTGGAGAGAGAGAGAGAGAGAGAGAGAGAGAGAGAGAGAGAGAGAGAGAGAGAGAGAGGCTTCACTCTCGCATGTACTTCTTCTGGACGCTTAAGTTGAGCATTTTCAAGGCTGAGCTTAAGCAGAACACTCGTAACTCGTAACACTCGTAACTTAAGTGATGGATGTCATTAAGGACTCTAAAGGTAGAAAGATGTTTGTTAATGTCGGTTCATACTGGTACAAAGGCCAACACAGAGTGAATTGGTTGTGGACACTTATGTTAGTGGAGAGAGAGAGAGAGAGAGAGAGAGAGAGAGAGAGAGAGAGAGAGAGAGAGAGAGAGAGAGAGAGGCTTCACTCTCGCATGTACTGCTTCTGGACGCTTAAGTTGAGCATTTTCAAGGCTGAGCTTAAGCAGAACACTCCATAAAGAAAGAAATGCGAAACTTCAACAATGAGCTTTACGAAAGCAGATGCCAAAGGCTTTTTATAAGAATAGATACCCAAGGCGGAGAGTCTTTAGGAAAAAAAGAAAAGAAAACCCCATTATAGACTGAATATTGCTAGACAGTGAGAGGGTTGGGGGAGGGAAATATATATATCACGCGAGGCAAAGAAATGGAAGAAGGGAGAGAGACATTGTGGTGTGGCAAGAGCTTATACAACCTGGTTGGTTTCTGAAAGAATGGGTATCGAGGAAGTATTGGGGAGCTGTGTGATTTACTGGCGGTGGAGACGCATGAAATTGACAGAAGAAATGATAAATCTTCCACAGCGTTAAGTGCTGACAGAATAAAGAAGGGGAAGGAGGAAGGACAGAATAGTGGTACCAACAATGTTATAAGGTTGAGGCATAGGCGATAGATAGGGTTGCGTGGAGGAGGGTGGATGTGTTGGAAATGAGATGTTTGAGGGCAATATGTGGTGTGAGGTGATTTGATCGAGTAAGTAAAGGGTAAGAGAGATGTGTGGTAATAAAGAGTGTGGTTGAGAGAGCAGAAGAGGGTGTGTTGAAATGGTTTGGTCACATGGAGAGAATGAGTGTGAAAAGATTGACCAAGAGGATATATGTGTCAGAGGTGGAGGGAACGAAAAGTGGGAGATCAGATTGAAGGTGGAAGGATGGAGTGAAAAAAAAATTGAGCGATCGGGGCTTGAACATACAGGAGGGTGAAAGGCGTGCAAGGAATAGAATGAATTGGAACGATGTGGTATACCGGGGTCGACGTGCTGTCCATGTATTGAAACAGGGCATATGAAGCTTCTGGGGTAAACCATGGAAAGTTTTGTGGGGCCTGGATGTGGAAAAGGATCTGTGGTATAGGTGCATTACACATGACAGCTAGAGACTGAGTGTGAACGAATGTGGCCTCTGTTGTCGTTTCCTGGCGCTACCTCGCGCGCACGCGGGGGGAGGTGGGTGTTATGTGTGGCGGGATGGTGGCAGGAATGGATGAAGGCAGCATGTATATGTACATGTGTATATATATATGTATATGTCATGTGTATGTATATGTATGTATACGTTGAAATGTATAGATATGTATATGTGCGTGTGTGGACGTTTATGTTTATACACGTGTATGTGTGTGGGTTGGGCCATTCTTTCGTCTGTTTCCTTGCGCTACCTCGCTAACGCGGGAGACAGCGTCAAAGTATAATAAAAAGAATGATATATATATATATATATATATATATATATATATATATATAGATATAGATATAGATATATAATATATAATATACAATTTATACCTTCTATCTTTTATGCTCCGCATCTTGGCCTCTTGGATCCCTTCTTAGTCGTAGTGAATCCCCTCCTTCACCCAAATAACTGACAAGGGAAATCCCTACAAAATGGACCAATTTATCTTTCCATCACCTGAGAAGCCAGGATGAACACGGTGATTCCTTGGAACGTCCCAAAGTGGACATACTAGATAAATTTCGAGACCAGTGCAGGCAGCGAAGGGGATCTAACGGGCCATCTTGTTGCAAAAGGGTGGTGGGGGGGGAGAAGAAAATTTTTTTTCACGGGGTGTGGGGAAGGAGGAGGTGGAGGAGGAGGAGGAGAAGGGAATGGGAGATCTGGTTTGTCTGGGGAAGTTTCCTCCCCCCGGATACCCGTGATTGGCCGTCTGGTCGAGTGTTGGTTGGATTTAGATTTTGCGGGAAGCAACACATACGAGGCCGTTAGGGTCCTCCGTTTGACACTTGGCGATTTCGTCGTCTTGTTCAAGATGAACTGTTGCAGTTTCTAGACGTTCATGAAGTGCGTGCGTTGGTGTAAATAGCAGACTATTTTGTATTTTCCTGTGGTCTGTAAAGCGAGAAATAATTGCTTGAGGTGGATATGGAATCTAGAGTAATCAAAGTAATTCTATCTAAAATCTAAGGTTGCTTCTGTATTTTCTATGTAGCAGTGAGTTTCGCATAAGAATGTGTGTGTGTGTGTGTGTGTGTGTGTGTGTGTGTGTGTGTGTGTGACAGCTTGACGAAACATAGAACAACCAAGTGGCCATAGACTGGTATACACGTATTCATCTGTACTGGAATCCTCAATATATACAGGAAGGGAGGATTACCGGCCCACCCACTCTCGTCTCTCTCAGTCGCCCTTCTACAACACGCACGAAAAAAAATGACTGATGTAGATGCTGTAGTGTCATGGGAGGAGGAGGTAAATGATGAGGTTCAAAGTGTCATGTATTAGGATCAGGACGACCCTGATGGAAGTAGCGCTTAGCTTGGAGAGTGTATAGTTCCTTAGTTATGTGCAAGATCTTGGGACATTCACAAAGCACTATATTGACAGATACATCACGGGAAATCTCTATATATTGCTGGTAAATAAATATATATATATATATATATATATATATATATATATATATATATATATATATATATATATATATCATGCACATATACAGTGTGTGTTTGTGTGTGTGTGTGTGTGTGTGTGTGTGTGTGTGTGTGTGTGTCGATTGACCTTTTCGTAACACACGAGGTCTTTGCTGATGATTTTCCTTTCGGCTACGTAGATTCGTTGATGGTGGTGATTACTTATAGAAGACACCATCATGCCGGAGCAGTTTGACCGACACGGTTGATCCTGAAAGACTACGGTTCCCTCCAGAACGTACGTAGGGCCTCATAAAGAGGCCAGGCACGTAGGAGTCATGAGCAGCACGGTATGGGCAAGGAAAGACTGAGCACACTGAACTGTCTGGGGACCTGAGATGATGGCCCAGACCAGCAGCTGTGTATTGCCTCTCGACGCGAAGGTTTTGAAAGGTTTCGAAGGCTTTTAAAGACGATCGACTCTTGCCGTGTGGTGGTCCACACCCTCGCTGAAGAAATCCCGCATGAAGAGTATCGAAACAAAAATAGATGCTATTGTCTCCTACTGAACATGAAAACGTCGTTATTCACCGCACAAACGAACACAGAAACCAGCAAAAGCTCAATGACTCGTCCACACGAGAAAAGAAAATATAAGACCAAAGTTTCATATCCTGTTCGAGTATCTTTATCTTTTCTCTTTTTCGCTCTTGGAGACATCAAAGGCCGCTTCTTTATGCCCATTTATAGGCTAATTGTTTCTTTCTGCTCTGTTATATCCTCATTTATAGCCAAATTGCATCATTAGGGGACACATTGTGAACATAACGAGGTAAACCCCCTCAACAAAGAGGTGCGATCATTGTGTAAAAATAGCACATGGAGGCAGCTAGACCATCCACGGGCGGGCGCACCCGGCTCCACGTCTGGTATTCTGGGACGCAGTCGACACTCGGGCCTGTGTGTGTGTGTGTGTGTGTGTGTGTGTGTGTGTGTGTGAGGCAGTCTCGCTCATTGAATAGACTAATCGATTTGAATATATAATGTATTCAAATGATTACGCTCACGACTCTCCTTTGTATATAACCTTATGAGATAGATTTTTTTTTTTGTGTGTGCGTGTGTGATATTGAATGCCATTTTTGTGATTATATACCGTTAAGCAATCTTGTTCATTCATTCTTTGAATACACTCATCGATTGGAATATATAACGCTACGAAAATGATTCTCATTTGTATAATCTTACGAGATAAATTTTCCTTTGGGACGTCAGTTTTTAATTTCTTTCAATAATGACGCTCATAGAATCGTTGATTTAAACTTAACGAAACATTTTATATTCGTGTATTTCAATAATTTTGCGTCTCGGACTTATCATGATTCATATACCTCGCTTACTTCATCTGTTAGAATCCAGTTTACATACATTATGGCTGTGGATATAGGGATGGGGTTTCGGGGTTTTATACATGACATGGAGAGTGGATGTGAGCAAATGAAGCCATTTCTTCGTCTGTTCCTGGCCTTGTTACCTCGCTAACGCGGAAACGGGCAAACATGAATGAAAGAAAGATGAAAAAGTTGTTTTATGATAAGCAAGTCTGAGTAAATTTTTTGGATAGATATTCAGCAAGTCCTAAAAGGATTCCTATAATGAAATTAGACCGAAAATGATCATGGATCTGCAGGTCTTAGCTGTTAAGATTCTTGCACTTACCTTTTTTTTTCCGAGCGTACAATATTGTTGACATTGCAAACCTGAATTGGAAGATGGACTGGTTAAATTTCTTGAATATCTTGGCATATTTGCTTATAATCTATCGTCTCGGTTTCTTAACCTCTCGAGATGTTCCTGTGAATCTTGGCGCAGATATTAGTGTCAGCTACGCAAGACCAAGTCCGTTTTTTTTTACGATTAAGAAAAAGTTCCACACTCTGGGTGTGTCAGCGAGGGAGCTGACACTCTGTGCGTGTATGGCGGAAAGCAAATTTCAAAGAACTTAATCTCTTAAGTTCTTTGAAATATTCCTTCTTTTTTGTTTCTTTTTACTCGAAATATCACGAAAATGATTTATGAGAGCTTTTAAGAGTACTAGATTTGGGTCCTTCTGCCCCACGCCTGCTCACTCTTATACAGGACTTTGAGGGTAAGGTGAAGAAGAGACGCTAACCAGTTGGCCATTAATTTTCTGGACCTAGAGTCACAGAATGGTGGGAAGGCAGTGATGAAGTACAAGAAGAAATATGTCGAGAAGAATGACACAAGAGACGCGGTGAACGAGGAGATGCAGAGAGAGAGAGAGAGAGAGAGAGAGAGAGAGAGAGAGAGAGGAGAGAGAGAGAGAGAGAGAGAGAGAGAGGGAGAGAGAGAGAGAGAGAGAATTGTTGGTTGGCTTGTTGTCGAAAACTGAAGCTATTCAGAAATAACACATTCTTTCGTATCAGCCATCGAACCACCGCATAAATGCGAAAATGCCTAATAGAAAATTCGTCTCTAAGGAGATGATAAAACTCTCATACAACTCAAGCCATTCGGACGATGGGAAGAAAGAAAACCATTTTTTTTTGTGGTACTGACGTGAATATTTGCTCTCCTACCTGGAAAAAGAAATATTCATTTTTTTGTGATATTGACGTGAATATTTGCTCTCCTACCTCATTTTTTTTTTTGTTTTTGTGGTATTGACGTGAATATTTGCTCTCCTACCTGGAAAAAGAAAAATTCATTTTTTGTGATATTGACTTGAATATTTGCTCTCCTACCTGGAATTTTCTTATTTCTTTTTTTGTGGTATTGACGTGAATATTTGCTCTCCTACCTGGAATTTTCTTATTTCTTTTTGTGGTATTGACGTGAATATTTGCTCTCCTACCTGGAAAATGAGAGGCAAGCGCCGTTGACGGGGGACGCTGTCATGTCTTGACAAACTTCGACCATCTGGGAGTCTTCGTGTGGGTGCTTTCCCGACGGTGGCTGAGCCCGGGGACACCAGCTCTTTCGGAGAAATCTGGCGAAGTCGCTCCCTGTGAATGTTGAAGACGCGGCAAAAAAGGAAAAAAAAAAAAAGGTCTATCCATAAACCAAGCAGTTTTCAGGTTATTTATTCCACTGAAAGTAAAAAAAAAGGAAGTTAGTGGGGGCGAGAATCGTAATAAAAAAACGTATCCATAAACCAAGCAGTTTCCAGGTTATTTATTCCACTGAAACTAAGAATAAAAAGAGAAGTTAGTGGGGGCGAGAATCGTATGAGGTTGAGACGCGCATTTTACATAATGGTATGAGGCATAGCATTTTACTGAGCTGTATAGGGCATAGTGGGCATGGCATATTAAGTATGATGACGAAGTAATGGCGTTGATATGAAGCAGATCTTTAATGCATAGAGGAGGATGAATAAGGTAACCTTTTTTTTGAAGTTTTATGAGATCTCTTATTCGCATGAACTACAGTGAATATATATATATATATATATATATATATATATATATATATATATATATATATATATATATATATATATATGCTGGGACGAGACGTTTAGGAATTCAGTGGACGAGTTTCTTCGACTAGAATCTAAAATGCAAATTCGGAAAAAAGAAAAAAGGATAGTTACTGAATGAAACCAAGACAAGAGGAGGAGGAGGAGGTGGATATATAGTTGATATTTGTGCAGATTCACTCTCTCTCTCTCTCTCTCTCTCTCTCTCTCTCTCTCTCTCTCTCTCTCTCTCTCTCTCTCTCTCTCTCTCCCTCTCTCTCTCTCTGTTCATGATAGTGAGGTGACCCACGACGTGGCCACTAACCCGAGTGCTACGGTGCCTATGGTGTGGCCACCGCCCCTTGTGGTGCAGTGCTCCTGGTGTGGCCACCACCCCGTGTGGTGCAGTGCATCTGGTGTGGCCATCGCCCCGTGTGGTGCAGTGCTTCTGGTGTGGCCACTGCCCCAGTGCTCCTCGTGTGGACACTGCCCTTTGTGGTGCAGTGCTCCTAGTGTGTCCACCGCCCCACGCCCCGTGTGGTGCAGTGCTCCTGGTGTGGACACTGGCCCTGGAGGTACAGAAGCAGCCTCCGTGCCTGGCTGGCTGTCTGGTTGGCAGGGATATACGTAACAGTAATTAACGTGTCACAAAGCAGAGGTACAGGAAACACTGTATGAGTTAAGACGGCCTCTCAGCGCGACGCTGAAAGTGTCTGGGTTCCTCCCGACCAGTCAACGCTCCCTCTACCTTGCTCCTGCGCTTCTTTTCTCGTTCTTCGTCTGAATTCCACTTCTTATTTTCTTTTACTGTCACCTTTTCCTTCTCTTCCTCCTATTTTCCTCCCTCTTTTTATTTGACCCTCCGCTTTCTGGCCTTCTTTCTACTTAAATTACCTTCTTTCTCTTCGACCCTCTTTTATATCCCCCGACCCTCTATTCTCCTTCACTACATTCCATCAGGATTCTTTAACCAGGAGTATATATCTGGCCGGATTTCCTTCATCGTGCAATACACCACACTATGATTACATCATCAGGGGGCCTTGGACGCCTCGACCAACCCCTAAGAATGGGAGGATGGAGCTAGGGGGCGCATCACGGAAAATTCCTCCAGGAGAAGGCGACTGGGGAGAGGGAGGAAGGTGGATTGTACCACTCCCCTACGTTTTTACAGGAGAGGGAGGCAGCGGCTGTTGGGTATGCTGCACCCATACGTTACCCGGGAAGAGATGACTGGGCGGCGAGTGTGGCAAGATAATTTCATTTTATGGATATGGCAGCTGCGAAGTATTGGGTTATCAAGGACGCCGCTGAAGAAAGACGAGACTCGAATGGCGTCGGCGTTGTGAAGGGAATTCTGTACAGTGCGTCCCTTGAGGGACTATTTCGCTGTAAAACGAGGCAAAATATTCATACTCGTACGTGAAGCTGTCTAGCCATGGAGGTGGAATACCTGAAATATGGACTGTTGTATGGTAAAGATTATTTTCCCTTACCTTTAAACGATACAGCCAGGGTGAATAACCAGATTTATTCTTATTCTTCAAGCAAGCTCAACCCTGCTGTGAAGGTCTTATCTATGGCTGACGAGCCATTTCAAACGTGTGTCCAAGACAGCATAGAAGGGAGAGGAAACATGTAAATCGGACAGATTGAGGGAGGGAGGAAGCGTTAAAGAGAAGCGACTGTGGGAGGGGAGGAACCGTTTAATAGAGATGGCTGTGAGAGTAGGAAACGTTCGAGAGAAGCGACAGTGAGAGTAGGAAACGTTCGAGAGAAGCGTCTGTGAGATGGATGAAACGTTCGAGAGAAGCGTCTGTGAGATGGATGAAACGTTCGAGAGAAGCGACTGTGAGAAGGGAGGAAACGTTCGAGAGAAGCGACTGTGAGAAGGGAGGAAACGTTCGAGAGCAGTAAGTGTAAAGAGAAGGAAACGTTCGACAGGAGCGACTGAGATGAGGAAACGTTTAAGAGAGAGGACTGAGAGAGAGAGAGAGAGAGAGAGAGAGAGAGAGAGAGAGAGAGAGAGAGAGAGAGAGAGAGAGAGAGAGAGAGGCGGCCGTTTGAACGACGCAACGAAGTTCTTGAGAACGTTTGAGTGAGGCAGCGGAAAGACATGTGGTGGATTCAGCTTCGTCATCAGAGAAGAGACGGGAGCGTTTGACAACAGCAGCAAAGAGGAGGTGGGACAATAGTCACTGAATGTAGGGAGGGAACATGAATGAAACAGCAAGGAAGGGAAATGTGATCAAAGCAATAGATAGAGGAGGAACCTTGTGACTGAGAATACAGAGAGGAGGAGGAGGAGGAGGAGGAGAATGAGACATGGAACTGAGGTGGATGAACACAGAGAAAGTGGGAACTTGCCACTGAGGAGAGAGAGAGAGAGAGAGAGAGAGAGAGAGAGAGAGAGAGAGAGAAGAGAGTGTTTGGATTAAGACCGTTTGAGTGAGTGATAAACGACTCTCCATCCTTTCGTCCAAACCATCAAGAGATCAGTATGTGCATTAAGAATGAATAAATAAATAAATATATATATATATATATATATATATATATATATATATATATATATATATATATATATATATATATATATATATATAATGATTTCAGAGACGTAAGAAACATTTTGAATGAAGATGCAGATGTGAGGTGAGAGGCTGAACGAACGATGAAGTAGAATCAAAAGCGAAACCAATAGAAGAAGCGGATAAACACGCGTGAAATGAAATTGGCGGAGCGGTGGGGAGCGAGGAGGCCACGGGAGTTAGGTAAGCCACAACAGTGAAATGGAGACGCGGTAAAGTGTGAGGAGAGATCGTGTACACCATTGGTGTTTGTGAGGAGTGTCATAATTACCTCGGTAGCAGTCGGTCCTCACACACAGGGCTTAATGATACACTGACAACCAGATGTGTACAACGTGATATATATATATATATCAAGTGCATTTTCCAGCTATGGAAATGGCTCCCGACTCTCTCTCTCTCTCTCTCTCTCTCTCTCTCTCTCTCTCTCTCTCTCTCTCTCTCTCTCTCTCTCTCTCTCTGTAGTTCTATCCAACCTCCAACATCCATCTTTGTGTGTGTCCTTTCTCTCTCTCTCTCTCTCTCTCTCTCTCTCTCTCTCTCTCTCTCTCTCTCTCTCTCTCTCTGTTCCCCTCACGAGACATGAAATCATTTGCATTTGTTAGAAGAATGATTGCTCCCTTTGCCCTGCCTTCAGAATTGTGACAGGACGGGGCGTAGAGTCAAGGGTTGTTGAATATATTACTTGCTAGAAACGTCGTAAATTCAGAAGCGGTAAAACACGAGCAAAAATTATGCCGCCGTCCCATTACAGTCTCGCATCTTTATGTGTTTATTTATGTGTGTGTGTGTGTGTGTGTGTGTGTGTGTGTGTTTGTACTTGTGTAAACGTACCTACGACGATATTCTACCAATAGGGAGGGCTAGTGCGTAGCGCCCACCACAGTAAAATTTAGAGTTACGAAGAATAAGTCATGTGAGGTACGCATTGTGAAGCGATATGTTGTGGAGGAGAGGTTGTATGTTTGTGATCTGAAGGCCTGCATCCCACATGTTGGTGACGCAGAGAGGGAAGGTATCTACCCTGGCCAAAGGAATGAAACATGACAGCCACTGAAGCACTTGGCTTTTAACGCTACCGTCTCTATAACCCACCCGATACCTAGGTGATTATGAGGTAGGATAGAGTTTTAGTTTTAGATAGTTGTAGTTACTCAGTTCGTTTTAGTTGGTTAGAATAAGTTATCTATTTCGTTATAGTTGGTTAGCTTTAGTTATCTATTTCGTTTTAGTTGGTTAGCTGTAGTTATCTATTTCGTTTTAGTTGGATAGCTTTAGTTATCTATTTCACTTTAGTTGATTAGTTTTAGTTATCAATTTCGTTTTAGTTGGTTAGCCTTAGTTATCTATTTCACTTTAGTTGATTAGTTTTAGTTATCTATTTCGTTTTAGTTGGTTAACTTTAGTTATCTGTTTCGTTTTAGCTAGTTAGCTGTAGTTATCTATTTCGTTTTAGCTGGTTAGCTTTAGTTGTCTACTTCGTTTTAGTTGGTTAGTTGTAGTTATCTATTTCGTTTTAGCTGGTTAGCTGTAGTTGTCTATTTCGTTTTAGTTGGCTAGCTTTAGTTACCGATTTCGTTTTAGTTGGTTAGCTGTACTTATCTATTTCGTTTTAGCTGGTTAGCTGTAGTTATCTATTTCGTTTTAGCTGGTTAGCTGTAGTTATCTATTTCGTTTTAGCTGGTTAGCTGTAGTTATCTATTTCGTTTTAGTTGGTTAGCTTTATTTATCTATTTCGTTTTAGTTGGTTAGCTTTAGTTATCTATTTCATTTTAGTTGGTTAGAATTTGTCACTTAGTTCGTTTTAGTTGGTCAGAATTAGTTATTCAGTTTCTCTTGCCTTAAGAGTTGTAACTGCTTTACATCGACAGAAAGATAGATAAGAATTGAATGAAAGACAAACTTAGCCTCTGAAAAATTCGCTATGAATAGCAAGAGCAAAATAGTATGATTAACATTCCCAAGGTACTTGTGTATTGACTGTGCGCCAATGACCAGTATCAAATAACCAGGCATCATCATCATCATCATCATCTGGGTTCATGTTACTCATGATTCAGGATGATGATGATGACAATCAACCGGTGTGTCTAATGTTTCTAGGGTCGAAGTTATTTCATTGCTCAGTTTCTAGAATCCCCCACAACCCCCCACCGAGAACTTCCAGCAAAGAAGTATTGTTTACCTTCCATCAGCTGATACCAGGTGCGGAAAGTTAAGCCAGACAGTCTACAGCAGCGGCGGCGTCTGGCGGCAAAAGAAAATGGAAACTCAATTTGAGGTCAATCCATACCTGATGTCAATTGGAGGTAGTTCACAACACGGACAATACTGGATTACTTGCTCAAAGTTTAAGCAACAGTGAGTCATGTGATAGCCTGAGGCTAAGGTCCATGAACCAAACGTATTAGGAATTTATTCCTTTGTTTATGAATCTATTTACTTATATTTGTCTGTCGTTTCCCGCGTTAGCGAGGTAGCACTTGGAACAGATGAAGAACGGCCTCATTTACTCGCATCTACTTACAGTGCACTGATACCAGATCCCACGGCTGAGCACTACAGAACCTTCCATGGTTTCCCCTGACCACTTCATCCGCTTTGGTTCAGACCATTGTTGGCACATCGCCCCCTGTATACCACGTCGGTACAATTCGTTTTATCTCCTGCATGTGCCTCTTGCATGTTCGGGGACCCCGGTAACTCAAAATATCCTTCACTCCATCCTTCCACCTGCATCTCAGTGCTAATGGTCGTTGATCCCACGTCTAACACCTGCATTCTCCTGTATCCTATCCACAAACAAGCCACTCAGCACACTCCAGTCAGCTCTCTGCTTACTACCACGCCTCCCTCTCATACCAACATTCCCACCACGATCAACACCATGAAGGTCTTCAAACGTTTCATTTCCTATACCTACAGTCCCTTCTTTTCTATTTACAGCCGGCGCATCGCATTCGTAGAACATGGATGGGACGACCACACAAGCAAATATGCCTGTCTTTGCCCCATACCACACTACACTTGTGCCCTCTCATCCACCCAGTGATTTATGCACAATCGTGTCCACTCCCAGTCAACTGGAACACTTCACATCATCCAGGTTCTTTCAGTTTTGATAAGCACTCGAACCAATCCGTCTTTCCTCCTTACTACGCCTCATAAACTTACTCCATTTACATTAACTCTCTGCTTATTCCTTTCACCAAAGCTGTATCATCCGCAAACAACAACTGACTAACCTTCCAAACCCCACCCGCTTGCTTACTTGTAGACCCGCCACTTTCTACAAGACCTTTACATTCTCATCCCTCAACACTCCATCCATAAACATAAAATAGCCATGGTTACATCACACACTCTTGACGTTAACCCGCCTTCACCTGGAATATCTCACCCTCTTCCTTTACTCTACACACAGACGTCTCCCTTCTCAGTGATATTCCTTCAATGCTTTTAGTACCTTTCTCCCACACCTATTTCGCGAATGTCTGTCGTCCTTATCATACGATTTCTCCAAGCGCATGAATAGGACATACAAATCACCCTCTCTAGATATTTGTTATATAAATTCTAAAAAGTAAGTATTTGGTTCACACATTTACTATTACGAAAGTCACATTGCCCTCCTCCTCCAGCTTGATGCTGTGTGTATGTATCACCCATTTGTTCACCAAACATACACTGAAAATCCTCACTAACGAAGCATCAAAGCTGCCGCCTCAATTCTTGGGAAATTCGACTGCAACCAAATCCACTCTAGCAGCTTTGCCACACATTATCTTGGGCAAATGTTTCACCATGTACACTCTTTTCACCGAACATGTAGTCATGTCTCTCTCGCTTCGTATACTTGCTCCGCATACTTCTAAGTCCAAACATTCCACATTTGATATCCTAACATTCAACAGTCTTTCAAAATATCCTCTCTATTTTCTCTTAACGTTTTCTTTGGCAGGCACCGCTCCCTTTTGTATTCCTCTCAATGACATCTCCATTTGTCGTGGTCGTCTCAAATTATCTACTTACTTCCAAAGAAATGTCGTGTCTTCCATAAAGTCTGCACACACCTTCTTATCTTATTTCTCATTTGCCCTGTTTATCTGCCCCTGCACCTTTCTTTTTATTCCTGCCACTTTCTCTTGTACATCAACCAGTCACTCGCACTCCTTCAGCGCAGAAAACGCTTCTTACATCCATTGCCTTCTTTTCCACTGGCAACCTAACTTCCTTATCCCTTCCCTCTACCTTCTTTTATTTTCAAATGTAACAAATGTAACTCAATACCTTCGAATCCTCGCCTACTCTCGTCGTTTTGTTTGCTGGGGGGAGAATCATCTGTGTGAGTATAGGTATCTGAAGTGTTAGGCGGGAGTCGGTTCTTATCTTCACCCGGAGGTTGGTTGGTCGTTGGTTATCGGATGATTTACATGTAAAGGGTCGGATGCTTCTCCTCAAGGGTCTGATGCTTCTCCTCAAAAAAAAAAACTGATTGCCGTGCATATTGGAGGGACATGCATTCTGCAGCCCGTATTTCTGATTGAAATATCGACATCTTATTAGCTAATAGATATTCTATTTCCATAAAAGAGAGTCTACAACTTTCGAACAGGCACTTAAGCTCGAAAAGTTTGTTATTATTCTTGAGAAAAACGTTCTTAAAGAGCTCATATTGCGTGAAATACAGTCGAAAATCATGCAATCTCTCGGGGATCGAGAGAGTCTTACATCACCTCGGGCGTATCGCATGAACGAACGAAAAGAAGTTGAAAGTGAACGAGAGGGGAAAAAAAACTGCGAGTCAGTCGTAAAATTCTTGAAAAGTTTGATTAGCTTTAAAGATTTTGAGGGGAAGATCCCGGACCATGGGATATTACAGCCGTGATGCATGAACCACAGGAGAGAGGTGAACCTTAGTGCATTCGGATAAGAAATACGATATTCAGAAGACTTACGTCATTCCTAGTGCAGCTATTATAAGTAACAGGGTTCCAACACTTTTTTTTCCCCTGTATTCACGATAGATTTCAAGATGATAGAACAAGCGCCTTATGAAATGCGCACTTACTAGAATGGACGAGTTCAGACACCATATTCCATTCAAAAAAGGATTAATCTCTTGTGTTTCGATAGTTTACTCTTTTCTAAACACACACACACACACACACACACACACACACACACACACACACAGGCCTTCGTGGTGCACTGGCTAGCGTTACTGACCATGAATCAGCTCGGCCCTGCTTCAGTTCAGACTCGCTTGGGTTCTAATCGTGGGCGTGGCTGAAGTCCCACAGTCGGCCCAGACGTTCATCCTCCCTTTGGGGCTGGTCGATACATGGTATAAATGATTTTGGTGTCTTATTTATGTCCTTCTGGCAGACTAGGGGGTGTGTATGTATCATGTTGTATCTTTCGTTTCCTTTTTTGAAGTAGAATCACTCAGCTAAGCTGACCATTGTTGACTGTGTACATTGATGGATGACTGGATCCCCCCCGAGTGTTTAAGGCTTCGAGGGAACCAAGGGCGTTCCATGCTTGTATTGCCGTCGAGATCTCGGAGTTGTCTGTGGTCTGTATCTTCGTTGTCTTCACGTCTCGGCCAACACCTTTTGGGCTACTGCTCCCGGGTGTGAGCCGATTCTCTCTCTCTCTCTCTCTCTCTCTCTCTCTCTCTCTCTCTCTCTCTCTCTCTCTCTCTCTCTCTCTCTCTCTCTCTCTCTCTCAACCCCCCTCCCCCCCTTTTTTTTACACTACTTCTTGCCACGTTCTTAATCACCAGCATGTTTTCCCCTCGGCTCGCAAGGGGACTCTGCTGGATCTCGTGTGACAGACGGGACAAGATAAGCTGCGTATGATCAGCTTATGTTACGCTTACCTTCGAACGAAGCCGTAGATGATCAGCTTGTTTCTCCCAGCTGAGAGGATATGCTGGAGAATTGTTCCAAGAGTAGTTTACATTTTGATGGATAAATTCCTAGGAGAGAGAGAGAGAGAGAGAGAGAGAGAGAGAGAGAGAGAGAGAGAGAGAGAGAGAGAACCAGGGTCGTGATGAACGGCATTTATGTTCCAAAAGTTTGGCCATATCATCATCATCATCATCATCATCATCATCACGAGTAGCTAACGCGGTGGAAAAATGATGATAGACTCGGTAAAAACCGTGATGAAAATTTTGATTCACACGCTAAAAGGCTCTCAACGGAGAAGCATCATGAAATAGCCATTAAAAGCCAGTATAATGAGTTATATTAACACTAAACAGCGGAAATGGGAAAAACGATATGAATTAACCATTACAAAACAATTTGATGCCAATTTTGAGTAAAACTAAATGGCTACCTGAAACCATATATATATATATATATATATATATATATATATATATATATATATATATATATATATATATATATATAGACATTATTCTGGAAATATGTTTAAAGAAACAGTTTGACATCAAACTTACAGTTTAGCTAAACATTATAATAAAACCACACTTACACTGTATACATATACAGTATAAGACATCGCTCTTGCAATATTTGTAAAGAAACAGTGTGATAAGACATCAAACTTATGCTATCTTTAGATATATATCTTATTAAGACATCAAACTTATGCTATCTTTAGATATATATCTTATTAAGACATCAAACTTATGCTATCATTAGATATATATCTTATTAAGACATCAAACTTACGCTATGTCTAAAGAAACGTTACAAGACATCACACTTACGCTATCTTTAAAAAAACACTATGATAAGACATCACACTTTACGCTATGCTTAAAGGCACGGAAAACTTGCTTGCTAAGTAACTGGGGTTTGAGTATATTCTTATACATACGATGACCTTGATATTCTCATTTCATCATTAGAACAACAGTAATATTCTTAAAGATTTTCCCTGGCTTAGGAGGACACTACAAACATCAGATGATCTGAACCATGCACTTATAAAAACATACACCTCCACTTAGTATTTTCGAATAGTATACTAGCTGGAACTACCTAATATTCATACTTTATTTTACCCGGGGTCACCAACTTGAACTCCATTTCATCAACGAATATCCACAATCCGTCACGTGCCTTCATTTCTCAGCATCACATACACACACAAAAAAAGGCTGAAATCCAGATAACCAATATCTTCTAACGAGCTTTTCCCCCTCCTAATTATTTGGATGGCCTTCAGCTGTGAATGTAAGTATCATAAGTAATGAATGAGTTTACTGGAGAATAGGCAGCGCCCAGAGATGGGACGTCAATTTGAATAGTAATTGATTCAATTTACCGGCGTAGCGTCGCATAAAATTGTACCCTCGAAATTGTGGGTTCATCACACAGTGTTTCCTGGTCGCTCTGGGAGCTCTGGAGTGGCTAGTTACAGCCTCGCGCTGTGGGTGGAAATGTGAAATTTCGGTATCGAAGCGAAGTCGTCGTTAGGCACTGAACGTGCGTATGTAATGTGTGGGTTTTTGCCGTACTCGAGAGAGTGTCCTTGTGTGGGTGTGTTATTTTTCGAGTGTGTATGCGTCTGTGTGTTTTTAAGTGTGTGTATGTGTGTATGTTTTTATGATTGGATATAGGTCTGTTTTAAGTGTGTGTGTGTGTGTGTGTGTGATTTTTTTTGTTTAAAATTGATTACTTTGTTAATTTTCATTGTGATTTTTTGGGAGAGATTTACAGTCGTTGCTCCGTCTCTTAACCCTATATGTATATATATATATATATATATATATATATATATATATATATATATATATATATATATATATATATATCCCTGGGGATAGGGGATTAAGAATACTTCCCACGTATTCCCTGCGTGTCGTAGAAGGCGACTAAAAGGGGAGGGAGCGGGGGGCTGGAAATCCTCCCCTCTCGTTTTTTTTTTTAATTTTCCAAAAGAAGGAACAGAGGGGGCCAGGTGAGGATATTCCAAAAAAGGCCCAGTCCTCTGTTCCTAACGCTACCTCGCTAACGCGGGAAATGGCGAATAGTTTAAAAGAAAAAAAGAAAAAAAAATATATATATATATATATATATATATTATATATATATATATATATATATATATATATATATATATATATATATATATATATATATATATATATATACACTTCCTATATCCCGCTAGATGATGTCCATATATATATGTGCGTGTGATCACTATTTGTGGGCTGTGGGAGGAAGTTTTACGCTCTTCTTGTGTCGTTTCTTAACCTTGTGTATATGTACCATATCCTTAACCTTTTGTGTGAGTGCGCACACACACACACACACACACACACACACACACCAGGTTAAGAAGCCAGGTGCTCATTTGTCGATATGCCCCGAACGTAGGACGAACACCTGGGTTGGGTGCGGCCCAGCTGCCTCGCGAACTCTATCCCCAATGGGTCCCGGCCCCGAACTGTCCCGTGCTGACTCATGGTCAGTAACGCTAACCATAATACCACGAAGGACCGTGTTTATCATTTCTGCTGTCTGTACCAGCGCTTGTGTTTTCTGTTTGTGTTTCTGTGCATTTGTGCGTTATACATTTTTTTTTTCACGCAAACCGCAAACTACAAGATCACAACAACTTAATACACTAACTACCATCCTGACATTGGAATAGTGAAACGATGGTTGGAACCAACTCACACCCTCGGTATGCCCTGGTTACAGAGAACAGCCGATGAGAAAAGAGTTGCCGCTCTTACCTACGAGTGATCAACACTGTGCACCAGCACCATACCATTCCCACTGTGTTAGGAGCATGTGTTCACCAGCCGTCCAAGAATGTACTGCCGTCCAGAATGAATGAGTGCTGAAGGAATGCGCAATAAAAAAAGCACCGACGTCCTTCGTGTCCACAGCAGCTGCTTACGGAAGTGCGACCCTCCTGTCTTAGTGCTGAAGTGATGATCAGAATCATCTTACACACTACGTGTCAGTCAACTGTGGACAGCAGCCTCCCCATGGAAGTTCTGTTGCCTTCCTGATTAGAAAGATGAGGTGATGCCTGGAACCATCTTACGCGCTCCGTGACACGAATGATAAAGATGCTTTTTTATTTGATTAAGACAACTTAACCGGGCTAACTTATCATTTTCCCTTACCTAACACTTACTCTATCTCCCTTTTCTTGCCTTTTGTTTCCACATCATTTTGAATCTCCTCCCACTTATTTTATTTTTTCGTTTATTATTTCAGTATAAGGGATAACCTTAACCACTAAGAGGACCTCCGTGGTATTGCTGGCCGTGACGCATTCACGGGCAGTCCAGGGGGTCAAGTCTGTATCGGTTCGAACCCTGGTCTCGGCGGACGGTCCACTCTTAACCTATATGTTCATCCTTCCCTGGAGGCTGATCGATAAAATGGGTACCTGGCTTAGACTAGGATATATATATATATATATATATATATATATATATATATATATATATATATATATATATATATATATATATATGCTTATGAAATGGTATTGATTATGGCATTTCGTTGCCCGTGCCGTCACGGCAGACAGTAAAAAGAAGAAAATGGTAAAATGCGTCAACTCTCGCCTGTATCAACTCAGCCTCCAGATTTAACAGCTTTACATTTGGGAATGAGAGTATGAGCATCAGACACCATTCATGCCCGCAATAACCCGGTCCTTTTGTGTACAGTGACTTCTCTCGTTGGGGGGGGGGAAACTATAACCAAAGCCTCGAATACGACAACTCGTATAGAATAGAGATTCTAATCCTCTCACCAGAGACAGTTAAACCATTTCATAGCACCAGAAGATTTTACGAAGCCACCGTTATAAACCTTAACTCTAGCCCCATAGAGAACCACAGCCGTGGAAGGTAGACATTGATGTCAGATCCGATGGTTTTCTCCCTCCCGTAAAAGGAAATAAAGACGCCACAATAACACGAGAACATTGATATTCTATGGATTCTGCGATAGTCTTTTTTTTTTTTTTTCTAACCCCCCTCCTCTCTGGCAGCTTGGCTATAAACGTACATGCAGGGAGAGAAAGCAAACAAGACAGTCGGAAAGGAAATTTGCATGTAAGGCGGGTGCGTGGGTCCGTGTAAAGAATTCAAATGGAAGGAAGAACAGATTAAGTTTATGGAGGTTGTTAATAAGAGTAATGGCGGCCGTATTGGGGGGGGATCGGAGACACACACACTGGAAACAACGTTATAGACGACGGCGTCACTGTGGCTCCAGGAAGGAAGGCATAGTAGCGAGCACTACTTTGTTTTGAGGAGGGAAAAAAAAAGAAAAGACTGTCGCGAGAGAGGATAAAGAAAACGGTTCTTGCATTTCGGATCCTTAGGACAATGTTATGCAATATTTGAATATATTCTCATGTCCAATAATCTGCTCTTCATACAGAATCAAGGATAAGATATGAGTTATATTTTGAGAGAGATTTACATATATCAAGATGACTGACTCTCAGTAGAGAGCATCAATGAGTATAGAATTAAGATACCGATGTGGAACGTGAGATTAGGTGAAGCCTCTGAGCATTTCGATGAAGGGCCGTAACGCTATATGAAAAGATGATCATCAAGGTTATGGAGATGAGGCGTTGCACTGCCGGGTTAGAAGAGAGGAAAATGGACGGAACTGAATGACATCAGGAGGAGGAAATTAGTGGAAGTCTAGAGCCTAGATCTGAAGAACGGGAACTTGAAATGAGCAAAGACCAGGAGTTTCTCATCTGAGGCAACTGCAAAGAGAGAATGAAATGAGGTAATGAAATAATGGAGAATATCATTTCATGCGTGATTACTTGAGAAATGAACATTGTCGAAGGGAAAGACTGCATATGAAAGAAATTATCATCGCTTGTTGGTTATATGATGTTAGGAAAGGTTATATATATATATATATATATATATATATATATATATATATGGGATGGCGATATATATGGGTGGGGATGGGAATGAATAAAGGCAGTGTGAATTGTGTGCATGTGTATATATGTAGGTGTCTGTGTGTGTATATATATGTGTACATTGAGATGTATGGGTATGTATATTTGCGTGTGTGGATGTGTATGTATATACATGTGTATGGGGGTGGGTTGGGCCATTTCTTTCGTCTGTTTCCTTGCGCTACCTCGCAAACACGGGAGACAGCGACAAAGCAAAACAAATAAATAGAATATATATATATATATATATATATATATATATATATATATATATATATATATATATATATATATATATATATATATATAATCGGTGAAGAGAAACATGTAATAGGAAAAGTTGAAGCTTTTTATCACTTGCATTTAAAAGGGCTGTGAAGCAGGACCAGCGACGTAGTAATAGTGTAAAGGATTACTGAAGTTTAGCAAGAAACTGTTTCTCAGAGACGCAGAACATACGGGCAGTCCCATCACAAAAGAAATTAGAAAATACTCTTCTATAATATTCATACCTCCTTTATCCACCCATGTTATCGATACTGTCGTGAGATACAAAGATACAAGTCTGCTTCCACACTTCAGCGAGATAGATTCGTGTAGTCACAGTTAGGCTATTGGTGTAGAAAGTGTTGCAAAAGCCCAGGCAGAGATCATACATGGATTAGAACTGCGATTGAAATGTGGCTGTGGGAGGAAGCGGGTTGCGAAGCGACACCCGAAGAGCTCTAGAAACGAGCAAACTACTCTGGGAACTCAAGGGGGGTATGTAAGGGGTTGTTGACGAGGAAGGACAACGTCGCCGTAACTCCCGTCAGAGTTGTGGGCGTCCAAAAGTTAAAGCGGAAGAGTGAAGAAGGATATTTAAGGAGGCAGTGCGTCTCCTGCCGCAGACATACGTTGGTGTACAGCATAGTGAAATACAGGGAGGAAGCCGGAACAAGTTATGTCCATGATGAGACGTTAAGGAGAGCGATGGTGAATAGAGCCAAAAGCATGAGATAGACGAAAGTAATATTGAAATAGAATATGGTTAATCTTATCAATTACTCACATCTAGGCTTAGGATCACATAACATTCAAGCGTACGTTAGGGTATACACGTACATGTTCCTCAAACAGCTAAACTTTTTGTGTCGTTTCGAAAGGAAAATTTAACATAGGGAAGTATGAGGCTTTTCCAAGATCATAAATGAGGGAAAGAAAGAACAGTCTGGAAATATATCCGAAGAAAAACAATGCATTAAACAAGAGAACAGCTTTCTGGTATTGTGGAGAGGGAGGTTACTGCTCGTGCCTTGTCAAACTCTTGAAGTTCCTATCAAAGGATTCGGAGCTTCGAGCATGTGTTGAGACACTTATATTTTTCTAGGATATCGATGGCTGTTAGCCCCTCAAGGCCTAGTTCCTGCCTGGCCTGCCTCTATTAAAGATTTGGCGTGTAAATCTTAGAGTTTGTGGTGGACTGAATTATCATGTTGACTGATATGTATGATTCAATAATCATATATATATATATATATATATATATATATATATATATATATATATATATATATATATATATACACACACACTGTATATCGATCATTTCATTCATTATCCAACATGTAGACATTATCCAAAAGAAAATATAGATGAAGGGATTTTGAATTATACATCGAAGCTGTCAAGTTGAAACTTTAATATATTTATTTCTGAACGATTTCCCTAATAGTAGACTTTCTCTGATCCTAAGGTGTGTTAATAAGTCTCTCGTCCTTTCAGTTAGATCCTCCTATCTGGATATCAGCTGATCCTCACATGTTTGTCGACAGTTTCTCTTCCTATGTCTTTCTCCACCTATGAAGCTGCCGCACTCTGATTAAACCTATGAATCTGTATACTTCTGCAGCTCTCGCATCCACCCTGAAGTTAATTTTCCATAATTCAAGTGAGTTGTGCGAGGCAAGACATCCACCCCCCAGATCTTCGCTTTCCCAGCTTTTACGTAATTGAAGGAAATAGTGAAAGATCCCCGGACAAGCGACAGAGTCTTTCGAAGAGAAAACAAAAAGTTTAGCAATCGCACCAAGTAAGGCATTTGCCTCGTTCTGTTTGTGATGTAAACGCATGTCATACTGAAGTAAGAAAAGTCCAAGAACTTGGTAGGATATGTATACAAGCCAGGCGAGGAGAGGAATTAAAGAAAGAAGGAAAAGGATATTGAGAAGCGGTAGACGAGTTCAGTCTTTGTAACTGTTCAGAGCTAACATGGTCGTTTCTCTTTAACTTCATGCGAGGCTACATCGCCTGGGTGGAGATGGTACCATTTTGAAAAAGATATCTAATACTTCGTCTCATCGTATTTGATGTTGTAAGAAGGCTATGTAAGACTGGCTCTTCTTACTGGGAAAGTCTCTTTTCATTAAATCTATTGTGGATGTTTCTTAACACAAGCTGGGAGTCTGATACAAGTTGTGGACCACGCGATGTAGAAAGGACAGTGATGCTGAAACGAAATGTCACAGTAACGTGCATGAAACGTATGGATTCGCCCTACTTTGTGTTTCATTCTGGTACGTCATATGCTTTCTGACTTGAGTGAAGTAAGTTTATGTATGAAATTTCATTCTTTTTGTGGTAAACATGTTAGCATTATAGATTTATTATTGTCCAGCTAAGATATATATATATATATATATATATATATATATATATATATATATATATGATGACAGAACTAAAGAACAATCCACATGCATGAAAATTAAACGAACTGAAACTTACTCAATGTTAGCCGAGACTGCTATATATGCGCTGATCAAGGCATATACATATACAGTTTATCGACCAACCCTTAAGGGAGGATGAAGGGCTGGGTTGACTCTGGACCGTTTGCCCGGAATAGGTTTCGAACCTATGCTCTCGACCCTAGGTGGCCCGTGATTACAGCATCACGGTCAGCGACGCTAACCGCTGCACCACAGAGGTCCCTGCTATCATTTTTCCTTTTTTGCGTAGGAAATCCAATAACTTTGACATGTATATATTCACTTTGAAGTACACAGGAGTCCAGTAACTAGAAATAGTGGTATAAATCCGCTAGGGGGAAAGATTTCACAGGCAGATGTGGGGAAAGACCACCTTAAAACAATGGACTGATAAAAACTTGGACCTTAAATTATGGATTGATACAAACGTGGACTTTAAGATATGGATGAACAAAAACTTGGTCTTTGAAATATGGATTAATAAAAACTTGGTCTTTGAAATATGGATTAGTAAAAACTTGGACTTTAAAGTATGGATTTATAAAAACTTGGACCTTAAAGTATGGGTTAATAAAATCTTAGACTATAGAATTTGAATTAATAAAATCTTGGAGTAAGTTGCATTCTGTTGTCCTAAATGTTAAAGCAATTGACTTTGAAATAGAGACTATACAATCATTTCCACCAGGTATATCATTTTTAATTGGCTTGAAATGAAAGAGCGTTTGGTTCTCGACCCGTGTCCTCGTTACAGGTTAACAGAACGTCTGTTACCTATTCATTTCCGGTTTTGATTCTCTCTCTCTCTCTCTCTCTCTCTCTCTCTCTCTCTCTCTCTCTCTCTCTCTCTCTCTCTCTCTCTCTCTCTCTACCTCATCCTCAAACATACACCTACTGAAACAAAAGTTATTTGCGCCCACAAATCCGTTTAAAATGACTCTACAGACTGTCGTCTACCACCTCTAATATCTAAACATCCATCAACCACTTTTTTATGAGAAGGGAAAAGAACAAAGTCTCGAAGCGTTTTTGTTAGAAAAAAGGAACAAAGTCTCGAAGCGTTTTGTTACTTTTTTGGCTTCGAGGCCAAGACAGTATTCCTTACTAGATGAGGCGCGACGCCTCCCTCTTCGTCTGTCATTGAGCGCCCCCTTCAGCATCTACGACCGAATTCAAGATGAAAGTCTCAAAGGCGCGTTGCTGTCGCCCTCTCTTGACATTTACGCTTCACTTGCCCGGAGGTGTTTGCATACAGGTGACGCGGCCCAAGTTATAGAAGGGGGAGGCTCACCAAAAGAAAACGATGTAGGGGTGCGATAAATTTCGTCAGTCAGACGGTAATGCTAGATCATGGTGGTCATGGGTCATTTCACTCCACACTGTAAACAGGAATGTTGCTGCCATCGCCCCACTCAGCATGCAGGGTATACGAGCATATCCTTTAGCTCTAACGGATCATGATGTTTACCAGAGGGAGGCTTCGGGGTCTCGGGGTAAAGGGTGAGAGATGATTCTGAAACGGAATTCGGTGAGAAGCCGTGCAAGTGAGAGCGCTAGACGGTAAAGATAGAATAAGAGAAAGGGAGGAAGAGAGAGAGAGAGAGAAGACGAAATGCAAGATAAAAGATTGTACATGGAGAGGAAAGAGGATATATTAATGCCTATTGGTTGCAAACATCGAATATCGTGTGATGTGTGTTCCCCCGCCTCATGAAATAAGTCCCATTGAAGAACACGAAAGAGAGAAGTACTCTTCAGCGTCCATAACCAACTGAACCCGTAAAGTCCTGCAACTTTACTCAGTTTAGCATCACACCGGAGTGGCTGTCATTGTCCACAAGCTTCTCGCAAAAATGAAATCAGGTAACTCTACAGGACCAGTGTTGAGAGTGTCGTAATACACTATAATATCAACACCTCAAATTACAATCTGTGCCTAATGTTGCCTCTGGAGTATCCTAGTTAAATGGTCAAATTACAGAGTTAAAGAGTCTTACTGTAGCATCCACTGCCCCTAACGAGTAATGAAGGAATTCATAGCGGGCTTAGTTATTGAACACAAGGAATCTATAAACGTTTGCATATCGTATATCAGCCAGACTGTGAAATTCTCCTCGTAAACTTTCTTCACTCAGTCAGGAAGCACAAGACGTATCCAAGTTGAAATCCCTTGATAATACGTTTCAATAACTCTAATGGGTGGTTGTGGAACATTCGTCTCTCTGAATCATCTTTTGTGAAACTTGGAATAGAACTCACAATAGACTTCCGGGAATAGAACTCACAATAGACTTCCGCCTGTTCTTAAGAAACTTCTACAATAGATCTATTGGAAACGAATTCTTATAGTAGAGTCGGCATTAAGACTCTCCATCACGGCATCAAATAAGAGGAAACTTGAAGTATTGGGTTGTCTCAAAGTATATGGCAGCAGCTCATTTAACGATGTAACAGCGCATGAAAGAAAAGATACACGACAATCTTAGCTGTGACCATCGTTAAGAATGTCTATAGCTGTGTTAGCTGTGAGCATCATTGAGGATGTTCAATGCTGTCGTAGCTGTGACATCGATAAATGTTTATAGCTGTTTTAGCTGTGAGCATCATTAAGGATATAGCTATCGTAGCTGTGACATTGTTAAATGTTTATAGCTGTTTTAGCTGTAAGCAATTGAGGATGTTTATAGCTAACATATCCTTTTTTTCATCTTTACTTCTATCTTTATTACAATTATAATGTTTGGCTACATGCCCGAGCAAAATTTCAGACCTTGTTAGATTTCATATCCGTTTCAATCGCATATAAAACTACAGACCAATAATTCACTTGTGTGACTGTGTGAAACATGCCCTATTTTTCTTTCGAAAGCTTTGTTCTTTGGCCTCTTAAGCAGCCTTTCTTTCAAGTGAGTAAATGTTATGTTAACGAAGTCCTGGCAAGATGTCTTGCAACACAGAACTCTCTTGAATTATGGAAAAATTACCTTCGTATTGATGTTTAAGAATACATAAATGAGCATGGTAAGTTAGAGAGTCAAAGTTTGTAAGGTGGAGAAACTTGTAGGAGGAGTGACTGATGGACATTAAGACAACTGAGGCTGTATTGATAGCTAGGTTGGTGGAATTGACTCAGAGACTTATAAAGATAGCTCAGTATCAGTCACCTATAGATTGACTGATGAAGTAATTGCTTAAGAGAAACGAGTATATGTACATCAAGAGATGGGAAGACGAGACAGGTAAGTGAATTAAACATGTTGAAAGTTATAGTCTGATGTGCACATAACATATAATACCGTATAGATATATTAATCAAAATATCATCTATAGGATTTTGACGCATAGTTTTATATACGCATTATCATGCATATCAAGTGATACATATATGTGAATAATGAGGGTTGTTGAATGATATATCGCCCAGGGAATATTCACCTGCAAGTAAGGGTCGTATAACAACAGATGCTAATATTCAGATTTCTTTGTTAGGAATTTGATAAAGATAGACTGAAGTGAGTCTCTGATGCCATGAAGTTTTTTGTCTAGTAAATCAGATTTTTTCTTTTTCAGTCCATTTTATTGTCTCTCTCTCTCTCTCTCTCTCTCTCTCTCTCTCTCTCTCTCTCTCTCTCTCTCTCTCTCTTTTGGACGATTCTTGAAGAGCCTCATGTTCTCTTATCACAACTTTTAACTCTTGAAATGATACAAAGATATCTAACTCTTTGACACGAATATGTTGAGCCTGTTTCCATTTGCCTCGCTGTTGTATATCCCTCTGGTTAGCTTTTCCCTCGATTTTCACCGAGCATTTTGTTCCGTCTCCTGCTTGTGGCTCCATTCACGAGCACTCCTAATGTCTTATCATGGGAAGAATTTGTTTCCCTCCTCCTCCATGTATTTCACTCTGCTGTGTTCCTATATATATATATCTCTGCGGCAGGAGACACACTGCCTCCGTAAATTCCCTCTACGCTCTTCCACTTTATAACTTTTGGACGCCCATAATTCTGGCGGGAGTTCCTGCCACAGTTGTCCTCGCTCGTCAACAACCCCTACATACTGCGAGTTCCCACACTGGTGTTGTTGGGCGTAGTTCTGAATGCCCTCAAATGGCAGTTGTATATCAGTTACGTTTCAAGTCCTTGCATTTTGTTCCTCATTTCATTTTTCAAGTTGTTATTCACCAGAATATTTCTGTGTCTATAACGAATACGTCTTAAAATGTTTATTTCAAACGGTATATCATATATGTTATAATTTACATCGTGGAGAAAGATAATTGCGTTCGTGGGTTTTATGTCATATGCATAGCTCACCTGGCATAAATACTTCAGAGAGGAAACACATTATAAGGAAGAGTATCTAAATGACACCATTTCGCTCTGTCGAGTTTTCATAGGTCATTGACGGACAAAAACCAGAACGGTAAAATGATGAGGAGACATTAGCAAGAGGAAGGGGAGGTGTAGGGGTGATTTGACAAGTGATTGGGTGGAAATGGAAGAGGATGAGTGAGGAAGGGGAAGGTGTAGGGGTTAGTTTAGCAGGGAAGGGATAGCCGAACGGAAAGGATGGGTGAGGAAGGGAGAGGTGCAGGAATAATGAGAGGGAGAAGTACAGAAAGGGAATAGCGCGGGTGGTTGAGAGAGGTGTAGGGATAGCCAAATGGGAAAGTTGTGGAGAACGGAGCAAGGTGGAACAGAGATCAAGGAAGTAGTGAGAGTGTGAGGGACAGAAACAAAATTTGGAAAGAGAGGAGGATCGGTGCAAGAGAATGTAAATCGTAAGAGAGAAGTGTGGAAAGAGTGAGTAAGGCGTAAAGGAGTGAAGGAAGAGAGAATGATTAGGGAAAAGGTTACAGAAAAGAAGGCAGTGACGAGGGAGGTAGGGTGTGTGAAGGAGACAAGGGATGAACTAGGATGGTATGGTTGAGGGTACGCGAGAAAAGCGAGGTGGGGAGGAAGAGGAACAGAAGGATCCTACGGCTGGCAGCAGGGGTGGTTCTGCATACAAAGTGTTAAGATTTGGTTATAAATTTGTCAAAGATATGTCGCTTGATGTTTCTGTAATATTTACTCCCTTAATTATCTGATGGTAATAAACACAGTTTTATTCATCTCTTGAGCAGCTCGTTGTGTGAGGAGCTAGTGTCAAACAGAGGAACGTGCAATGGATGGTCATTATCGTTTGGGTGATTACGTACTGCTGATGGTTTGGCGGCTGGGCAATTGTTTGGTGCTGATAGTGTTCGTGGATGCGTGTTTAATGTCGCGTTGCCTTGCCATTATACTCTTGTAATGGTAAATAGAAGCCGACTGCAACTCGTTAGCATTTACCGTCCATCAGCCTAAGAAATATATAGGTCTAGCTTTTTTGCTTTGAAAACCAGCATAACGTTAACGTAATTCACGTAAAGCAGTCAGTCGTTCACGGACTGAATCGCTAACTTTCCCAATGAACAGAATAAGGAGATCACACACCTATGACCCTTTGTGAAAACTTACACATATACCGCATTTCAAGCGGACATCTGCTTGAATAGTTGTAACTCATTTTGCTAATCGTTCGTCTGTTTCTACTGTCCAGAATTTCAGCTCGCTTCCCACACCTGACAGTTGATCATATAGTCAGTTGTAGAAAACATTCGTGTGGTCAGCTCCCGTGATACATTCTAGTGATTTATAGACTACAGTCCTCGAAGTGAATTGGACATATCTTGATGAGTTGTGGTCAATTAATATGAGTTCTTTATTCATGCACTATAATCAGTAACTGCTCCAACCTCCACAAGCATCTACAACTTGGTTCACACGATGTTGCAATGAACTGAACAAGAATGCATACATGTATCGGCCGGCGTCACACGATGTTGCAATGAAATGAACAAGAATGCATGCATGTATCCTGCCGACGTCAGATCTCTCTCTCTCTCGCGACACCATATTCTCAATGCCCTGGTGACTACCTCCTGCCTACTCGCTAGCATCAACATCATGAACCATCAACACCTCCCATACCACTCACAGACGTCGCATCTACAACCTGTTCGACCCTGAATCTTTATCGAACATCGGCTCCTCTTTAACCACAGCGATCTCCTTCCTGTCATCCTGCCACCACTGTTGTCGTCTCCAATCGCCCAACATCACGGTGTCACTGTCTCTCTCTTTCACCATCACCACCGCCACCACCATCTACACTTACCACCGTTGCCACCACGCCAGTGCCACTACCATGCCTACCGCCGCGAGCCAGAGACTACCAACGCCTTCAGCAATATATTACAACCGCAGCCATCACCATCACCACCATCGCTGGGATGAGTGGCACCATCACACCATCATCACCACCAAACCCTCATAAACACCGCCACCACAGCCACCAGCATATGCTCCCAACACCACATCGTCTGTAAAAAAAAACATAAGCTTCTCTGCGCGCCCCCCACTTAGGCGCGCGTAAAGTGATCCACAGCGGTCTGGAGTATTACCCCCCCCCCCAGGCTTCACTGTTTCTAGTCCCACCAGCCGCCACCTCTCTCTCGCCAGCCTAGAAGCAGGTAATTTGATGCCCAACGCCTTGTAGTATTTTCTCTGTAGATCTTATGATTTCCCCTTTGCTCTCACCACCATTTTCATATATCGATTCGCTCGCCCACAACCTTTTCATGGTTGTTACGAACATGGGACGAGGTCGCATTTGTTTGACAAATTCTACAAAAACACCACTCACCCTTGACACCAGTGTACTGTGGAGGCTCCATACATTTCATCGATCATTCTTTTACCAAGTCACATTCATCTTGATTTTGATATGATAGCGATTGACGACCATGTCAAAGGGCGTGAAGTACCCACGCATTCCCCAAAGATGAAGACCTTTGAAGCTATTTCACAGAAATTCTAGTTTCGCCTTCGGAATATTAGTATTTTTGGATATTGTTTTACAAATCACGCGCCCTTGAACCCTTAAAGGTAAATATTACGCCAGAAACATATTCTGAAACACTATAATCAATTCGCTGTCATGCCGACGATGGTGAACGAAATTGAACCAAGAAATATTATATATATATATATATATATATATATATATATATATATATATATATATATATATATATATATATATGTGTGTGTGTGTGTGTGTGTGTATATCTTGGTTCAATTTCGTTCCCCATCATCAGCATGACAGCGAATTGACTTTGGAGCTAATAACAGCTAATGATAGCTGACTTATTGTTAAGAACATGCTCATTCTGTGACCCAAATGTGCAAATGATCAAAACAAGTGATGTTGGACATTTGTTACAATAGTTTCCACTCTAACCATATAGTGGCTCCAGTGGTACAATCTTCTCATATAGTGGCTCAAGTGCAACCAGCTCGTAAAGTCTTCGTTTCTACACTTCCTTCGACGGCTCACGCACTTTTCTTCACACCATAAGCTATCTATCATAGTTGTTGCTGCAGAACCCTTGACAACTCGCGCACTCACTTCAACCGACATGTGTCTCAAGGTCTCCATACCTCCTCCCCTTACGGTCCACGCACTCTATAAACCGCCCGTTTTATCTCATAGATTCTGTTCTTCTCTTGAAGTTTCACACACTCTTTAACATTTGTGTTTACTCATCCCAAGATGTCTTGAAAAGATCTCGAAACCCACTTCAATCATGGGAGAGACTGTATGAAAATAGAAGACTTATGTTAATCCTTTGAGTGCATGTAATTTGTTGACAAAGTCAGGCTTGCCTGATATCTTAAGCGGAAGATATTGCCAAGAGCAAATTAGAGTTAGTTTATCATGTAATTCTTGAGTACAGTTAGGAAGGAGGTTAGTACATTAACGGTTGGTTAAAGTTATATGAGCAATATTCTGTGTTTTTCTTTTTAAGGAGATTTTGCAACAAATAGCAGTGCAGCTAAATGGGTTGTCAGTGATTATCTCTCTTATTTACGTACATATTGCAATAGGATCACAGTGATATGCATGATCTATTACCCTAACACACACACACACACACACACACACACATATGCGCTTTTCTCAGCAAATGTGCTGATAATCATTACCAAAATCAAGCCTTATCAAAGAGACTAAAACCAATTGCATCAGAGTTCAGCAAAAATGCTTACAGCTCTTGCTATATCTGAATATTCTGTATGCAAACCTTTTGATTCGTATAGCCATCTTGATATCCTTTAAATTCGTCGGTACAGTTACGTGTGGACGTGTGTGAATGATTGAACTGTCTTGTTGACCATTTACAGAACCAGTCCGACGGTGGCTAGGCAGCGAATGATTCGCCGACGTCCAGTGTGGGAGGAGCTAACGATGATCTAAACACCAGGTGGCCAGAGCGTTACACCATTTCTCTGTAAAGGGACAGAAGTTACTACTCTCTATTGTCATTAGGCCTCTGGCCAACCCGCTGCTTCTGGCCAGCAGAACACGGAGGAGTCGGAGTTGTGTTGTTTGGTGGTGAAGGCGATAAGTTTGCGTGTTCCTTTGTTGCATTATCACGGTAGAACTTCTTGGGCAACGTTGTCTTAAGTGTGAGGTGTTATTTTGACATGGTGCCTTACATACAAACATCGAAAATTGATTATAAAAAGTTGAAAGAAACGTAAAACGACGAAACGGTTGACAGTACAGCAACTCTTAACGCAGCAAACTCGGGGACATTGGAAAGTTGAATGAGTAGTGTGCAGTGCTTCGAACGAGCTGATTCCTTTTCGTCGACGTGGAGGAGGAGCGGAATGAATGTTGGGGGTTCACTGAAAACTTGTTCAAAGCAATAGAAACGTGTTGTCAGCCCCTCGGTGACAGTCGTAAACATTTGAAGCAAAAGAAGTAGGGCAGTTCAGCCGCTGTTGCTGCCTGATACACACACACACACACACACACACACACACTACTCTGTGTTCGGTGAGTTCGTTTACAAGTGTTAAGTAATGCATGACAACCTTGTTATACTTCCCATTATGTGAAGTTCGTTTGTCCTGAATTACACCATATATATATATATATATATATATATATATATATATATATATATATATATATATATATATATATATATATATTATCACCAGGATGTATGACTTGACTCAATTATTGACAATGCCTGTGAGGGTAAGTCGTGGATAGCAAGCATGTCGTTTGCGCGAGGTAACATTTCCAATGTCCAATCATCCTCATACTTTTTCCTTACTTAACGTCTAATAACCGGTCAAATAACGAGGGCAACGCAGAGGCGAAGATTAAAATAGATCAAATGGTTAACACTTGAAGGATTGCAACATATGATATAGAAAGTGCTTAGCATGTCTTCCCTTAATTTTGATCAATGCGACCTCTCAGACCACGGTATTTTAGTCTTCGTTGCTCAGTGGATGTCTCCTCCCTAACCAGCAGCTCAGATGTGCAAGTTCACTTAAGCTCTGCGCCGCGATGACCTTTTGAGTATTGTAATTCATAGTCAGTAGTGAAGTGTGTAGGGAATAGAATGAGTGGCGTTGCGAGGTTTGGACACTATATAGTCTATTCTACGATCAAATAAGGTGGTAGCGGCGATTATGATTATTAAGGAAGATGTGGGGTTTATGAACGTAATACTAGATTAAACACTTGTTAAAAAAATGTTAATGTAACGTATGAAAGTATCACCAAACCTCTCCTAGTAGCCGAGATTTTTGGATGAAAACATACAAATATTCACATAATTTGCTGAGGAACGAGTGGAGTGGCTGCTAGTTAGGGGAGTTGGGTGGTCAGACATCAGTTAGGGGAGTTGGGTGGTCAGGCATCAGTTAGGGGAGTTGGGTGGTCAGACATCTGCTCTCTCTCGTATATTTGTTTGCGGACACGAGCGTTGTTTACTCGTTGGTGGTGTGTTCAACCGTGCCTAGATGTTCTTCACACATTAATGATTGCATGTGGTACACATTTTTTGATAGACGGACCACGGTTTAAAACTATTGTTGAAACAGGAATGAAATTTTTATAGTTTTCTCTGGGGTGCTGGGCAGACAGTAATTCTTACTGGGGTTACTAGGAGGTTAGCTAGGTTAAGGGAGACCAGTGGATGGTGCCTGCAACTAGGGTAAAGTATATACTTAATGTTCTCATTACTTCAACCTCACGTTTCCTCCTTAATTCGAAGTCCTCCCTACTTGTAGCGTTTTCATATTTGTTCCTTGTGGATTATTCGATTTAATCTATTGGAGTGAAGCTGTTGCAGTCGTAGATTTATCCTCTTACGCTGAATTTCGAAAAAATTCATCTTGTTTTCTTAGGTTGATATTCGAATAAAAACATTTTGTTTTCCCGTATGTAAGAGCTTTAGTTGGATCTGTCAGATTTTCAAGTGAACGATTCAGTACAATTAAGTAAAGTGTGGAAAGTGTGTGAAGTACTGTTTCACTGAAGATTGCCTAACAGTAGTCAGAGGGTAAATCATTCGTCCAGGTACATTGTGGGAGGAGCTAACGATAATCTAAACACCAGGTGGCCAGAGCGTTACACTACTTATGTGTAGAAGGAAGAAAGTTACTGTTCTGTCTTGTCATAAGGTCTCTGGCTATACCGCCGCCTTTGACTCGCCGTAACCCTGTGTGTGTTGTTTGGGGTGATGGGAACAGGTCACAGTGGGTAAACTGGGGTGGTGAGTAAACATGGGGGAAAGCTTCTGAGTTTCATTCACCAATTTGAT